>NW_026515524.1:0-318548 GCF_014898815.1 Panonychus citri | reverse complement strand
TATGTTAACTGGCCTCATAAATCAAACCCAGTGTTTGGTAATGTTGTTTATCTTATCACACTCTCTTGATTCAAATTAAACTTCAATGGTTGACAGAGTTTACAATTACTGTATTATAATTGTTGAAACTTTTTTACTCGACTTGATTAACTTGAACAATTAAAGCAAATTTTAACATTTGACCACATTAAAATCATATGGTGATAATGGTAATTGTTAATATTGTTAATATGGTAAAAGTTATTTTGTTGAAATTTTAGTTGCAATTTCAGCGAATTGCAATTAACGCTGATTAATAATATTGAGATTTTGATTGTTACTTGATTTGCATAAGAATCAAGTGAAAAAGAAATACAATTCAGATGAAATAACAATTTTATTTATCATTGTCAATGAGTTGATCTCCTCTCAATGTTAACTTATTGTATTTTGTTAGTTTTTTTTTTCATTATCATTACATAACATTTTGTTTTAAAGTATTTTTTTATACCTTGAATGATAAAATGAAATGGATCAATGAATTTGATAGGAAAAAGGTGTGAGATAATAAAGAGGGAAGAAGTTGAAAGAAAGATGATAAAGAAAGAGGATAGAGATTTTTTTTTCTCACAGGGATAGAACTGTAGTTTTCTCACTGGGGATAACATGAAATCTTTTGTCTTTTTTGTCAACCAACACAAAAAAAAGAAGAAAAATCTTGAATTCTCTTTCTTTTTGCTCCTCAGGATGATCAGCTTATTTCAAAGAAGATGGAGAAACATCTTCTTTCTTCCCCATAATCATCCTTATCTTCATCTTCATTCTCTTTCTCTCTCTATTTCTATGTTTCTCTGTGTGTATCCTTAGAAACGCATCTTTTGTTTTTCTTTTGTCTTCCACAAAGACGTAATCTTCAATGAAGATCAGATGATGATGATGATGATGATGATGAAACCAAAACGAATGAAGATAAAGATGTAGATAGTGATGCCAGTGATGATAATGATGATGATAAAGTTTTACCAGATGGAATGAGAATAGACTTGAGAGATTGGTTGAAACAGAATGTGTGACCTGAATTTTAATATTTTTATAACCAATACTATTATTCGGTATATAAGTTAACTTGTCTTCCCAAAAATGATGATGTTTAAGATGAAGATACTGGAAGATAAAGGATGAAAAGTTGAGAATGAGTAAAATGATCAAATTTGTATTCAGATCAACGATATCATCTTTCTTAGTTTGATTTGTTTTCTTTACGCTGTTGCTATTTTATCCACACCCATTGTTTTACTTTATATCTCTGGTTTGAAAAATGACCAAAAATATTGAACAAAATGTTGACCACGATTCATTTTACAAGATAACTGAATAATCTAGAAAAACCATTATGAAGATTGTGATTGGCAAATCCATTGAAACTAAATGATTACCGACTAATCAAATAGTAACAATTTTATCATTAAAAATCAAGCAATTACAATGATCATGCTAATTTCTTGCTCACATCATGATTATCGTTTTATCACTATTAATATTTATCTAACAATTTCTCCCAATCAATAGTAATTATAATCGATAATCACAAATAACTTCCTTGTTCAGTGAAAGTGAAAGTAATCAAAAATATATCTTATTGATTTTTCTTACAAATTTGCATCAGCTGATTACTCACATAACTCATTCAGTTATTAACGTTTATTTATTCTTGAATTGAATCAATAATTTCACTCATCATAATCAAATTGATCCAGTTATCTATTAATATAAAAAAATGTCGATAACTTGATTCGCTAAAAATATCATTGATCAACTTTAATTGTCTTTGAAAGTTCATTTTCTTGTTTATATTACTATCACTATATATAAACTCCCAAGGTAAAGATGATTAAGATGATGAAGAGTATATTAATACCATTTGATTCCTAAGGCATTTTTAGTTTATATGATATCAAACTGTTCAAATTGGGTTAGAAACAAAATTAACTTCTCACATCAATTACAATTAGATTTAATTCAATCTCGAATTTCCTTTTCCTTCTTTATTTTCCCCCTTTTTTTACCACCAGCATCAACATCACCCAGTTTCTATCATCCTTTTCATTTTAACCTCCATGATGAGTAAAAAAAATTATCATCAATCCTCATCTTCTTTCCGGTTCACTTTTTTTTCCATCCTCAACTGGAAATAAATTTGCTCATATCATGAAAACTTAATCATCAACCAATTTGTTTTGCCAAATTGGTTGTTACTGTTAATCACCCTAATCAGTAATTTTAATTGCTACTTTAAATTGTATAATCTATTCCTACGATCAATGTAACAAAAAATATATTGACAAACAAGTAGCTAACTTGATATTCATCTTACCATGAAAAGATTCAGAAGATTCTGAAAATGATAATGGAATTTGGTGAAGAAACAAAAAAAAAGTTATTCTAAAGCTTAAAGGCAAAAGTGTAAGATGATGATGATGATGATAAAGTTTTACCAGATGGAATGAGAATAGACTTGAGAGATTGGTTGAAACAGAATGTGTGACCTGAATTTTAATATTTTTATAACCAATACTATTATTCGGTATATAAGTTAACTTGTCTTCCCAAAAATGATGATGTTTAAGATGAAGATACTGGAAGATAAAGGATGAAAAGTTGAGAATGAGTAAAATGATCAAATTTGTATTCAGATCAACGATATCATCTTTCTTAGTTTGATTTGTTTTCTTTACGCTGTTGCTATTTTATCCACACCCATTGTTTTACTTTATATCTCTGGTTTGAAAAATGACCAAAAATATTGAACAAAATGTTGACCACGATTCATTTTACAAGATAACTGAATAATCTAGAAAAACCATTATGAAGATTGTGATTGGCAAATCCATTGAAACTAAATGATTACCGACTAATCAAATAGTAACAATTTTATCATTAAAAATCAAGCAATTACAATGATCATGCTAATTTCTTGCTCACATCATGATTATCGTTTTATCACTATTAATATTTATCTAACAATTTCTCCCAATCAATAGTAATTATAATCGATAATCACAAATAACTTCCTTGTTCAGTGAAAGTGAAAGTAATCAAAAATATATCTTATTGATTTTTCTTACAAATTTGCATCAGCTGATTACTCACATAACTCATTCAGTTATTAACGTTTATTTATTCTTGAATTGAATCAATAATTTCACTCATCATAATCAAATTGATCCAGTTATCTATTAATATAAAAAAATGTCGATAACTTGATTCGCTAAAAATATCATTGATCAACTTTAATTGTCTTTGAAAGTTCATTTTCTTGTTTATATTACTATCACTATATATAAACTCCCAAGGTAAAGATGATTAAGATGATGAAGAGTATATTAATACCATTTGATTCCTAAGGCATTTTTAGTTTATATGATATCAAACTGTTCAAATTGGGTTAGAAACAAAATTAACTTCTCACATCAATTACAATTAGATTTAATTCAATCTCAATTTCCTTTTCCTTCTTTATTTTCCCCTTTTTACCACCAGCATCAACATCACCCAGTTTCTATCATCCTTTTCATTTTAACCTCCATGATGAGTAAAAAAAATTATCATCAATCCTCATCTTCTTTCCGGTTCACTTTTTTTTCCATCCTCAACTGGAAATAAATTTGCTCATATCATGAAAACTTAATCATCAACCAATTTGTTTTGCCAAATTGGTTGTTACTGTTAATCACCCTAATCAGTAATTTTAATTGCTACTTTAAATTGTATAATCTATTCCTACGATCAATGTAACAAAAAATATATTGACAAACAAGTAGCTAACTTGATATTCATCTTACCATGAAAAGATTCAGAAGATTCTGAAAATGATAATGGAATTTGGTGAAGAAACAAAAAAAAAGTTATTCTAAAGCTTAAAGGCAAAAGTGTAAGATGATGATGATGATGATATTCATTTATCCATAGAACCAACGAGTGAAAGTGAAAATTGAGATAATTACAATCAACCTGAACACTTTGAACTTCTCTGGTTTCGTAAGATTAACTGATAATTGTGACACGATTCAATTTGATTACATGATGATTAGTAGTGAAAGAGTAATGATAATACTAAAGCTACATTATCCTAAATTGGTTTTACAATTTCACTTTTGATACTTATCATCATGTAACAATAATCATATGTTACTCAGAAATGAAATGTGTTTATATTACATTACATTGAACAGTCGAGAATTACAATCCTGATATATATCATGTTTTTGTTTTTCTGGATGAATAATCATCAAACTTGAATTGAAATCTCTCATGAATTGTTATTATTGTTGTTGACCAGATCTACTCATTTAACCTCAACATGTTTTATTACATTGTTGTCAATCAATATGATAGTGATAACAATCAACAGACCCCAGAAAAAAATAAAAAGAGAATTGAATTTATTAATCATGATAAATTCAATGATTCTGATGAATGTATTTACTTATATTATGAATTATTATTAATAATAATATCAGAAATTGATGAAAAAAAAAACCAGAATATTGTTTACTCGTCTATAGCCTAAGGCTATTGATTCAATCATTGATTTCAATGATGAGAAAACTTTTTCTCCCTGACACAACCATGATAATGATATAATATATTCAATAATAAATCAAGGTGAATCATGATAAATGTTTTTAGTCCAATGAAGATTTTTATATATCATTATTATATCAAAAAATCAATGCTCATGATGATGATTATATTGTTGATGAATATATAACCTTAAGGTGTAAAAAAAACTTACCTGAAAATATAAATAAACTAAATCCACAAGATGAATTTGAATTGTCATGATTAATTTACAATCGCCGTTGAAGTTGATCAAAACCTTTTCCTTTAGACAATCAATCTGAAAAATCAATTAATCTTAATTAAAAACAAAAAACACAAAAAGTTTTCGTCTATGTTAACTTATGTAAATTGTTGTAAACATTTAGTTGAATATATTTTAACCATTAACCTTTTAATAAAAAGCTTTAATCATCATTATAATCAACCAACAATCAAAATTACATCAAATTGACTAAGATTTATTGTTAGGTAATAATCAACATGATGTTAATAATTAATGAGCTCTTTTACCTTTTGATTATAATCATAAGTAATAATAATAATATTATGATTAGTGAAATAAATTATCAGAATTGTTTAGTTGAAAGATAATTAATCTTACACTTAAATCAGACTCATCGTCATTATCTTAATCAACTTCACAATCATTATTAATAACATTACTAAAACTTATAAACATGTTAATCAAACAAGTGAATTATCAATCTATTAATAGATTGATGTATCTCAATCGATAAGCATTTAATGTAATGTCAATGTACATTTATAGTTATATTATTGATTGTTATCATTATTATGAAGATGATAATTCAATCATGTTACTTTTTCAATAGTTAATTTTGTCGATACTAAATTTTATTACTCTGTCAATTGAGTTGCTTCTTTGAGAAAAAAAAAATGAAAGAATAACAAAAAATGAAGCAAAATTTTAAAGAACAGAAAAAAAAGAGTAACAATTTTTGTTTAAGGAAAAAGAAAGTTATATTGCTTTTCTTTTTCTATTCTTTCTTTCTAATTCTGATGAAATTTTTTGTTCCTTTTCTTTTCTCTCATGAACGAAATGAGAAACAGTGAACTCTTTTGATAAATGATTGGATTGGAAATAAAATTTCAGTCCAAAAGTATAAGGGAATGAAATTATACTGAGGCAGATTGAAAGTAATATTTTCTCACCTTTACTGTTTTAATAACAAAATTTCATGATAATAATGATGATCATGATGATAATATTGATAAGAGTTAATATACTTCTTTTTAATCATTGTTCCATCATGATGCTAACAGTAACAATTTACTCCCAGCTGATTCTCTGTAAACTCTCAGAGTGTCTCTATTTGGGAATGAAATGTTGGAACATATTTTTTGCATCGAGAGGTAAAAAATCATTCAACCTTAGATAATAACCTCAATGATGGAGATATATCATCGACTTTGAAAGTTTTATCCTCTCTTTTTTTTTCTCTCTCTCTCCTGATGATCAGAACTCTTCGTCAAAGCTTAATCATCATCTTTAATCTAAAATCTTACCCTAAGTTTTAGTTTCCTGTCATATTAAAGTCTCTTTTTTTCACTAATCATGATAACGATGAGTTAGTGATTATGATGATCAAGTTGATCTGTATGTTGATAAGGTGAATGCCTTTTCCTTTCATGATAAAAGGTAAACATGCTTCATGTGCCTGACTCACCGCCTAACCAAACCCACCCTCTAGCCTGGTAAACGGTAATATTATTATACTCAGAATTCATTCTTAACCAGAATTCTGAGAAGCGTGAAATTGAAAGGTAGATACAGAAAAAAGAGAGAAAGACATTTATTCAATGCATTTATATATTAATGCTCATGATGATAAGGATGATTATGGATGGAAGATAAAAATTATGATATTATCCATCCATGCATATCTTTGTCTCTATTGATGATAATATAATAATAACAGGGGTGACGATGACGATAATAACAATACTAATGAGTTGGCCATGATACTTTATGTTGACTAGTTGAAGCAATAAAATGACCAGTCAATTTAATAGTCTTACTAACAATTAAATCAACTGATCAACAATTAACGCTAATAATTTGAAACAAAACAGAGTTACCAATATTATTGTATCATGTCAATCAGTATAAACTGAAACTTAAATTTACCGTTATATCTCAATGAGAGCTATCTGTATCTGTGGAGGAAAAATTCACAGTAATTCCCAGAAGATTTTTCTTCTTTTTTTCCCTTAAAACTGAATCATGAATTCTGATAATATGTCTAGATATATATTACTATTATCTACATGATGACAAAAAATACTCAGCTTTTTTATCATGAGACTATCATCATGGAGTAAAACAAAAATACATGAGATGAATAAAATAAGACTTTATATTTTTTCAATCTAAATTTGATTTAATTTGATTGTAAATGGTTGGCTCGTTTGATTCATTGATTGATTTAAAATTGAATCAGTTATGTATGTTTATTTGATTGAGATCATGGCAACAATTTATCATGAGTCCAACTTTAATTGTTTCCATGAGATAATTACTCTTATTTGTCAAGCATATCAGGAATTTTATTAATATTAATATATTGAAATATTTAGCATAAAGTTATCATCATTTTAATCAATATCAATTGTAGTTTAAAGAGCCACCTAATTTTAAACTAATTGCTTGGAGTTGTAACCGGCTTTAGTACTGTTTCAGTTTCCATCTTCAGTTAAATTTAATGATCATTCAGATTCTTATGCGCTTGATTTATTTGATCAGAACTTTTCAGATAAAAAATTATTATTATTTTCATCATTATCAACCTTTTTTTTTATCATTAACTTGATTACTATTTATTTCAGTTTATCTCAATAGGTTCAAACCTTTTTTTTTCACAAAACCAAAATAAACTTTTTTCTGTCATCATTTATCACTTCATGATGTTCATAATGATTTTTCATGGTGAAGGTAAAATAATTTCACTCTACCTGTTTAATTAAATATCAAACTGTCAACTATCATAGTGGTTTCAAGGATTACCTTTTTTTTTGTTGACACTTATGTCAAAAAAAACCTTTATCTACCTTGATCTGGTTTAGTGGTTGGGTTTGTTGATGTCTCTCTCTCTCTCTCTCTCTCTCTCTCTCTCTCTTCATTCATGTTACTACCCAATTTATTATTAATTTATTTTCACCCATTAAACTGTTGAATAAATGATTAACAATAATAACTGTTTCCTTTCAACATTCATGAGTATTGGCTAATAATTTACCTTGAAAATGATTAAGTTGATATGAAAAATGGAAATGTATCATAATAGTGTCCAGTTTTGTTTCTCATTGGTCAACTTAATCATATTATTAAATTGATTACTTTAGAATTGGATAATGAATTGTAGACAATCAGTGAATTTTGTCTCTGTTAGAATTATAATCAATTGTTTATCGCAATGTTATATATCACTACATGTGATTGTGTATTCAATTGTGATATAACATTAAATAATGTTGAATGCATTATTTATTAACCAATGTTAATGGGTTAAGGTTAAATAATCAATAAGGATGATGATGATGATTATAATGATTATGATAAAAATGACAGTTATTATTATCATTATTATTATTACAATTGAAGAATCAGGTTTAAACATGAGTAAATGTTGATATCTTGTAAGCAAATGATTTATATTATGATGCAATTGAATCATTTGAGAATCAAGTCACACATATAATAATAATGATATAAGACAATAAACACCCAAGACATTCATGGTAATAACCATGTTTAACACAAGTAAATAATACATGGATCATGGTTTATCATTATCACAATTATATGAGTGAGTTTCTTTCAAATATTGAATTGAATCCTAATGAAACTTTTTTCCCCTTCAAGTTTCCACGAAGATCTAATTGATTCAAATGATGATTTTTTTCTCGTTAATTTAGTTCAGCTAATGAATTATCAATCCAATTTTTTTTCGAACAATCTTTTTGTTTCTTGAGAAAACACGAAATCTATCAGGAAGTTTAAGTAAACTTAGATAAAAATGATTTCGTGATTGAACTCAGTTGATTACGTTGTCTTTATTTAGTTCACAGGCACCGAGAGACTCAGAAAGAATTAGAAGAAGCATGAAATACATGGAAGAAGAAAAAAAACAAAAACATGAACAGTTAATGTTCAAGATTTTTTTTCTTCTCGTTTTTTCTCTCTCTCTCATCTCTTTACTAATGATGATGAAAATGATTTTTTCCCCGAAGATGAGATAAGATTCTGGTGACAAGTAACTTAGCATAAAAAACGATGAAGATTAAGAAAAAGGGAGAGAAAGAGAGTAACCATTAATTTGTTGAGGATAATGAAATGAATACACATGGATATTTACAGGGAGAAAGTAGTAGGTGTACATGAGAAAGTGAAACCCGATTGTTCAAGAATCAGGATGGAAAAAAACATCAACATCATCAGAATACACTGAGAAAACAAAGAAGTTGAAAAGAGAGAACATTAAACATGTGGAATTAGATGCAAAGATCAAAATAGAGACGAAAAAGACTTAATTTTAAGAGAAAAAGAAAGTGAAAGTTGCAAAGAAAGACGAATAAAATAAAAAGAGGGATACGGATGGAAGATGAAAGTTCTGGATGATAAAAAAACGAGGTTACGAGAATGAGCTTTAAGTATCATCAATATTAGTTTGCACTTTTTTTCATACTTACCTTGCAACCTCAAATTACTTTGCAATAAATTTTGTGCTTACAATCATTTTTTTCAATTTCACTTTTATCATCATCATGGATCATCATCTCCCTCCCACAACATCGTCAGCATCTTAAATAAATGATACTGATGATGAAAAGGAAAACAGGAAGTAAACCGATAAGATGATAATGATAATCAAATTGAGGAAAAGGGTTGAAACCTAAATTGTTTCACTCACCAACATAAACATGATGATGATCATTTGTTGTAAATTATGATTAAGTGGTAATCCTTTGAATGTTGATGATAAAATCAACATCAAATTAATTTAATGAATCAAAATAACAATTCATCATGACAAATTTATGATAAGACAAACTATTAATTTCCTCTGAACTTATTTCCATGATATCAACACGATGAATATCATCACTTGTGAATAGTTTAAGAAATGAACAAGAAACTTTTTATCCAATTGAATATATTTTACATCTATTTATGAATAAATGTCCAGTAATCTTTAAATATTATCATGGAAATTGTTTCTCAGAACTCATTTGGTAAAAATGCTAATGATAAGTGTCATTACATGAAACTGGAATTTTTATCTTCTCTCAATGAATGAGCTATGAAAAATTCAAATGAATGATAAATTTTTATCACTTATTGTTAGTTTTTTTTTCACAAATTCTGAATAACAATAAAACTACAAAAGAGGTGGAAAAATTTTTTATCAAACAAAATAAAATAATAGCCATTGGTCAGAGAAAACAAGACAAGACAAACAAACAGAAAGAAAACAATGGTAACAGCAAACAATAATGTTCTTGGACAGAGGAATCAGGAACATGAATTGTTATCATGAATGTCATTTTCATCACATGTAATAATAACATGAAAGGTGTTATCCATCTAGGGGAATGTTGTTGATTCTGCAAAACATTTTCATATCTTTTCTCTCTCATAAATATCTGAGAATAGGTTATATATGCAATGTCAAGATATAAAGTCATGATAAATATGTGTATTCAACATGGATTGAAATGTTTTTCTTTCTCCGTGCATTCTTATTGTTACCATTCGTATGGATTATTATTACTTTCTTTATGAGTTATGTTTTCATTGTATTCCAAGAGAAAAAACAATGAAACTGCATAGCCATATGAATATGAGAAATATTCCGGACAATTTTCATTGAAAATCTCATTCAAAAAGATTATATTGAAAGCAAAACAGAGAGGAGAGGGTTGTCGATGTAGGAATATTCTGAACATGTTGTGAATAAGTTGAAACAAACAAATGAATACAAGAAACAAAAGTACATGAAAATATATGTATAAATGTATGAGTAAAAAAAATGAGTAAACATTGAGTAAAATAAACAAAGATATGCTGAGGAAAATGTCAATACATTGTGTGTATTCTGGGTATGGTTAAAAGATGGAGAAGATGAAATAAGGAGAGAGATAGTAGAAAAAGAGTGAGTGAGAGTGAAAAAATCAAGAGACATGATGAAAAAACACGAGAAGATGAAATAACTGTACATTTAGAGAAGGGACAAAATTGAAGGTGAATTGAAGTTGGGGAGAGTATTCTTTGCATACCCTTGAGACAAGCTCAATGTTATCGGATTCTGTTTACTTATATATATGTATATTGACATAAATACTTTCTTTTGGGTATTTTATCATCAACATCTTATTGCAATTCTCACTCTTTTGTCTTCACCATCATATTCATTCATTGAATCAATATCATGTTAAGATATAAATTTGATGTAGAGAATGAGAGAAAACAAAAGTTATCTCAGAATCTGTTATTTTTCACCTTGATTGAATTTTCCCAGAGATTCAGTGATGATAATCATCATGAATAAAGTAATAACTCAATTATTACATCACCTTAAAGTTTTCTCCTCATTCTTACCTGAGATTTCACAGCTATTTATGATTACATTTTGCTGTTCCAAAGATAAAAGTTGAACTTATAAAATTTTAATCTTAATTAACTTTTTTTTCCCTTCTGGTTCTCTATTCATTAATGATGATACTGTTTCTTTTCACAAAGAAAATGCTTCTCTGTGTTATTATTATTCATAATACATCAATTTATCAATATTTGTATGAAAAGATGAGGATGATAACTCATTTATTAATATTTTCTCCTTGTCTCATTTTAAACATAAGATGAACTCAAGAGATAGAGATATTATTCACCTTGAATTTATTTGGAAATTTCTTGAGAAACGGGAAAAAAATTCTGTGAACATATTGGATTATTATTAATAGAGCAACATTAATCTTCATCTTATTATGAATGTAATAATAAGATGATAAGGGAAATGTTTTCATCTTCATCACATGTGTAAACTTAAATTGAGTTGATTGAAGAACCTGATTCTCTACATGTTTCATTTTCTGTTTTGTCAATCAAATGCTATTTTTCATCAATGATTATTGATATTGATTTGATTGTTACCTGGCCTTTCATCATTTGATTAATCAACAGTTAAATGTATTTACTTTCATCAAGCTTATTTTATCATATTGTTTACCATGGATGAGACAATGTAACAAAAAGATTTAACTGATCGGAGGATTTAAGCATAACTTTTTGTTTCTCTTGTCTCATTATTTCACAATATAATAGTTATCCAATTCATTCCCTGGGTTCCAGTTTCCCCTTATGTGTTATAATAATAACATATATGTACACAACAAAGTTGTTTCATCATTCTCGCCTTGTCCAGTTGAAATTGGTATACGCTTGGACAAGCATGATATTAACAAGGATCAGAGAGAAAAAGTAAACTAACCTAAACACAATTAGTTGATCATGGATGGAATCAGTTTTTTTGGCTACACTCACTTCATGATGACCATCATAATGATTCGGATAATAATAATAAGAATTTCTTATTATTGAGAGAGAAAGCTCTTAGAAATTAAGTTTCATCTTACAGAGAAACTTATTGTCTTCAATCATCTTATCTGGGTGATTATCGCTCTAATGAGAATAGGAGGGATTGATCAAGTTCCAAGGAGACAATTTTTGGTCTGATTTGATTTCAAAAATCAATTCAAGTTCAATATCCTGAGTTACAGGTTGTTATTTCAGGGGGAAAATGTCAGAGTGTTGATATCACTACAAGAGTGATGAAGAGGTTGAAGGTGTGTGAGCTTTTTTTGTTAGCAGAATCTAAAAGATAAGACTTAGAGTTTTCATCATTCGGATTCTTAAACCTTATCATCTTTTTTCCTTTATCTTCCTTGATTTCATCTTCTTCAAATCAGTGATTAATCGATAAAATACTTTTTCTTTCATCTTCCTCAAAGCATAATAGGTAAAATAAGAATAGAGATTTACTTTTCTATTCCTTAATCTCGTTTTTATCTGGGAAAAATTTCCAAAATGATGAAAAATTTTCCTTTTCATATGATTAGATAAACGTTAATAATACTTGTTGTTAAGGAGAGGAAGCAAAAAAAAACTCATGACATTTGTTGTTCATGATTCGCTCTTGATTAAGATCATCAAACGAAACAAATTAACATCATTTTAAAAATCAATGAGAAACAAAAAAAATCCTCAATCAATATAATCATCAGGGATGTTAAAAAAAAGTTCTAATGGAAAATATTTCATTCTAATGGATTGATTTAATGATTGTTTCCATTATTATATTATTAGCATCATCATCATTATCATGGTAAATACAAATGCTAATCAAGATAACAAGATGAATCCTTTTGTTTTTGCATAATGATAACTATGCTAATAATGAATGTGGAAAACCAAAATTAAACTCATTAAAAATGTTCAATTTGTCAACCATTGAACAAATTAACTCTCATTGTTAATATCACAATCTATATTTATAATAAGTTACATGAACTTATCATCTTAAATTTGAATCTTTAATTGAATCGGGCACCTTTCCTATCACCATGAAATCATTTTGATTGTTACCTGAGTAAAGTTCATTGAAACTTGAGCATTTGAAATCAGGTAAATTCACTTTTACCTTGAACATTTTTCTTTGTATACTCTTGAGAAAAGGGAAACTCAATTTATTATCACAAGGTAAAAGGATGAGCAAGATGAAATATCAGGTAGATGATGATGATGATGATGATAAAATAAGTTAAGGTAAGGTCAAAGTGAACTTACCAGAGAGAAAGGAAAAATCCAATTGATTATGTCCAAAGATAGAAAGGTAATATTTTATCATCACCATCTTCTTAGGATGATGATGATGCTTTTTATTTGTCACTTTTTTTCTTGTGTGTCCTTCCTGTGATTCAGAGGATTAGTGAAGCAGCAAATTAACGTCAAAACCATTGTCTTTTTTTATCATCTCTCTATCATCATTTTTATCTTCATCCTTTTCCATCTTCATCATCATCTCTTTCTCGCCTCTTTCTGTCTTATGAACAAATGAACCCCATCTCTCTTTCACACAAAGATAATCTCAGATTCCCAACAACTTCAACCTTATTCTGATTTACTGTTCATCTCATGATACTGATTTTCAATCTCTCACAAACTCCACCCTGATTATTGTGGCGCATCTCAAAATAATCAATAAAAGTATAAAAATTGAATTGTTTTTATTTCAATCTACTAAATCATTAACATGATTTGATTGAGATATTGAACTGATAATTTCTGACACGAGATAAACTATTATTTATTGATTAAGATTTCATATATCAAATACTTTACACTGAAAATTTGTTCCCTCCTTTAAATTGTTAATCATTCCTGTTTACCCATTAATCAATTATCTCTATTGACAATTAAATCTTAATTTAAAACAAACAAAAACAACAACATTTAACCAATAGTTTTTTTGTCATTTGATCTCAATGATATTACAAATATAAAGTGATAATTGTTTTTATTGATTGTGTTTTATTGTCAAGAGTAAAGACAATCAAGTTAATCAATTGTAGCGTAATAATTTGATCATGATTAGGATTTTATGAAAACTGATCAAGAGTAAATGATAATAATAATAGCATTATTATTAATCTGATGATAATGATAATATCTGTGACTGTTGTCATTGTAATATTATCACTATTATTGATTGAAATGATTAGTTGACGAAAAAAAAATCAGAGATAAACTTAATCGTTAAATTGTATATAAATCACATTTTCACTTGAATTGATTAGATTTAGCTTGTATTAATTTCATTGTATAAGATAAACATTATATTCATAAGGCTGTAAACAATTTAATAACAATTAAGCTGATTAAACATTGACTATTAACACTCAATGCATAAACAATCAGCCAGTTAGTTGCTTTCAAATCATTTTGATTATATTGTCATCAATATATTTAAACTGGATTAAAAAAAGGCAACTAATAATCAGTATTGTGAGTATAATCACTCTGAAATAATGTATCATGATGTTAATTAACTATACAAATGCAATTACAAAGTAATTAATAGTTTAATTGTAATTGATCAGTATTTCAAGATATGATAGTTGAAAATCAAATTAAATTTGAATTAAATTGTTGGCTAAGAAAAGTCATTGGCCTATTAAAGATGATAAAGATTAGTTGTGAAAATAAATGATGAAACAAAGATGAGAAACTATTTTCTATGTAAATTTGATTACAATTAACTTAGAAAATAGACTTAAATTGTTGACTAAATCAGAGTTTGCATTAAGTGTTTCAAGGGTAAACCATTTTAATTGCATTTGTAAACTGTCTCTTTAATTTCATATCATTTATCATGCAAATGAGTCTCATCTTAAACCTGAAATTACTTATCATTTAGACGGAAATTTGGTTGTTCCATTGATAAGAAAATAAATATTCAGTAAAGAACCAGAATTTACCATTGAGTTGAATTGTTGATGATAACTCTGAATTAGTGTCTTCAAGAGTTGAGAAGAAAATTTTCCCCATTGATATTGTTGACAGTGAATTTAATCATGATGATTTTTGGATATTATCATGAAAGAAATGAACAAATAATAATAATAATAATATTGAGAAACAAGAGTGACTTATATAATTAGATTGTTTCACTCGATTATAAATATAATTGAATTTTATTAGATTGTTGAGTGAAAGATGTCCAATGATGATAATGATGATCATGTACAATCCATGATAATAAAAAGTCTGCCCAACAGATTAAACTGAATCTTCATGAATTGAATGTCTTCATTTTCATCATCATTGATATCATCAATCCTGTCAGATCAATGTCCTCTTCATGTTATATATATATTATATGAACTAATATTTAATTTCATCTTGACAATCAATTACATGAAAGGAAATCATCAGGATTGTCTCATCAACAGACAAACAGTTAATTTAACAGATAATGATTATTAAGATAATCATCGTATCACCTTGGTTATTATTGTGATTGAGTTAATTGTTTTTATCACAGAAATATCAATCAACAGACTAATTAAACATAAAATAAATCCAATAATAAACAATCAAGAATCAATCAACTATCAATAAGTATAATTATCTAATCACATGAAATGTATATATATAGTGATTATATTAAATAATCAATCACCTCTCATCTACTCAATAGTTATCCCTTTCATGAATATTGATTATTTCATCATCATCATGAGTATCATGAACGATTTGCCATGATAAATATACTCAATCATGAAATACATGATATTTCATCTTGGATATTGAAAATTTATGTTATTACATTGGAAAGTTATTTATCTGTATATGTTTTCCTGTCTATTTGTTATGATATATAAAAAGTTTTATACTGACCACTGATCAAAAAAAGCAACAAAAAAAAATGAAAATATAACTGATAGGCTTCAACCCTGAGTTTATCATGAAAATACAATAATAACCTTTTTTTCACCACAAGATGAGGTAACCATGGTGAAAATGAAGGTTGAATTGAGAATACTATGAATAAACATATATATTATTACTTATACAGGGAATGAAGGTCATGATGAAAAGTTTTTTCTTCCCTATCATCATGCACTTCAACTCCACCCATGAATTTTTCACCATCAATATAAAACTTCATCTTGATATTTGTTAAAATGAGAATTTAAAAGGTAAATGAACTTTACGAAAAATTCCAATTTCAGCAATTAAATTGATTGTTTATTATAAATAATACAATTGGATTCATAAACTAACCAATTAATCAGAAAAGTTTAAGATTAAAAAGGTTAATTTAAGGTTAAATGTCATAACATTTTTCTTTTTCTTCTTGTTTGTTTACTATTTGTGTTGAATTTTCTCACCTCTTGTGAAGCCTTTTTTAATTTACTGGACATCAAATGACCACCATTTTTCTTCCTCCTACTATTTACACCATTTTTTATCATCATTATCCTCATCATCATCATCATCATCATCCTGTCTCACATTTTGTTTGTTTTTTAACTTTTTCACCTAAAAACCTAAAGCCAAAACTTATGAGTTTGTTTATGTTTCACTTACTATACTTTCCATTACTTTGTCTTGTTTATTATTAGGTTAGTGCTTTTCAAGTAATCATCATGAGGAGGAATCGTTTTCCTCTCATCATCATTTTAATCTTAGTTAATATCCTTTGACATTACAGTTCAATTCAAGTTCAGGGGAAGATTATATTTCAATTAAGAGAAGAAAAAAAAATTTAATCTTCCATCAGAATCATTACCCTATGCATCATGAGCCCGAAATAGTATCAAGACTAATATCATCTTATCTTCATTCAATAAACTTAAAGATTATCATCTTCATAATTATACAATGAAATGAATAATATGAAAATAATTAAACTCAATTAGTTGTATACATTAGTTTCATTGTAGTGAACAAAAAAAATGATGAAATAGTTACCATAGTAATGTGAATGAAATGATGGAAAAAAAATTTTCTGATTGGAATGTATTTATGATTAAACGTAAGGGTTAATTTAGATCCTGATTAACAATTTAAATTACTTATTTGATGAAAAATCGTGATTCCATCACTATGGAAGCAGATGAATAGGATTAATTTAGTTGATTGCTATAGATTATAAATATATTAATCTAATGAATATATAAAATGAAATGAGATTCATATTGATGTTTTTGTTGTTTGTTCATTGTTGTGATAAAATTTACAGCATTGACCTTGTATTTCAAGTGATGATGACCTTTTTTTTCATATCATCGCAACAAGATTTGGTGAAAAAAAACATTCACGATTTTTGTTGAACTTGAATCTACATTGTTAGGGAGTTACTATCATCAATAAATATCTATGATGATGATGATGATCATCATCTATGGTTGACTAGGTATTTGCGATGGATTTGAAGAGGAAGAAACAACAATAACAATAACAATAACACTGAGATAGTAGTAATAGTATAAAAAAGATCACAATTCATTTGCTTTTCATCTTCATCTTTCATCTTTACTTCTCATCTTCATCATCTCTTTGATATATATAAAAAAAGGGAGTAAGTAGGAGGAAGATGATGAGGAAATATGAAAAGATCGTAAACCATTAGAGTTGCTGATTACATCAACAACAACAACAAGAGTTTCAAACAATGATAGTTACCATGATGAGTAAGAATGGATGATAAAAGGGATGATAATCAACAGAGAGAGAGAGAGAGAGAGAGAGAGAGAGAGAGAGAGAGAGACTCATGTTTTTGCAGGGAGTGAATAAATCGTCTCATCTTTATCATCATCATCAATCTAAAACCGTTAGGTGGCGTGAGAAGATTTCTTATTATTCTTATTCATCATCATCTGTGTCTTCCTCTTCTTTTCATCATCATACCCTTTCATGTATCTTAAGTATTGGTCACTTGTTTTCACTCGCAACCGATGAACTAAGCACGTTTCATTTGGTTTCTAATCATCTTAATCATCATCAGCCTCTTCTTTTTACTTCATCATATCATTTTCTTACTCGCAAGTAATAATATTATTTATCATTAACATTATCTCATTAATTAGGTCACTTGGAAATTGATCAGAAAAAAAAGAGAGTGAGTCATGAAAACGATGAAGAAAACAAATTAAATTGCAAATAAAAGTTTGTTATTAACAATTATCTTTGAGATGATAATCAAATTAATCATCTCAATCAACTTTAATAACTCTATTCACTTATATTGTTTCCAATGAATCGATTGGAATTATTTTCCTTTCCACTTTAAATGAAGTGAAAAATTTTCTTCCCATTCATTAACTTTAACTCTTCTTATTACTACAATTAGTAGTCAAGGAATTCCCTTGAAATTATAAATTCTTGACAATTAAAATTAACTTCTAATTGTGCTAATTTGCTGTAAGATAAATTAGTATATTGACTAATTAATATTTTGAAAAGTTTGCAATTTTTGCTTACCAATGTCTAAATTGGTTGACAAGAATAAAAAAATTCCCTACTGTTAATGGTAATGTTAATGAACTGAATTTAAATTCAATTTCATTTTTTCCCATGTTCATGGTTAATCACAATTACATGATTGATGATGATGATTGTACATAACAATCAGAATCTCACTTTTGAATCTAATTGTTAATCATTGGAAAATTTTTCGTTTCCTTTATCTTTTTGTCACATACAATAAATAGACTTTTATATTATGTTGGTGAAAAAGTAAAATAATCATTTTAGTTACAATTTTCTCTCATCAAAATTTCCAATCTAAGGTCATTTCAAGGATCTGAATAGATATCATCTCAAATGTCATTTTCTCAATGAAATATGAGATTCACTCTTTTTCTCTGGTTATTACAATTCCATGTTACATGGAATTGATATGATAAAAATGAAACAAATTGGATCTCGAAAGAGAGACATTTGAAGATGAGAGGGAGGATGCGGAAACAAAAGATTTGCAAAAGTTTCAAGTATTAAAAAAGTTGAGATGAGGCGTGAACAGCAATGAATTGAAGTTAAATGAAATAGAGATGGATGATGAAATGCTAATAGTAATGGAGGAATGGAAGATGATGACGATAATAATGATGAAAATAGTGAAATAGTAGTTTAAGTTGACAGAAATGATAACATTTTCGCAAAAGAATCGAGATAACAACAGAAATAGGAACATTTTTCAATGAAGAATTGGTAATAATAATGATAACTGGGAGTGTAAATGTGATAGAAATGAAGAGAAGTGATGATGTTGATGGAGAATATTGAAAAGACGAGGAAGAAAAAAGATCTATTCAGAAATAAGTGAGACTCGATGATGGATTAATTGTCGAGATTTTTTTCTCCTCTTTTTCTTTTCGATTCTTGTTCTGATTCTAGAATAATTTATGGTGAAATGTATAATTCATCAGGCGCTAACACTTCTTATTTATTTCCCATGACTGTAAAGAAGAGAAATAAGGAAAGAAAATGATGATTATGATGAGAAATGAAGAGAAAAGGACAGAAATGATAATATTTAGTGTAACAATTCAGTATTTGATTTCTATCAACAGCTAATGAATCTAAACAGTTTCATTACCTTTTCATCATTAACCATAATCATCATCGTTTACCTGATAAGTTCCCTTTCGTAATTCAGATCAATTGACATTAAACTTGCTTATCATTTCTCACCATCAACAAAATCTCATTGACCATTCATAAGATTATAGATTAAGGTCAGTCTCTTTTCCCCTCAGGTTTTTATCCAATTGCGTGTTCTAATATATAACTTTACCTGTCAGGAAAAAAAATCAATCGATATGAATCTAGATTAGCTAATATTAACTCTTGCTCAAACACACACACACACTAACAGTCATAATTCAGAATACCCATCATGAAATTCATCCATGTATCTGACTGGACCTTGAAATTAACTTTTCCGTTTAGTATTTTTTTCTGTCTCATTTGATTTACTTCTCCTACTGAGTCCATATAATCATAATCATGCAATGAAAATTGTATGATGATTATGGTGATGAGTTGAGTTCATGATGATATAAAGTTCAGAATGTCATCTCATAATTCCTCATCATTAATTATTATTATTAGGATTTTCATCATGAGTTTCTCATGAATATTATCATATTATCTGGACTCAGCTTACCATCATCATCATCATCATCACTATGGAACCAAGAAATTGTATTATGTGTTCTCTACTCTCCATTTTCATCTTCCTCTCCTTGTTGTGTTTGATGAAGACAAGAAAAGGATAGTGATGATGAATAACATGATGATAAACATGAAAACGATGTTGTCTTTATCAAACAAGATGATAGACAAGAAGATGAAATTTTTTGTTCCTCATCTTCATCTTATTAGTTCATCTTAACAATAAGATCATTTAATCCGTTATACTAACCATAACTATTATCATTAAAATAACAATGATGGAGATGATAAAAGGGGTTTCTAAGAGAGATAAAATGATGATAATGATGATGATGATGATGATAAAATAAGTGAATATATTGTATTATAGTAAAAGAGAGTGAATTGAATAAGTTACGAAATGAGGATGAAAACAAAGAGATGAAGATGGAGTAAAGGGAGACCATTGATCAACAAATGAACATTCAGAAGATAAATCAGATGAGGAAGATGAACAATCCGATTAAGGTTGATAAAAGAATGAAAAAGAAAATGAGAAAACTGGATAGAAGACGGATGATGAAGTCGAGAGAGAAAAAGGGATGAAGATAAACTGATGAAGATGAGTAAAAGACAATGATAAATGTACAGATAACCAAGAAATAGATAAATTCAATGAGAATCACAATTTTCAAAGATATACAATCAGCTCAATGGATTGAGAATTTCAACTCTGAGAATCGTACATTGAATCTCATATGATAAGAGGAATGATCTTCTCTATCGTTATTCTCATGACTGATTATAATTATGACAACAATAGAGAGAGAGAGAGAGAGAGAGAGAGAGAGAGAGAGAGAGAGAGAGAGATTTCAAATTCAACTGATTGTCTTCAATTCATTTGTTTCTTTAACCATTTGAATGAATTAATAATCAAAATGATCAAATGTCAACTCATCAAGATGGTTATCATGATTATCTACTAAATCTTTGCAACTAATATTATCTCTCACTCTCTGTTAATAACATGATGATGGTTATGACAATGATTGGTTCTAGTTATATATTTATGTCACTACATGAATGATACATGGAGATGATATTTTTATCTTTATTATTGATTTTATTGAATGAAATTCTGTGAAGATGATAAATTGTAATCCCATCGCCAAAGGCAATATCAATTTTTTTTTTCTGAATACTATTTAACATTAAGTTTCTCCTCCATGTTTGATTTTTATCCTCTCATCTTCTTCCTTTACCATGATGAAAGTTCATACAACTTAAGTGCGATAATTGAATTACAGTCAATAGCCAGATAGTTAAACTTGTGTGTGAAACTAATCAAGATTATACATAATAACATTGTCATTATCGTTCTGACGTTATTACATTGATAGTCCCGTTATTCAGTTGACTCCATGCATTCGCATACATGTACATTCAAAATGAAGATTTAATCAGTTAGAGTGTCAACATTTCTCGAATGAAGATAAATAAGTGTTTAAGATAAGCTTAAATCCTTGGTGTTGGTGATGAAGAAAAACAAAATGAAAAGAAAGACGAAAGTTGCATTTTATATTGTTAAATATTAGTTGGAACAAGAAAATGTCGTTCAAAGTGGTGACAAAGATGATGAAGATGATCTTAAAAGGTGTAAAGATTCACCTTATTACCTCTTTCTTTCTCTCTCTCACTCTTTTATCATTTTTCACCTTGAAACGAATTCATCTAGAATCTGAATCATTTTTCTTTATCTTTTTTTTTCTTCTTTCTTTCCTTATGAGTTTACCTTGTCTGCAGATTATTTTGAATAGAAATGCTCAGTGAAAGGGAGAGAGTTTAGTGAGGTTTTCAAGAAAGATTCATGAAAACTCAGCAGAAAAAAAAATGATGATGAAGATAAAGATGAGGAGCCTTTTTGACATTCTCTTATTGTATTTTTACACCAAAAACTCACACTTTACTTATTAGTTTATTATGATTGTTGTTATTATCTCTCTTATTTTTTGTCTCATTTTCTCAGGTAAAAAAAACCAGAAAACCAAATGATATAGAATGAAGATGAAGAGTGAGATAGAAATGGTGAAAGATGATATTCTATCAGTGAAATACTATCACTTTTTTATAACCTGGTTCAAGGACATAAAATGAAAGACACTTTCAAATTGTACTTATCTTCATCTCTTTCTCTCACACACATATCTTCATTTTCATCATCATCTATTTAATACTTGGAGAGCATCTCAAATGGATCATGAGTGTTTTCATATTCACTTATTATAATTCCCTTCGACAACAGAATCTCATCTCTTCATCTTTTTGATCAATTTTCTGTTCGCTTATAAACCTAATCGACACTTTAATTTAGACCCAAAACTATGATGATGAAAGCCAGAAATTATTCCCTAAAATTATCATTATAACTAAAGGTAATTACAATTAATTATTCTCATGAATAATTAATAAATCTCATACATTCAAATTTACATGGTAAAGTTGCACAATATTTTTTGTTATTATCTGAAACCAATCAATTTCTAATTCTAATAAATGATATTAATGGTATTCACATGGTAATTTATTGATATTAATTGTTCATTAAACTTTGAGATTGAGAATAGATTTGAAATCAGTTAAGAGAACAAGAAAAAAAAAGAAATTAAGTTCAATTGGTTTACAATTTAGCTAAAGACTTTTGAGAAAAAAAAAACATTCTTAGTGATTGATTGATTGATTTTCGGTAGTGTTTCCTTTTGATTGAATTAATTTTCTAGTAAAAGAAGAGGCAAAGTTTAAAAAATTGATTGAAAAGCTATAAATCCTTTGGAATTGTGATTCAAATATTTGCAGGGATCTGAGATTTTTTCAACATGATGTTTCATGATTGAATTAAAATGACTATTACCTAATCCATTATCACAGATTGAATGAGCAGGGGGAGAGGGAAACACCATCGAATAACTTATTGGGATTCAATGGTGACTCACCTTGAATCAATGTATATCTCATGATTGCATGGTATGAATGACCTAATTGAGATGTAAATATTATAAAGCTTCAGGTGGAAGGTGAAAAAAATTGTTTATCCTCAAGAGACTTGTTTCTATCATCCCACTGACCTTGTCTTTATTGCCAAGAACGATGAGGATATTTTTTTTATGAAATAAAGTTATTGATATGAATGAGCTTTCTGCTCAAAATCTAAGATGATTAAAGTTTATCATTATTTCAATGTTCACAATTAAGGTTCAATGGATGATTAAAACAATGTCAACAGAAGCTTATATTTCATATTCAATTTGTTTAGATGATTATGTTAAAGGAGGAGGTTAAGTAGGTTAAGGAGGGAGGTGGAAGTGGTAAAATATGTATCAGGTTTTGTGTGTGAATTTGCAGGAAGATGAAGATGATAATAGTTATAATAATGATGATGATAATAATAACAAGGGAAATAATGAAATACTAGAACACGCATTAAGACAACTCAGGGAGTGAAAACAAGAAGATGAAGATGGAGTAAGAAAGAGTAAGAGGAGGAGGTAGTGGTAGTAGAGTGTTGTGGATGATGACGATGATAATAATGATGAAAAAAGATGTGATGATGAGGAAGAAAAATGAAAGGATAAAGTAGTAGAGATGAAACCGTTCATTTTCACCCTTAAGATGATGATAATGATGAAACTTAATGACCTGGGTTTTTCAAAGATGATTATCATACTCTATCATCTTTCTTTTCCTTTGTTCTCTTTGCCTTCTTTATTTCTTTATAAACGCATCTAAATATAACAAATATATATTCTTATCATTAATATTATATTCAAGTGTTCATTGCCTTTGATACGATTTCAAGCTTATCCTGTTTTCTTGTGAAAATTTTTCCTCTTTTTCATGATAACTTTCCAATCTCTGATTTTCTTAAGGTCTACTAACCTTCTCGACATTTAATCTTTTGGAAGAGAGAAATAAAAATGACAACAAAACACGATAATAATAATACATCTCTCTCTCTCTCTCTCTCTCTCTCTCTCTCTCTCTCTCTCTCTCTCTCTTCATCTTATCGCTTTCATTTCTCCATCACTTTAATCAGTTTACTTAGAGCTTTGAGATGAATGGAAACTATTTCCTTTTCTAAAATTGTCAAAATATCATTATAATGATGATATTTTGAAAACCAAGCAGAAGAAACTGTTTTTTGAATGAATTTTTGTTCTAATTCACAAGAAAATACATTCATATCTCATATTACGATCACCATTGATAGTAATGATAATACTAATGATGATAAAAGATGAAGATGAAGGTTGTTGCAAGGAAGGACAAAAAACTGGTCAAGAGTAAGATGATGATTGTGTTATTGTTGTTTGTTGTTATCACATCTCTTACAGATGATGATGATGATGAGTGAAATAAAAAAAGGGATATCATTGTAAAGAGCTCAATAAGTAGATTGTGTAAGTAAGATGATGAGAAAGAAATGATGAAGATAAAAAAAGATGAGAAAGTAATAAGGAACCAAAGTTCCGTTGGAACTTTGATAATATGACAAAAAATGGGTGAGAGAGCAAGTTGAAAATAACAAAATCAATAAAATCAATGGAGGTAAAAGTGACATTTGTCAAGCGTAGCCTTCCCAAAGATTTTTTGTCTTTGCAAAACTTTCCCTACTCCCACAGTCCCTCATCTTCATCTTCACCCTTCTCATCATTCTCAATCTTACTCTCTTTTTTTGCTGCTTTGTTCCGCAATCTTCATCCTCCCTCGATGTTTCCCTCAACTCACTTTGAATTGTATTTTGTTGTTGTTTCTCTTGTTTCAACTTCATTTTTACTCTGACCGTTGGTCAAGCTTAAATTGATGACCAAAAGATTTCGTCCAAAACCATTTAATTCGTGATAATCTTCTTGCCAATCCATTTTGTCTCTCACTCTTTCATCTTTATCTTCCACCATCATCTTTACACCTTCTACTCTTTTGACTATTACATCTCTCTCTCTCTCTCTCTCTCTCTCTCTTAATTTTCCGGTTCCTTACGTTAATCATTTCCATCCGTATCTCTACTTATACAGAACAATAAGTTTTATCTTTTTCTGAGCAATGGATGATAACCCAGAATTTGAATCCTCATTTTCTAAGAAAATTTTCTGATTTTACTTGAAATTTTCGTAACAAAATTTTTCCATCATGGTAATTGTACAAAATAAAACAGAAACAGCAACACTTATCAAGTGAATACATTGATTATCATTATTATTACTCATCTAATAGTGTTATTACAAAACTGAGCTTAAGTTGCTCAGTAAATTGTTATAACAATATTGAAGTTTAATCGATTACCATTAAAAGAAAGCAGGCAAAGAAAAGTTTCTTTCTCTCTCTCTCTCTTCATCGATTAATCGATAATTTCCCATATGAAAATATCGATAATAACTGATGATGAAAATACAACAACAAGGTAAGAAAAACAAAAACTAGATGAAAGTTTTTCATATACATTATTTGTAATAATATTGAAAAAAGACACTGATGATAAGGAGAGCGTAAAAAAACTTCATGACTGTTATTCTGATTTTGAAAAATGAAATATTATCATGATAATGATTGGAATTGAACTTTTCTACTTATCCAATATCTATTTTAGTTAATCATTATCTCATTGTGCTATATTTCCACCATGAAATGATTTATTTTTCATAATCAAGTAATTATAACAATTTTCTGATCCAAACCATGGTTTAATCAATTTTCATACTGATACATTAATGAAATACGATTAATCAATCAACTTGACGATTGTTGGTTTATTAGTCCTGAATTTTTGTTGATTACTTTCAGTTCAATTATCTCACACTAAAAATATCATGAAATTACTAACAATTGGCTGGTGATTGACTTGATAACAATTACAAACAGAGAGTTAATTAAATGATCAACTTGAAAAAAAACTATTCATTATAATTGTTTACTCAATTGCCTAATTGTTTACTAAGTTACGATGAGAAAACGTATCGTTGTAACGAAACGAATCAAGATTTCAGAGGTAAATGAATTAATTTCATTGAATTTAAATTAATCATCATTGTTACTTGTTTACCTTTTTATTCATCTGTATGATACTTTCCATGAAATTATCCATGTAATACCAGAAATAAGTAAACAAAAAGATTCTCATCAGAACTTTTCATTTAGAACTTTTTTTCCTCCAGATTTCATGATTTTAGTAAATTCTTGTAGGTGAATTTCTCATGCAAATTGATAATAATACACTCAGAGTTTCCATCATGAGTTTTTTTTATTTCATTCATATTAATATAATTATTCAATGTAATATTTACTCAATCATGCAAACTTATTATTATCGTTATTAATAATACCCATTGTAATGATAATATTGTTTGCTTCATGATTTTTTTTACCTGGAAAAATTTTATTACTCTGAATAAGTTGATCATCAACTCATGCTAATATTTGGTTAATATGAGATTTACCTTTTAATCCAATCATAATTTAATTTAATTCGTCAGCTGATTCGTGTTAGCCAACAGGTCATTTCGGTTGGTTAATCATTAAATCAAACAGCTAATGATAAAATTAAATAATTGGTTAATCTTGTTTGCCTGGAATTAGGTTGATTTGATTTTTGACTTAATTTATTTTTCAATTTTTATCACAATCAAATATATAATCCTTGATATAATCATGATGATATAATAATAATAACATCAAATGCTAATAACAGACAGTTAATATTACAATTGAAATATTTCATTTGATTCGTTTCCATGGTTACCCTGGGAATGGAGGAAAAAAACTTGACAGATATTATTATTTTCATGGTTTTATATTTTTATTATGTAATAAAAATATTTACAGTTGATTGAAAGATAACCTTTCTCAAGTATTAGTTATTATCATCATGAGAATGGTGAACTTTTATTATTATCGAACTTGTTTTTTTTTTCATCATCATGTTCGATAATTCTGATTTCCAAGGAAGAAAAATATTCTTCTCCATTATCAAATTCTCTGTATTAATCACTTATCAATCATTGGTGGTTCTCTTCAAACACTTCTCAATTCGCGATCATGAAAACAGATACGAAAAGATCATGAAAGTTTCCATTGAGTTGCAATAATCGGGTTGCACTTTGAGGTCAATTTTCATTTCCAATATCCCCATCATGCTGATATAAATAATAATCATCGTTCATGGTAATTAGACGGTGAATATTTTTTATATTTATTTCGAGTCTTACAATTAAAGAGACTAATTATTTTCATGTTTTACATGAATCATTAAGAACCAACATCAATTAATGTAAAAAGATTCACAGAGATACTTAACATTATTCTCATGATTATCAAGTGTTTATCATCATCCTAAATGGAGAGACAGTTATAAATTGAGAGACATGGTGATGATGAGCATAACCATGGTAAAGTAAATTGAACCTTTAGAATTTTCATCTTCAACAACATCAACTATTTTCTTGCTCTTTTCTTGATTATCGATAAGATAAAAAAACGATTAAATTAGTTACAATTATCATTTTGAATCTTGATGATTTACACGCACCAATAACAATACCAACACTGAGTGAGATGATCAAGATTAATCAACTAATTGAAGTTAATTAATTTGTAAAAACAAATGAAAGAGAAATCAACATGCATCTCAATTTATCATTACGGAAGTGAAAAAAAGTTTTAAAAGAAAAGGAAAGTGAAGAGAGAACGAAATAAAAAAAAAGTTCTGAACTTTTCTCATGTGAAAAAAGTTCCAAAAAAGAAGAGGAAAAAAGTTTCCCTTCAATTCAACCTGTTTCCATATTGAAAGGCTGAATTTTCAATCACCATTCATGAGAATTTTAATTAAATCAGCAATTGAGAATCTCAATTTGTTCTCATCTCATAAACAACCTGATGATTAGAGTTCAAATGTCAATTAGAAACGAGAGAGAGAGAGAGAGAGGGAGTTAATCATGTGAATATATTGTGATAATTTATAGAAATAATTTTCTATCTACACAGTTATGAGATTCTATCATGATGAAGATGATAATTATCATGATTAACTCTTCCTCTACGATATTGTTGTACAAAGTTATGAATATGATGAAAAAAAGCAACAATATCCACTAAATATCATTATGATTAAATAGTAGATAGAAAAAACATCGAGAACTGAATCAACTGAATTTATATATTGAAACTGAAACTTTGTTACACTTCTTGTTATATTATCATCCTCATCTCTCTCCCACCCTCTCTCTCTCTCTCTCTCTCTCTCTCTCTCTCTCTCTCTCTTCATCCTCCTTCACATCATCATCATTAATTAGAATGGCAGAAATGTAGTTAATTAACAGTTTAAGCGAAAATATAAAATGTCAAGATCTTAATCATAATAATAATATAACAATATGATGTTATTATTATCCCTTCATCGTGATAATATTATCATGGAGTCAGAATTTGAGATGAATTTTTGCCTTTCAAATTTTTCAGATACTTTAAGGTACATGTGTGGGTGGAAGTTGAAAATTATCTGTCAACATTGCAAATTCTTGTGAAATATATTAACTACAATATTCTAAGTGAACTAGAAGAAAAAAGTTATGGAAAATATTTTCACCAGTCATCATGATCATGATTATTCTGACTGATTAATGATCAATAACATGTTAACTTTTTCATGAATTTCTGTTATTCAAACACATTTATCCTGGATCATCATGAGAATCAACATCTTAACCTTGAAACTTTTAAGTGTCTTGGTTAGTTTTATTGATACTCATGATTC
The DNA here is from genome assembly GCF_014898815.1 of Panonychus citri. Lineage (NCBI taxonomy): Eukaryota > Metazoa > Arthropoda > Arachnida > Trombidiformes > Tetranychidae > Panonychus > Panonychus citri. Next base: position 289,407 of record NW_026515524.1, on the reverse strand, counting down.
ATATTCTCAACAGAATGAGGATTAATGTTTGAATGGTCAAAAGTTCAAAAAGGAATAAATATTTTTTTCATCATTTCTGTCATTTCTCCCTATCAGAAAGTGATTAATGATAAAGGAAAAGAGACTTTCATTCCAACAATAATCATGATTTTCAATATGATTCATGAATCTCATTGAAAAATGAGATTAAAAGTAAAAACAAATGTCAAAAGATTTCAGCATCAACTCAGTTTGTCGGCCATTTCAATTTTTCACCCAAAAGTTCATGAAACTTTTAACCATTGAGTCAATTGATTGATTACCTGTTCATAAGATAACATGAACTTTTTTTCCTGCTCATCATCATGAAGATCATCGAGTACTACATATTAATGATATTATCGTCTCAGTTACTTGTTCCAACCATTCCTAACTGTAAATATTTTTGCCGGACAACGACAAACTTAATGGATTAGTCATTAAGCTGAAAATTATCAGATAAATAACATGGGAATGGCTCAGGGATGAACTTTATATATTTCACCCTCTCTCTCTCTCTCTCTCTCTCTCTCTCTCTCTCTCTGTCTCTCATTTTCTTGTTTCAAGAGTTGATAACTTTTTACTTCCCTTTTAAAATAATGGGAGCCTAATTAACTGAATTTCGGATGATGATAATGGTTGAAACCAATAATGATAATAAGACGGTAAAAGTAACCAAGAAATAGAATACAATATATATTAACCGGAAGTTAATTTAGGAAATTGGATCTTTGCTCTTTCTCTCTCTGTCCCTATCGCTCTCTTAATAATCTCTCAACTAATCATCATCATCTTGGTCATCATTATCATTATTATCTTGCTTGATATAAGTTTCGAGTGACAATATTTAATCGAATATAAAGTTTCCGTTATTCTAGGTTATAACAATCTCATCTTTCGTAATATTATCAATGAGTATCACTTATACACTCTGATCATCATCATAATCATCATTATCATCTTAATATCACAATAAATCAAGAATCAGTTAATGTGACTCTCTTTTTATAATAGTCTCACTGAGCAATTACCATTATCATCAGAAATGATTACATTGTCATTTCATTTCATATACACAATTTATTTTATGTACTAATACAATGTATTAAAGGTAACATGCTAATCTCAGTGTAATAAATCAGTTAAAATTAATATTAAAAAAAATCACTGAGTATTCACTGATTAACTCGTATCTCATTGAATTAGGGTTACAGTGATTTGGAAAAATTGATTGAAGGATAGAAATTTCAATGAAAATAATAACAGATGAAGTATTAATAGATATCTCAACTATCTGATGATGGGGATGCTGTTGTTAATGTAGATGATAAAGTGATGCGAACACAATGAGAAAAAGAGAGAGAGAGAAAGAGGAAGAGGATAATGATGATAAAGAATAATAATATCGAATGAAAGATTCTTTCAAGAAGAATATTCATCATGTTGGGAGGTGACAATACTTTTGTAGAAAGGAAAGAAAATTTTCTCTCTACATGAAATTCATTTTTCTTTCTCAGGTATTCGAGCCTCTATTCATCACCTATTAAGCTACAGTTGAGATTTTACTCTTTCTACTATTATTATCATTGAACTTGTTCATATATATGAACATTTATGACAATATGCTTTAAATATTTACTCAATAATCAGGGTAATCGATATATATACTCTCTCACTCTCTTTCTGCTCCTTTAATATGATCAGAATTTTTCCAATCTCATTCTTTAACTCCATTTACAATCCATAACCCATCATCCAAGGGAGCAAAGTGGAAAAATACCTTTGTTAAAACAACAAGGGAAAAAAATTCCAAACAAAAAATGAGTCTCATGGATAAACATGATAGATCACCCGGTATATAAATCATTTATATCATGTTTTTCATATCTTACACAAAACTGTCTAAATCATCTTATAAATTATCTAATATTAAGACTGTAAACGACTTTATCTTTCCCTTCATTTAGCTCCATTACCAGAATATTTTTTTCCGTCTCTTCCATGATAATGGTAACATTATGATACCACCTTCCACCACCACCATCACCACCACCACCCACCTTATTCTGATCCTCCTACTTTTTTCTTTACTGTCATCATCTTTTAAAAGTTTTTTTCTTTTTTCTTCTTTCCCTCTACTGAAAACAATGAGAAAATTTTATCACAAATACGATCATCCATAGATGATAACGATAACTTATTACTTTTTATCTAAATAATAATAATAACAAAGAAAAAAAAGTTCTTACTTGGAATGAGAATGAAGAGAAAAAAAGTTCTGATTATAAATGTTGGTGTCATGAACATGAACTCAACATGACAAACTATTCATAACAGGAATTGACAATAAGGTGAAAACTTTTAATCTCACTGATTATAAACTAGATCACAACTTTACTCAATTAATTTATTTAAGTAATTTGGGTTAACTCATGGAAAAAGTTTCAACTTGAAACATTTAGATAAATGTGATTACAACTTTAATATCCTTCGTTCAAATGAAACCATTAATCGTGTTAACATAATGAGACTCAACTAAAGGTCATCATGTGGCCTTTTCCGTTAATGGCGAATATTATTAGAAACGAGAAGAAGCCACTTTTACTCAGTTGAACGGGAAAAAATCGGAGCTGATGATTTAACTGAAGGGATTGGTGATGAGCCTGAACAATTTTTGATTTGCTCTGAATTGAAGGGATGAAAAAGGTTAAATCAAGTGAATTCAAGGTTCGAATCCAATGAACAAAACCAATATTGGTATTTCCTGAGCTTTTGAAATTCATTCATACAGATGTAATGATATTGATCAGTTGAGAATGTTCAAGAAAGCGAAAACAAGAAGATGATGAAGATGATAAACCAAAGGTATTAAAGATGATGATAAGCACCATGAACAGGTTATATTGTCATCCAATGGATTTGATTAGCCTTTGAAAATCCTTTTTCTATCATCTAACCAAAATGTGATGAGAAAGTTTCTCATTTAAAGGAAAAACAAACTTTACCCTCATTCTTAACCATGAAGATCAGCAATCAATTCAGAACTTTATTTATAACCCAATTATAAAGTTACGATAATTTTTAGGTAGAAAATTTCATCAGCATATTTGTCATGATGATTACCTTTTTGATGAATTAACTTGAGTTGAGACTTCCCGAGAAAGTAAATATTATCATGGTAAATGAGAATGATAATAATAACGATAAGATTAAATCTTTTCAAATGTTAATTCATTTGAAATTATACCATGAATATGATTGAATCTAACTGGAAGATTTAATGTTTTCATGGTAAGAAACAACAAAAAATCACAGACAGAAATAATTTCCTGAGGGTTACTTAGTCTTCCATGTATTGACCATTATTCATGAACATCATGTCCATTAACTTGATTTAATCAACTAAATTATAATTAATCGTCAGAATTAATTAGTTACAATATGATAAAAGTTGATCACCTTCATAATGAAATATCTTTATTCATGTAGCTGAATAAAAATGTTAAGAATCTTGAATAAAGTGAGGGAACAAATTCCAATCACGAAAAGTACATAATAATAATACATTCACTTTATTTGTTAACTTATAGTTTTGTTGCCCGCCGGGTATATATAGACATCCAAAGAGATGCGATTCTTTCCCTGCTAAATCTAAGAAATAATCAGAATCAGAATCCAGAATCATCAGAATCTCTGCTTTTTTTTTGAAGATTCACCTTATAAAATACCATTAATATCCTAATCAACTTGATCAATTATCATATTTTATTCATTGACTTGATCGCTATTCTGATTCTGCTTATAATTATATGAAACTTTTACCATGATTTTGTTCATTTATTCAGTTTATCATGATGATTGTCATGGCAAGAAAAAAAAATTCAATGATGAAGCAATAATAATAAGATGATAATAATCATAATGATAAGAAATGTAATAATAAAAGTGATAACTAAGTTTCATCATCATCATCATAATTATTATTATCATTGACAATCTAAAGATGATAAAAGGATGAAAAAAATTTCTAATTGCTTTTGCTTCAAGGTATTTTGATTACTTTTGATCAACTATATTAATATTAAATAACTTTATCATCTTCATCATCCACCAATCGATTGCTATCTTATCAGCCGCGAGCATTTTCATCTTGATCAACATGTATATTACTTACATTGATCTAATCATTCAAATTGCTAGCAATTGATTAATTGTTTCACCAAGAATTAAATTAATTATCACGTTGATTGGTTGGTTGAACAATTAACCATTTAATTGACTTGAAAATGTTTTCCATTCTTATTATTCCAGTTGATCTAATTGTTGTCACAGGTTAAATTGTTTCTTAATCTTCAAGGTTCAATCCTCAATTCTGTATCACCAGCAAATCTAATTGTTTAACCAGTAATGGTAACTTAATTGTAATTAACATTTAGGTTAATTAAACTTATCTTTGGGTTTCTAATTTTTGTATATATAAGAATGAGTTGAACTTTCATTGTAAGAATATGATCTGTTTTAATTGTCTAATTATTAATTGTTTGCATATTTGAATATTCATCTTGGGTTTTCAAATTGCTTCAAAATAAATTACTAATCATGATTTGAGGTGAAATTATAATTAAAATAATTGTTGGAAATTTTTTGCTTCCTTATAAAGACAATGAGACTTGAGTTGAGTATCAAATGAATACCCTTAGGGTACATTTTCATTTTCTTTCTCAGTTTTCTCATCATTTTTTTCTTGATCATCATCAGTGTTGTGTATATTTACTCATGAATAATGAAACTTTATTATCATGAACTTGGAATAGGCTTCATAAATATCTAAAAGAAACCAGAATAAAATTAATCGATATCATCATCATAATGTTGAGATGAACTTAGATGATATTTTCAAACTGAGAATCAAATATTATCTCTCTCTCTCTCTCTTATGTAATCATCATGAACTTTATCTTATCAGATTGTGTATCACAATTGGTATTATCATGAATGATCAACATTCTTCTTGTCAGAATTTAGTTTCAATTTTTTTCCTTTTCACCTTTTCAACAGAAAATACTCAATATAACAAGTTTTCATGTTTACGAATTGAAATTGTCAAGAGAGATTATCATGAACTTATTACTATATCATCATGAACATACTGATTGCCTTGGTGATTAAATATCATACATTTCTCATCTTCTTGATTCTGTAATTATAACAGATATTTTCACCTTCACTTTGCCATATCAAATGTACATATTAATAATATTACATAATAATAATTTTTTAATTCCAACTTGAAATATTATCATCATGAAAACTCATTAATATAAATTGTTGATTCAGCTGATGGATGGGAAAGATATCACAAAAAATATGCAAATTAAAATATGAGTTTGATCAATTTCTGTATTGAACTTTAAGATATGAAATAATATGTTGACTGTTGATTCATCATCATGCATCTAATATTAAATGTAAATTCTTGAAATTGAGAAACTTATCTGATCAACAGTTTCCAAATGAATTCTGAAATTTTCGGTTTATTATTTTCTATTCATAAGTCAATAAGAAAATCTTTGTTTCCATCATTTGGAAATTATGTAAACATGATTCATCTCTCTGAATTATCAGAGAGAGAGAGAGAGAGAGAGAGAGAGAGAGAGAGAGAGAGAGCTACTCATGGTGAGAATATTGAAATTTTCGGTTCTCATTTGATTATAAGAAAATGCTCCAAGGTATGAAAAGGAAAATTTTTCAGCTCCATTTTTGGTGAAAACACAAATTTCATGATCTGAATTTTTGGACATAATTGAAAATGTAAACATGATTTCCAGAATTTAGATTTACGTTAACGATTAAAATGAATGGAAAATAATTTCATGGTATTTGAACTAAATATTATTATTACATGAAAAACTGTCCAAACCTTGAGTTTCACCCTGTTAATTCATGACAGTTATTTCTCATTCAATAATAAATGAGATATTAATTGCCCAATATTCAAGGTTTTTACCTGGTAAAAGTTTCTCGTTACTATGAGAAATTGTTTTCTCGTTTCACTGATTATCATGATTTCATCCTGGAATCAAGGTGAACATAAATTTCGTCTCTCAACTATTATTATTATCATCAAAAAGTAAATCAATCTAACAATTTGATTGTTATTCCCACTAAATTGGATCAATAAATTTATAACTCAATTCTTAACGATATCATGTTATCCAGACCATCAAAGTATTAAATTGTTTTTCTTTCATCATCTAATTAGATATTAATTGTCTTCTATAATAATTGGAAACAATCAAGAAATTTAAAACTCACCATTATTAAGATTGATTGTTGAGTATAATCAAATTAATAATTACCAATTACCATCATCAATGAATATAAGTCATGATATATTTTCATTAATATTTTCTGATTTCTGTAACAATCATAATCATCATTTAATTTATTTATTGTTTAGATTAACAGTAATTAAATTACATGATCAATCAATCAAAATGATCCAATGTAATCATCAATCATTAAATTATCAGATTACTTATTTAATTGTTAAGATAATTGTTGTTGTTATTTTGTTAATTATTTTTATTGTGAGGAAGAAGGAAAAAACTCAAGACATGATAATTAAGAGACGAAGACAATTAATTGATTAATTAATTATTACTGTCAATTGGAATCATTATATTAACTGGATAGTTTATTAATTGTCTGCTCAAGTTTTTTTAATGATTGGGAGTGAAAATCTTATGACTTTCATGAAATAATAATAATAATTAACTTGAAGTAATCATTGTAATTATCTTGATTGTGGTTGAATCACAATTATAAATCAGTTGATCTGATATCGTCGCCATCATCATTATCATCAGAATCATCTTAATGATTTGTCTTCATCATTTTTTTTTTCCTTATATTTCAGCTCATTACTTTTTTTTTGTCTTTCCTCTGATGATGATGATGAAAAAATATGCTCCAATTGTATCTTGATCATCAATCTTGATGGTTTATGATGATGATGATGGTGTTGGTGGGTGGGATGATGATGAGCAAGATGAAATCATCTTTCAAGAGTGATTCTTGTGGCTTTTGATATTCATCTTAGTAGATTAGCTTGAAATCCTTTCTTCTGGTCTTGATCCCATTCATGGGATAAATGAATGTTAACCACCAAAGGGAACCAACAACAAATCATCATCATTTTAATCATCACAATGATAACGGTAATCACTGTGATTATAATGATTATCATCTTCATCTTAGCTCTAGCTAGAGATGAGAGAATGAGGGAGAATTTCATTTTCTCTTAGTTTTTTTTTTCACTTTTTTCTCTCTTCTTTTCCATGTCACAATATATATTCCTTCATGCAACTAGATCCTGATTCCTTAAACTGAACTTTATGTTCAATCAAAAAAAAAGCTTTTCATCATTCATGTTTTTTATCTTAATGATGATGATAATGATTATCATTATTAATATTATGCTCGTCGTCTTTATTTCTTCGTCATTAGATTTCATGATTATTATCATGATTTTCTTGTTCCATTAGTAGAAACATCAATTGCACTCACCTACACCCACTTTCACCTTTTCCCCAATTGAACTTATTCCTTTGGGTTCATTAAACTTTTTGAGAATTATTTTTTTCACTTTCCCTCATCATACCACCACCTCAGCTCTTTCCTCCTCTTTCTTGGGTTGAAAGTTTTATCCTCATCATTTTGAACATGAGAAAATGTGGAAAAAAAAGTTCTAACAAAACTAATTAGAGTCCATGATGAGTTATGAAGGATTGGAAAGATGAAGGCAAAAAAAGAGATTGGGTGGAGCGGGAAGGATAAAGAATAATAATAATAATAAAAGGTGTTCGAAATATAAATAAACCATGATAATGAAAAAAAGATTCAGTTGATTGGTTTACAATAAGAAGTTCAAGTTTATTATTTTCCATCATATTTGCTTCTGTTCACAATTTGATAACATACACACTCGGTGCGTATATGTTATCACCGCCAGTATCTGAGAGACTCTGAGTAAATTTGTGATGAAGGAAGTAACAGAAAAAGTTCAGAGCCAAGATGAAATTCAAGTAACAGAATTGACGAAAAAAAAAAGAAAAAAGAAAGAGAGAGAGAGAGAAACGAACAAAATTTGAGCATCGAATGCAAGGTGATCCAGTTCAGTGGAAATTTTTTTTCTCTCAAAACTAATGATGTTTGAAATACTATTGAGAGCGAAACTCAAGGTAATAGATCTTGAATTACATGAGTTGTAGACTAGTTAAATTCTGAGTCAATCCCTCATGATGATCATCATGGTTGATATTTTTTTTTAATAACAACAACGATAATCAATACCTGATGCTGGTGATACTTTGAACTTATACTTATACATGTATTACATGTATGTTGATAAAGTTTAGTATGTGGAGGAAAACTGATAAACTCACCGACTGATAACTTTATTTTCATTGAGTTCATTTCAATTCTCACATGGGAATCATAATAGCAACATGATAACTGTGAATTTGTATTATTAATATTATTATTTCTACTCTTATTATCATTGTTAATAATCATGATGATGATTTGCAGAGAGTGATAATCAAGCAAAAACAAGTAACCAAACAACAACAACAATAATGATAATAACTCAGTTTCATGTAAATTTGAATTGATGGTAAGATGATAACCTACTGTTAATGATGAAGAAGATGATATAGATTTCACAATTCATCATCTTCATCCTTGTTAATGACATTGGATACATATGATGATGATAAAGATTCAATATCCATTGTCAACCCATTATGATTATCATGATTACTGTAATCATTATCATTATCATCATCATCTTTATCATCATTATATCAACACTTTCCCTCTCTCTCTCTCTATGTGTGATTATCATTATTGTATTTAATATCATTTCATCAATTGTTTTCATCATCATTATCATTATCACCCCTCATCACCATTTAAACACATCTTAGCATCTCAACAATAAATTACAAACATTTTTTTTCATTTATATATTTTGATAACTTGTAACTTCATCATCCTATTTATTATAATGATAATAATTTGATAGGAAACAAATTATATTATGTGAAAATAAAATCAACACATAATAATGATATTAATAAGTAACGGTATCCATTCAATTTACCTCCCACTTCCTCATCATCATCATCCTTATGATAAGATCCAATTACCAATCCAATTATATTATATTATTAACTATTGCAATTATATTATATTGTTACAGTTATCATCAACTCTAAATGACTTTAGTATTGAATTAAAAGTCATCAACAACATTTGAAAATTATGCTACATTTCAATTGTTTCCACTTCCTCCTTTCTATCACCATGACTATATGATCATTCATATAACATTTTGTTCATATGAATCGATTGGTATGAAATCGTAAATATTACGACAATAAACACCTAAAGCGATCTAATTATCGGATTTTTTTTACTCTTGTTCAGAAAATTTTCTTATCATTTTCAATTTATTCCCTGAGTTAATCATGTGACTCTCATGTATTTGGCATAATATCTGCTTGTATTTACTTATACAAGAGATTTGGGCAAGGATGCGGAGAGTCAAATAGGTTATCATCAACTTTTAATCATCTTGAGAAATGATGATTATAACAAACAGAGGATAAAAAACATGATCAACTGGGAAGATGAACAAAGTCATAGTCAAAGATTAACACTGAGTGGGAGTGAATCCATCATTGACCACTACCCCCTCTCCTCACTCCAGGGGACATAATCACTGATCAGAGATTACGATGTTGTTTGTTGTTACTATTTATTACCATCACGATCGGGATATAGTATTCAGATGATCATGAAAAATAAAAAAGAACAGGAAAAAAAACATAAAGTCTTGGATCTTGAATTGTTCAGATTCAACGGAATACTGATGTGACCATAGTGATGACCATCACTCTGTGAAACAATGAATCAATGAAATCAATCAATCTTAACCTGGATATTTTTTTCCCTGTTTGATTATCATTAATCAATTACAATCTTACAATGATCGATTAAGAACAAGGAATAAAAAAAAATAACCATTTTGATTAAGGCAATTCGTCTGACTAAACTTAACCTTAATTCAAATTTCGCGTCAAAAAAGACACGACTGAAAGTTCTGGTTCAGCATGGACACTTGTTCCTGAATATCCTGTAACGGGTTAAACACTAGTGTGACCACTTGAATGAACCTTAGTTTTAGAGTTAGTGAATCTTACGTATTTACTATCATGCAGTAATAGTAACATGATGATAATCAGAGATACTAAGCAATGAATAATATAGCCTGAGGGTGGAAGAAAATTCTTGTTTGAGAGAATTCAAAAATCGGAGATAAGTTTATTATCCATGATAGTCAAAAATTGAGAATTTCAATTTGATTTAAGTTTCCTTTTTTGTCCTCAACATGATCGTAAAAGATTGACTCTCATCATCATCATCTTTTTATCATCTTTGAATAAAAATTGAAATGAACAATAATATTACTCAAGAATCCAATAAAAAAACTCATTCATTTGCCTTAAGGTTATTCATTCAAACTCAATATCATCACCTACTTTTATTATTATCAAGTATTGACTCGTCTCAATCCCAAAGTATCATGATTATCCAGATAATATTAATAGTTAAATCAAACTTTTCCTCCATCAATCGGTATATATAATCAATATTATTATTCATTAATTACCTTTCAACATTTGATTAGCATTTCAATCAATTTTCATGATTAACTTGCATTTAATTTACCAGCAAAGTTCAAGTTGACATTTACCTGTGAATTATTTTTCCTAATATACTTATTTTTAATAGAAATCAATAAACAGTTCAATGATTTGATAAAGTTTCCAGAATTTTTCACCCTGTATTTCAAGGATGAATTATCATTTAACCATTTGATTTCATCATGATCACAGTTAATTATGATTATTTCAATTTGAATATTAATCAAGGATACAAAAGGGATTCTGAAAGCCCTCTTGAAACTGGTTAGGGAAATTGAATAGATAACAGAATGAGTTCTGTAAGTAATGGTGATTTTTTTTATTCAATCAGAATCGGTCATCATCATCATCATCATCATCATGGTCAATATTATATGAGAGATAATGTTAATACTATTACGAAAGAGTAAAGAAAAATAAATTCAAAGTAAAATGTCATTGGGAATTTTGAGATTTCTTTTCAGGGTGATTTCATTGAAACTTTTTATTCAGAGTAAACTTTTAGTAACATCATCATGTTTTTTACTCTTACACTTATCCAGGTATATAATACATGTATCAACCTATCAGGTAGTAATGATCATTGTATTCAAGTCTATGAAATTATCTTATTTGAAATCGTCAGAAAAATCTGGTCACCAACATTTACCTTAGTAGATTTCACGATTCTTTATCCAATAGTGTATATATATTGTATATATATCTGATTAGATATTATTATTATTTCAAAAATTGTTTCAAAATGTAAAAAAAAGAAAAGTTTTACTGACCAAATAACTTAGTCCAATAGTATTAGGTATTAATACACTGAATGTATTGAAGATGCAAATAACATTCTTCTTGGATAGAATTAGAAAGGTAGAATCTAAAAGAAATTCAATTTCTTTTGTTTTTTGTTCTAAATTATTTGCTTTTACTCAATTTACGATTTTACTGAAACTCTCAATATCTCCTCGTGGTGATTTCTAATCACTAGGAACAATTAGTTTTCATTGGAATTGATTGTTTAAATTTCCTTAACAAATGATTTAACTTTGATTTCCAAAGGATTAAATTGTCAAGACAAATACCCTCGGGGTCTATTCCATACATCAAATCATTCAATTCTAATCCAATGGTTATTTTAATTGTGAGAAATTGATTAAATGACTCATCTTATGATGATTAAATTTCCATTAGATTTTTGTATCTCTCTCATTATTTAATTACCATTTGATTTGTTAATGATGAAAAAAAAGTTCTATTGCTAAGTTTACAATCAACTCTCGTCAACAATTAAAGATTTTAATCAACTTAGATAATAACTATACATGGAACCTTTTGTTTTCCTTGATTCATATTGATTGTTGAATTGCTGTTGAAATGATCATTTTGTTGGATTTAATTAATTAACTATCAATGATTGGAAACTGTCAAGTCTCTTTGTGAAGTTGATTGTTCACAATTAATTCACAACTTGACTTGATGATGAAAAAGAAGGAGAAAAAATTAACTTGATATTGATGAATTTGATTAGGGAAATGCCTCTCTCACACTTTTCTTTCCCCCTTCGGTCATCACCTTTTCCTTATTGGACTCTCTCCCTTATATGTTAACCAATTACAATTAATCACCTTAGTATAAAAATCCTCTCTCACCTTAAACCAAATCACTGTTACAGATACATATACACAGTCAGTCATACACCCAATTAATTATTCACCTATTGTTGTTACTCTCTTCAAATTACTCTTAGTCGTTTCCGACTTCCTCCTTTACCTTAGTTCCTAATTCTCACCTCAGTTTATCCTTGTACGTGCTTTCCACTCTGTTCAATAAATCTCTATTAAGTTGTCACATCTCAGTATCTATTCTCGCGTTGGCGCCAAAGTCGATCGACTCTGTGCACCTCGTTTGATGTTAATAGGCTGTACCGATCTCGGTTACAGGTTTTTTGTAAGTGGCTTTGCCTCATCTCTCGAGTTAAACTCAAAACACTTACAAATGGTGGAGATGCCGATCCCTCGATCTTTATTCTTGTGATTTCAGTGCGTTACCCAAGTTTGTTAACCAACTCAAACCTGCCTAATTTCACATGCTTGCACGTTTTAAGAAGACATTCGTGTGTATACTATTCATTAAACGTGCGGCCATATTAAAGTGTTAATAGCGAAAGGCTGTGACAACGCCCGAGATAAAAGTGGAGTCTTCAGAATCAGAAGACGATAAAATCTCAACACCTTCTTTCAAAACCTTTCTGTGTAAATCAAAGTCCCTACTATCACTCAACGACTCATCTAGAAATTTTGCTCATTATCATCTCGCTCTTGATTGGGACGTTTCCAATCTAATATCTTTCAAAGACATGACCGAATCAACACCACCTACAATCAACGATTATATTCAACAAAATAAAGAGAATCTCTTCAAAATCTATGGAATCAGATCAGCAAAAGGATCTGATACCGCTTATGCTACAAGATCCATCCGAGAAGCAATGGAAACCGCGGCATATGTTTGTGGTGCAATCAACAAACCCTCTGACCTTAAAAAAGAAACCCCTTTTGACCCTAAATGGTTAGAAGTCCCCGAAATCTTCCGTCGAATGAGACAACATGGCCTAACAGAAGCCACAATTAGAAAGCTAATTGATGAAGAAGTGGTCTATGGAGGTAAGATACTCGATGAACGAGATTTGATTGATTTAAAGTTATCTAAGCTACAAATTAAAGCTTATATTTCATGTTTTGGTAAAAACGATGAGCAAGAAGGTGACTTTGAAGGTAACAATGAAGATGACGAATCATTATTTCATCATCATTACCCTAATGAAAAACCTCGTCATTCATCGCCTTACACCTTTGATGTAAGATTTGACTTTAGAAATGTCATTGAAGAATATGTGGAGAAAGAGTCGACGACTCTTTTCCAATGGTTAAATAAATTAGAAAGAAGAGTAATGCTAAGAGATATTCCTGATAAAATAGCAATAAAAATTTTGTCAGCTCAAGTTCCTGACAAAATTTTTGAGACAATTGAAAATATTAGAAGAGATAATATTCACATTAGTTTCAAATCTCTCATTAAAGAGCTTAAGGAGAGTTTTGTAGGAGAAAGTGAGATTGCAGAAGCAACAGAGAAGCTTTTTAATAAAAAATATAAAGGGACAAATCCTACAGAATACATTCATGAGCTCACCGAAGCCGCAAGACTAGTCATTCCAGGTATTCCCGATAAAGGAATCATTTTCCTAATTTATCATTTACTTCCAATTGATTTAAGCTTCTCCTTGCGTCACAGTCTCACTTGTAAATCGCTCGACTCACTCATTAAACATTTAATCATTTACAATAATCGCAGTAAACATGAATCAAGTTATTCATGCGAAGAGGGAAATTATTCATCACCCAATAGAAAATCTAACAATTCAACTAATTCCAAGAAAAGTTATTCATCCAATTCTAGAGGTGCTAATAATAATAATCGATCTAGATCAAACAACTATCCCTCATCACCTAACAATTCGGGTGGAGTCAAACAAGCGACCAATGCTCAATATCAAAATCAAAGCTCAAGTTCAAACAACAATCAACGTCAAGGTTATTCAAGATCACCTAGAGGTAGAGGTCAAAGAGGTAACTCAAGGAGACAATATAACAACAACAATTACAACAACAACAACAACAACAACGAACAACAATTATCAACCAAATCCACCCAATAATCAACAACAAAGTAATCCTACAAATCAACCTAATAATAATGATTATTGTCCAATGTGTACAACAAATGGACACAATTTAGCAAATTGTCCTCGTCGAGTTGCTGCCGAGAGACAAGAAGGTTACATGTTTGGTCAAATCACGAATCAACCGATAACTAATCCGTATCAAAGACCAAAAATTGTACTAAATGTTGAACATCAAGAAATCAAGTTCATTGATGCTCTACTTGATTCTGGTGCTGGTACAACTGCTATGAGAAAAGACGTAGCAATTAAATTAAAAATTCCTATTTATCAATCAACTCATGATTTTCTTGGTTTAGCTGGAAAAGATAGACCTGTGAGAGCCGTTGGGGTGACACAGTTGGTTTTTTCTGTCAATTTCCCGTTTAAACTGGACCCATTACGAGTATTTGTATTTGAGAATCTACCAACGGATATGATCCTTGGTAGAAACTTCTGGTTCTGGTCTAATACTAGGCTGGAAGCGATTCCTGGAAAGGGTTGGCTTCCAACGAGGAATGGTGCACCCCTCAATGTAACATTAAGGATTCCTAGTTACGAAAGTTTCAACTACCTTTTCAGGACTCAATTTCCAAAGACTTTTGGGCCGGCAAGGAACGTTACCAATGGTGACTCATCAGGATCTACCTTTACCAACTCATCAACCAATATTCAACCTATCCAACAATCATCATCACACAAATCAATAAAACGATCAGAGTCGAACGACTCTGAAGTTTCATTGACCAATCTCCCTCATCAATCAAAGAATCGAAAGATAAAAGATCATCATTTTAAAGTAACAAATCAACAATCTTCATCAACTTCCAATTCCAACATCCAACAAGACAGCAACGAAATCTATTTAGTAAATCTCTCCGATGAACAATACAACGAAATAATTAAACAGAATAAATTAGATAAAAGAAGAAACGAGTTTCCAGAGGAAATTTCTGATCTAAGATCAACTCTCAACAAAGGAATATCATCATCATTAAATAATCATCAAAAGCAGCAAATGAATCAATTTTTTAACAAGTTCGAATCAGTATTTTCAACACACAAATACGACCTGGGTTGTATTCCTGCTGATGTTGTTAACATTAAAATTGACCTTGGTCAACAACTAATTCCTAAATGTAACTATTATCGTCTTGGTCCCATGAAGAGGGAAATCATGGATAAAAAGATTGACGAGCTGATTGCTCATGGAATCATCGAACCATCAAATTCATATGGTGGCTCACCTGCGTTTCTAGTGGAGAAACCTAACAAGAAAGACTGGCGGCTAGTTACATCATTTCGAGAATTAAATTCATTAATGAAAACGAGAAGTTATCCAATGCCGAATGTGGACGATCACATTCAAGCATTGGCCGGTTATGAATATTTTATAACCGTTGATTTTGCCCAAGGATTCCACCAAATAGAATTACATCCCGAAGAAAGAGAAAAAGTCGCTTTCGTTATTGAAAAAGGTAAATTTCAATATGTTCGTTTACCTATGGGATTAGCTGATTCGCCTGCTTATTTTCAACAATTTGTCAACAAAATTTTTGGTAATCTACTTTATAAAAAATGTTTGGCTTACATCGATGATATAATTATATTTGGCAAAACCTTTGATCAATTACTTGATAATGCCGATGCAGTTTTTACAAAGATAAAAGAAATTGGACTTAAAGTGCAACCCGACAAATGTCACTGGGGACACAAAGAAGTCAAATTTCTAGGTCATATAATTTCGGGAAAAACAGTTCGACCTGATCCCGAAAAGATTGCAAGATTACAAGAGTTTCAACCTCCAAAAAATATAAAAGGCTTGCAAAGTCAACTTG
This sequence comes from Panonychus citri, assembly GCF_014898815.1. Classification (NCBI taxonomy): domain Eukaryota; kingdom Metazoa; phylum Arthropoda; class Arachnida; order Trombidiformes; family Tetranychidae; genus Panonychus; species Panonychus citri. Next base: position 273,073 of record NW_026515524.1, on the reverse strand, counting down.
GTTTGTTCAACTATTTATCGAAATTCGTACCTAATTATTCAACAATTGCATCTATTCTGTTTGAGCTCTGCTCTAAGAAAAATAAAAGTAAATTCGTTTGGAACGATAATCATCAAAAAGCTTGGCAGCATATTAAAAATGCTCTAATCAAAGATTGTCTACTCTGTCAATTCAATCCTGATGCTCAACATAAATTAATGGTTGATGCAAGTTCGATTGCCGTTGGTGGCATTTTACTACAATTAGAAGATAACGAATGGAGAGCGGTATCTTATTTCGGTCAAAAATTGGCTAAATATCAATTAGCTTATACGATAACAGAAAAAGAGTGTTTAGCTGTTGTCGTCGCTTGTCTTAAATATCAACATTACCTGTGCGGTAAACATTTTATCATCGTCTCAGATCATTGTGCTCTTTGTGCACTACCGAAAATCAATTTCAAATGTGTTCGATTACATCGTTGGGCTACAACTTTATCGCAATTCGATTACACAATTGAATATTCAAAAGGAGAAACTCATCCTGCCGATTGTTTCTCACGATCAAATGAATGGAGACATAAGAAAGTTGGAGAAATAAACGAAGATGATTTTTACAAATATTTACTATTTGCTTACGAGGTTAAAAGTAATTTAAATGGTCAAGTTAATGATGAATCATTTGGAATGATTCATCACAACAATTGGATCGATCAAGATCCGTCATCAATTAAATACAATGATGTCGATGATTTTCAATTAATGAAAAATACTAATAAGCAAGAGATGATTCTATTTGCTAAACAAATCGCTGATGAGATTGGAGAAAAGACTGGTCAACCCGAAATAATTGATGAGAAATTAATTTCTAAATTTATAATTAACTTGGATGGTGATAAAGATTCAACGGATAACAACGAGATTAAAAAGCAACAACAAAAAGATGATTTTTGTAAAAATATGAATAAACAACTGGCTAAAGGATTACTGGTTAAACATTTTACCTTAAGACAAGGAATTTTATATCGAAAAGGCAACAATAACAAAATTTCAATTGTTTTACCTTGTTCATTACAAGAAAAGGTTTTCAAAGAGTTTCACACAGAATCGATTGGTGGTCATTACAGTTACAAGCCTACGGCTAAACGAATCAAAGAGATTTTTTGGTTCCCGCAAATGGATGAATGGATTAAATCAAAAATCGCTAATTGTGAAACTTGTGTTAAATTTAAAACTAAAACAGTCAACGATCATAGACCAAGATCGATGCCGATTCCTGAGCAACCTTTGGAAAGGTTACAGATCGATGTTGTTGGAAAGTTTCATCGATCAAGTCAACAGAACGAATATTTATTTACTGCAGTTGATGTTTTCACTAAATTTGTATTTGCTCAAGCCTATCGGAATCAGAAACATAAAGAAGCAATTAAGTTTCTAAGCTATATAATTCAATTCATTGGTCATCCAATTACAGTCCAAGTCGATAATGGACCTTGTTTCCGATCCAAGGAATTTAAACAGTTCGCTGATGATAATAATATTAAATTACAATTTATTACACCATATAGACCTCAATCAAATGGTTTGATTGAAAGGCTAAACGGTATTTTGGGAAACAGAATCAACATGTTTACGGTGTTACCTAAAGATTGGGATTTATGGATTATGAATCATGTTTTGGCTTACAATTCAGCTTATTCAGAAGCATTGAAAACAAGCCCATTTTATTTAATGTTTGGTAAATTACCCAACACTCCATTGATGAACGAGTTTTCAATCCAGTCAACAACCCTAACAAATGATGAGCTTAATCAACTTCGTGATGAACACAAGCAACAAATGATATTGAAGCAACAGAATCGCAAAGATTTGACTCAACCCGAACCCCCTCCCTATTCTAAAGGAGATAAAGTTACACTCAGTGTCAAAATTCAAAACAAATTACGGGGTAAGAAACTAACAGCTCCTTATAAAGGAGAATTCATTATTCTTGAAGTCTACGATTCAGCTGCTCTAATTGTTAACAAAAAAGGTGACAAGAAAATGGTAAATTTCGAAAATCTAAAAAGAATTGGTGAACAAACAGAGATTGAAGATCTAACTAATTTAGAAGAATCAAATTCTGATTCTGAAGTTTCAGATGAAACAGACAATTAACCTAATTCATTCTCTCTCGTTCTCTCAATTTAAATAATATTCAAACTTATCATAAGTATGAATACTATCTCCTTTTCTCTCAAAATTTAATCTTATTTAAATTTCTCTTACGTTCTCATTCACATAAAGAAGCAATTAATAGACCTCTTTCATTTCCTCTTTCGATTAGTATAAAAGTCGAACGACTTTTATTTCAATTTCTCTCTCTCTTCTTCATACAGAGTTAGAAGATACTTAGGTATCAAAAGTCAATCGACCCTATCCACCTAATCAAAAATTAGAACCTCCTGTAATGGTCAAAAGTCTGTCGACTTTTCCATTCAACCTGGATTGTCCAAACGGCAACTCCTTATTCCAAAGATTAAGTGAAACGATACTTGATAAACCAACCTGAAAAAGAAAGCGAAACAAGGAACAAAATTTCAATTAATCAATTAAATTAACAAATTAAAAGTAAAACAAATAAAAAGACAACTTTTAGAGTGAACAAGGTAATCAGGAAATATCAAGCTATCAATTCAATTCAATCTTAATCCTTTATAAATTTTATTTCGTCATTTCTGAATGATGCTAATTCTATCGTTACTTGATAATTCCGAAGTTATCTTTGGGTCAACTAATTTGTTAGAATTAAACAATCAAAGTCAATCGACTTTAATCCAAATTCTAAATCAGGTCTAATCAACTAAAAGTCTTCTTTCTTAATTATTCTTTAAAAATTTAAAGAGTCGACCGACTCTTAATAGAACGTATACTTCCCATGTAAATCTTTGAATTTTCTCTTCAATTGAACCTGAAAGAAACAAACAGATACAAATTAAAATTCTTATAAAATGGAGTCGATATGATACATAAACTTACCCGAAGCTCTTAATGTATCAATGTATAGAATCTCAATACAATCCGAACGTTCACCTTAACCATTTAGAAAGAAAAAGCGAAAACGCTTTAAAAAGTCAATTGACCTTCACAACGTTGAAGAAATTAGAATCATTTCACAAATTAGATTTTCACTATTCAGATCAAAAGTCGATCGACTTTTGAATCAAATCAATTAGATGCAAATTCATATCTCAAAATGAGATTCAATTCACTTACTTGAAGAAGTCACCAAATTGCTCATCAACCCAAGCAAAGAACATTGATCAAAGTCAATTTCAAATCGTTCGTATCTTATTGAAAAATAGACCAATTCTCACAATTAAGGTAACATTAGATTCACTGAACAATAAATTAATCAAATTAATAAGAATCAAAAATTAAATCAAAAATTAAACTAATTAATTAATCAATTAATTAGGATAAAAAGTCAAACGACTTTTTCACCCTTCATTAATCAATACTAGTGACACCTAGTGAAGCTCCGCCTTTCCTCCCCAAACTGAATTTCCGTTTCCCTCCAAATTTATTCTCTTTAAAGACTCTGTCTTTTTCTCTGTCTATTTATCAACTCCCTCACTTAATTTTCTTCTTTCAACAAGAAAACAACAAAATTAGTTTTCTTTTGTTTTGTCTAAAAGTAAATCAAATTAAGTCTTTTAATTTAGTTAATTAAATTGTTTTGAGGAAAACAATTAAGTAAGTAAAACTAACAATTAGAGTCGATCGACTCTAATTTAGTTTAAATGAAAATTTAAAATTTTCTGTTAAGAGAATCTCAGCTCAACATTCAAGCTTAATCAAGCTACCGACTTAATTTGTTTTCTTTTCTCTTTCATTCATTCAGTGTCAATTTCAAATTTATCTCCAATTGATTATCTCTTACAATTAAAATTCTGGTTCTTCATTTTCTTTTCCCATCTCAAAATTGTGTTAACCATTTGTTATAAAAGTCGATCGACTTTTAAACAATTGGCTCTTCCTTTCCCATCTGATCTTATATTGAAGTCGACCGACTTCAAATTAAGGAAGATTATCCTTTACTCTTTGTATTGTTACCTACTCTTTTCCTTTTACCTTTAATTGTCCACAAACATATTGCCAAGGTTGAAGTTCTTCAAGGTGATAAAAGGTGAAAATGGACAACATGGAAAACCTGATGTCTTCAGCTATGGAAGCTGGAGAAGGTAACAAAGAGGTGAACAGCGATTTATTCAAATCAATCAATCATTTATCATATGAAAGTTTCATCAAGTTGAAAGTTAAAGACAATTATCCTGATATTTCTGATCGTCAATTCTCAAAGGCTTTCAACAAGATAATTGTAAAACCTGGTTTCACAACAATGGACGAAAGTTTTGAACGTTTTATTTACAATTGTTTATTGTGTGATCAATTAGCACATCGCCCAATGGTTTGTAGCGATTGTCAACATTGTTATTGTCGTACCTGTTCAAGTTTCCTTCATGTATTATTTCAAGCTCATTCAAATATTCAGCTAACAACAGATATAAATGTAAAAGGTTTCAAATTATCAAATCTTCAATTCTTCTGCCTGATCAATTCATGTGGTAATAATGGTGTATCCAAATTGAAACCTCTTTCTAATGAAAAAAGAAACGATTTACTTAAAATAAAAGTGAATTGTATTCGATTCAACTGTGATCTAAATGGAGATTACACTATGATGGATACTCATCTAAATATCTGTAGCAAAGGAAATAATTATCGTTTCGATGTTCGTGGTATCGCTGAAACATTTTTAAGAACAGAAAGTAATCCAGTCGAATTAGATCAAGAGTCATTATTATTCTGTGAAGCTCTTGGATCAACAGTTTATAACTGTAGCGAATTGGAAGCTATTTGGAAAGAAAAAGCGAATAACAATTTTACTTCAACTGGCGAAGATGAAACAATTTCACCTCATCAATCTGATTCCTCTTCTTCAAATTCATCAAAAAGATCATCAGATTCAGAGTCAACACAAGTTAAAAAGAAATTAACTCCATCGGAGTATTTACAAAAAAGGAAAAAGCAACAAATTGTAAATAAAATTATCTCATCTCAAGATTCAGAAGGAACTGAATCATCATCATCAACAATTAAAATACCAGAAATTAAACCAAGTTCATGGGAACTTTTATCTAATCGAATTGCTAATTTACGCAATCCTATTCAACCAGAAAATGAACCAGAAAACGAACCAGATATTGAAAAATTAATCAATGAAGATATCGAAAGAGAATTGAATATCGATTTAAGCGATTTTAATGAATCAACTTCTCAAATTGGTAAAACTGCCGCAAGACGTAGACGTCGACAAAATGCTGCTGCTCGAAAACGAGGAGATTTTTCAACAGTTATTCTTCCCCCAAAATTTATATTCAACAGACCAGAAAATGATAAAGGTCTAGATTGGAACGAAACCAATCAAAATGTAACAAACACCGAATCAAAAATTGATTCATCATTAACAACAACAACAATTGAAGTTCTTCCCCCTTGTTCATCATCAAAAGACACTGAACCTCAACCATCCACGTCCAAAGAACCACAACCAGTATTACAATTACCTTCTCCTCTTATCATCTCATCATCTCAACAATCAACATCATCATCACAACAATCAACCTCATCATCACAACAGTCAACATCATCAGCTGATGCAAACGTCAAAGTCGTTTCGGACTTTGTGTTTAGTGATCCGGTTAAATATAAACCAAATTCAATTAAACCGATTCGTTATACTGATGATGAAATTAAACTTATGAGAGAAAGTTCAACAAAGGATCGTGTTAAATATCGTCGAAGAAAAGCTTCGCTCGTCAACAAAAAATTGAAAGATAAACGTAAAAAGGTTTATCTAGAAAAATTAAGGAAAAAATCTGAACCCTCGAAATTAAACATGATACCACCTTCAAATTATATTGAGTTAATTACTCAAAATGTGCAACAATTAAAGAAAATGAATCTCAATGTTTGTGCAATTGACATTGAAAAGCAAACAATCACCATGAAAGATGGTTCAATGAGAAATGTTCCAGTTTGGATCTCAATTGTTGATCAATATAACAATTTAATTTACAATTCATTTGTCAAGAATCCAATTTCTGCCTCTCACCGTTTTAATGCTGAATTTCATGGATTATCTTGGAATGAAACTCAATGGGCACCAACATTTTATAAAGTTCGAATGGAAGTTTTGGAAATTTTAAGAAAATATGATCGAATTTTATTATCAGGTCACATAGCTGATTTTAGTGATTTATATCTAAGCCCTTTGGATCATTATCGTTTGCTGCCTCGAATTATTGATTTGTCACAATATTATAATTGTCGTACAAAGAAAAGCGCTACACTTGGACTCAAATACAGTGTATTCGTTTTATTTGGAAAAATTTTCCAAGATAATTATCATTCACCAATTATTGATTCAATTTATACAATGTGGTTATATCTTGTCGATTTTAATCAAATTGAAAAAGTCTTCAGAGAGGTGAGAAAAAGTCGACCGACTTTTATCTCTCAAGGATACCATGGGTATCATTGGCCAAAGAATTGGAATATGGGAGGACTAATCAAAGACATTCTCAAGCAAATAAAAGATTGGCCAGATTCATTCAAGATTCATCCCATGATGACTTATCAAGAAAAACAAGATAAAATGAGCCTTCAGAAATATTATTCTTCAGATTTTCTCGATGGTGAACCAAATGAAAAGAGACCAATTCCCTACAAGTACAATCAAAGTTTGTTCAAGGCCTACGAGCGTCCCTAGACCCATTTAAAGCCCTAAGTGACGCTTTGTGGGGGGGCTCTGTAAGGGAAATGCCTCTCTCACACTTTTCTTTCCCCCTTCGGTCATCACCTTTTCCTTATTGGACTCTCTCCCTTATATGTTAACCAATTACAATTAATCACCTTAGTATAAAAATCCTCTCTCACCTTAAACCAAATCACTGTTACAGATACATATACACAGTCAGTCATACACCTCAATTAATTATTCACCTATTGTTGTTACTCTCTTCAAATTACTCTTAGTCGTTTCCGACTTCCTCCTTTACCTTAGTTCCTAATTCTCACCTCAGTTTATCCTTGTACGTGCTTTCCACTCTGTTCAATAAATCTCTATTAAGTTGTCACATCTCAGTATCTATTCTCGCGTTGGCGCCAAAGTCGATCGACTCTGTGCACCTCGTTTGATGTTAATAGGCTGTACCGATCTCGGTTACAGGTTTTTTGTAAGTGGCTTTGCCTCATCTCTCGAGTTAAACTCAAAACACTTACATGATTTTCGCCTCTTAAAAGTTGATTGACAATTAACATCAACAATCAGACTCATTTCTAATTAACTAAAACCTTCAAATTTACCTCCAATGGTTCATTATTCACCACAATCATCCACTCACCATGACGACCATCACTCTCCCTCAGTAATTTAGTTTCAGTGATTGTTGATTATAACAATTGATTCAATTTACTTTTTCAATGAGAGTGAACAAAAAATTACACCCTAACGTTAGACAATTAACTAACTGTTGTTAATATAATCAATTGGAATCAATTAATTTATTTTCTCCTCCTACTGTTCACTAGTTAACCAAAGTTAGTTAGTTAATTCAGTTATCACAGTGTATATTTAATAGTTGATATCAACTACTGAATTAAAATTGCTCACCAAGAGGTTAAGAGATTTTCAGATTGTTCAACAATCAAACAAAACAATTACACTAACTAACACAATTCATATTAATTAATTTTCTCATAAATTGTTGCTATCATTATCTAATAATAATAGTAAAGTTAAATTGAGTTATTATCCTTCATTGTGAATGATTAACCAATCAAATTATGAATATATGAATGTTTGAAAAACTTAATTTACCTGTTAATCATAATTAGCGCTTTACTACAGCTTGACCAGTAACAATTAACTTTCTCTCTCCATAAAATTAAGTATGTGATTAGTGGAAACAATTAACTACAATTAAATCATCTGTAACATTAGAGGGAAAAATTTTCATTCGATTAGAGCAAAACTTTTGCCCATTTTAATTAACATGATTACGAACTTATTTCTCACTCAGAATCAATTAATAATAATTCTTATTACTTAATAATCGTAATAATTATCTCTTAATTATTAGCATTCCGATTAATATTAATCGTCAGATAAATTATCATTTCTAATTAGAAAGAGAAAATCAAATTGGAAAATTTTTTTCATCGTTAATTCATCAACCTCATGAACGATTCAGAGGAAATCATGATAACTAATGGTTACTAAGGAGAAATCAGAAAGTTTTCAGAAACTTAATTTAACTGTCATCTTGATTTCGTTACAATTCAATGACTCAACCTGAATACTGAACAATTTATAAACTGTAATGAAAGTGATATACAAAAAATTCATGATGATTATCATGAAAATGAAGCAACTTTATTCAGATGATTAATCAATTGTTTCAAAATGATTTTGAACAAGTTAATCTTTGACACTTTGTTGATTGTTTTCAACAGTTTCTAATCATATTATCTGAGTATATTAGTTAAGTGATTTAGTTCATTATGATGATGATTAGAGATGATGGTTCAAATAGATATTTAAAATTGCTGAGAAAAATTCAGCTTCTATTCAAATGATCATAATCATAATCATGAGGCTTAAAACTTTTCTATTTCGAATTGGTTTTTTTATCGGATTTCCAGCATTCTGACATTCTGAGGCTCTACTCATATTATCATGATCATCATGGTATGAATCAGGTTAGATCTTGTATATATGTGTATGTGTGTCTACTCAAAGGCTTTAGGTTGGATTAACTAAACTCATTATGATTGATTTTTGTTATATACTAAAGGGATTAAGTGATGATTATGTAAAGCATCATCATCTTCATCCTCATCAACATCAACTTTTAGTTTGAAAATGATCATGAAAAAAGAGGTTCAGTTATCTAGTTTATTCATAACTTAATCTAAAAACTCAGAAGCTCAGAAGTTAAACTTATGAAGGCAAAAAAATCTCTATGATTATGAAAAATTTGGGAAAAAAGAACATTGAAAATTGTTGTTGATTCCAATTCTGAATGTTGGTGAATTGAGATGATATAATTTACTATTTACATTAACTAACTGAAGGAATAAAGTTATCAGTTTTATTAGAGGAACAATTAACTCGGACACAATTAATACAACATTTATACTCTTGAGGTAGTTAAACTTGATTGGACAGAGTAAATTGTCAATTGGAACCATTATCATGATCATGATTAGATTTTTTCTCCATAACAATACCTTAAGGTGTTATTATTATTGTTTCCAATGATCAAAATTTCAATGTAATACAATAATGGACAATAATCATGATCACCAATTCTTAAGGTTCAGTTTTCATGGTGAAACTTTTACTTTTATTGATTTCTAAAAATGTTACTTATTAATTATTGAAGGAGAAGAAAAAAAATTCTGGTTCATTTCTGTTTCTTTCTGGTTCAGCTTGACCATTAATTAGTTTTCCTATTAATCTTACATTTAAATCATCATGTTGATGAGTTAAGATGAAGTTTGAAATTTTCTAAATAAAAATTTACTTTTACTAAACTTTTTCTCGAAAAGAAAAGTTCTAAGAGTCAAATCGATCGGGAAAAAGAAAAGTTTTTGCTTCGGTATTGATTATTTAATCTTCCATCATAAAAGATAATTAAAAGTGATATTAGATTATGAGTGGACATAATTAACTAAGCACCAGTTTATTGCAATCAACGATTAGAAAATTAAATCAAAAGAAATCATGATTTAGAGATGCAATCAAAAATTCACCCAAGGTATTCAAGGGTATGATTAATATTAATATCTCATTCTATTGATAATGATTGTTTATGATGCTAATTTTTGATTGATCATTTTTTTGCAAGTTTAATTAACTTATTATGAAGTAAAAAAACTCTTGATAATAATTGATTATCTCTTTTAATCCTCATCTCAAATTGTTAATTGTAAATATGAGTTGAATACTTAATCCAGATTAATATGAATTGATTACAATCAATGTACCTCTTGTTTATCCTAATCATCATCATGAGCAATAATTTGATCTGGTGATCAGTAAATAGTATTTACCTTGATAAGTTATCAAGAAAAAAAAATCAAAAAGTTGATTAAAGACAAACAACGAAAATAAATTCAATTAATTATGGTAAATGTGACCACGATTATCTAATAATATTAATTAGTGTTCGTGATTTGAATTGTGAGGGGGAGAAGATGAATTGAATAGCTCTAAATAATAATAGATAAACATGTATGGATATTTGGAAATGAATTTAGTATTATCATAACAAGAATAACATTTAGACTCTTAGCAATTGATAGCATTTCTTTAACTTCTAACCAACATTTCTCTTGACAGGAATTCTAAGTATTATTATCTCTCTATTGTTTACCTATCTTGTAAAAGTGAATAATGTGCTTCCTACTCATGATTATCTCCATCTTCCTGAATTTCCATTCTTCTGAAGTTCCAGGAAAACCAAAGCTTGTTATTCTGAATACTCTCTCTCTCTCTCTCTCTCTCTCTTTACCAGATACAATGAGATCATTAATATGTAAGGTGATTAAATAATAAGATGAACCTTTATACATAATAGAAATGATCATAATTAACTAATCATAGAAGTCATCATCAAATCTGAATATAATCAACTCTCTAATCAGAATGGACAAAGACAACCAAATCCAAAAATCTTTTGTTAATTTATCAATGGAAACAATTTAATCATCAATTGATTAAAGATAAATGAAAACTACAACATTAAAAAGGCTTAATCATTTCATGATAATGATTAACCACATAACCAAATTCATTATGATTTACAGTTTAGAAAACTATTAATACGTTTGAATTTTGCTTTTTTTGTAATCATCATGAATTTTATGATGATAAAACATGAATATAAAACAATATTAAAGATTAATGATTAATTTTTATTTCTGACTGTTGATATTATTGACATTAAATCAAAAAGATTCAAGTCCAACTATTACTTGGATTTTTATGATTATGAGTTTCCCTTCAATATATTGATATTTAATACTTTATTGTTTCCATGCTGTTGTCGGTGGTTATCATGATGATATCAACAACTGAATTAAATGAATTACCTTCATGGTGCAATTCATAAAATTTATCAATGTACTTTACAAGCCATTGAACTGACGAAATGAAATTGCTTTTGGTCACTTGTTTGGATATTGACCAAAGATGAAACTTGAGGAACAAAATTTCACAATCAAATTAGATACTAATAATAATCTTATGAGTATATGGACAATTCTGACAAGGAGAATATCTTTTTTTCCTGAGAATTTAATATTTTCATTGATATACAGAATTGATATTGAATACTTAATGATCATGATGATTAAAAGGAGTAATGAAAAGTATTCAGGTCAGATGGTTATCATGATTATCTATCTGATGGTCATCTGATTATGAGTTATTACCATGATGATGATGATGATTAGATGGACATAATAATAGTGAAAGAGAAAAGTTTGAGTTATGATAATGATTAAGCTCATAAATATCACTCTGGACACTTTGATGGTTTGTCATGAAATTTCATGACAACCACTCAGAATCAGAGTTATATTTTTAGCACAATTCTTCAAGTATATTTCAATAATCATTTCTTTCACTTTAATTACATTATAATCTTATTATTGATGAGATAATGTTTATAAAACATCACTTATAACATATCATGAATTTGATATTTCAATGCTGATCAAAAAATCATTGGAAACATTTCCAGTAAAAAGCAACTCATGTCTCTGTAATATACTTTTTTTATGATTGCTTATTTTTCCCTTGAAATTTGAAAAGATGTAGAAATCAAATTAAACCTCATGGGGAATGAACAAGTGAATTCATGAATTCAGTCTTGAACTTTTCTTTTCCTTGCTAGATTGATGACAATAGGATTGAGGAAAAAGTAGTAACAACAACAAGAAAATAATCTGGATACTCATTTGATTATGATGATACTTGAAGAGAAATTTACTTTTTTCATTTTCAATTCAAATTTATATCAGAAATCATATCAATCATCATCATCATCATTCACTGAATCTCGGTTCATCTCGGATAAAGAAAAACATGAAAGGATTAGGTGATTGGTGGGCAATCAGGGAGAGAGTTAATAACAATCAAAATCTATGGGATTTGTTATTTAACAAAGAAAATAAGGTTTTCCATTTCATGAGTAACATAATATTCATTCATGTTCAGGTTAATTAACATCATGATCATGACTCTAATTCAGAATCTGAAAAATAGTAACAACAACAATCACTTCCTATGTAATATTGTCAATCATCATCATCTAAATTATTGTTACTCCAGAATTAATGTAAACAAACAATGAAAATATGATCAGGATGATAATGGATTTCATGATAATAGAAACATTGACATTCCAATTAATATAATGATAACTTATCATCTTATGTGGTTTATTTGATGATAATTATCAATTCTCAGCAATCAACTAATCATGATGGTTAACTTAACTATCTCTTTCTCTTATATATAATCTTTGTCTTCCTACTCAATAATATTAAATCATATTTATGTTAAATCGTCATCATTATCATCATGTCAACACTTAATCACCATTTTGATATAAAAGTAACTCCTACAATCAGTTAATCAGATTAGTAAATTGATTAGTAAATTGATATTGATTTATATCGTAAATAAATATTAGCTTGAGGAGGAAAAAAATCTTTAAATTAATTGATTAAGTAAAAAGGGAAATTAATTAATTACTAACGATAATTGGTATTATTGATTTACTTTTGCATGGATTGTATTTTATGTATACAATTTATCATAATCGTTTGATTGTTGTTGAAATATCCTTAATTGTTATCACCTTTTACCATTTAACTCAAGTACATTTAATATATTTAGACATTGACATTCAAGATGAATGTTATTAAATTGTGTTGATATTTAGTTAATATCATTGACATTTTATTTGATTGAATGAAAATTTAAATTAACCCTTAAACTGTTTCAATATTGCCAATCAACAATCAACTAATGACTATTTAATTTACTTTCTAATCAACAATCTATTTTTAATAGTTTCGTCAACTGTTACAATCAAGTGGGGAAAAAAAGTTTAATAATAATCTGAATTAGTATTGATTTGTTGTAACAATTTGCTCGATTTGTATCAATTCAATTTGATTGCCCTGTTAATTGTTCATCTTTAATTTGATTGAGTCGGTTGAGATTTTTTTTTTCATCAATCTGATAATTGTTTTCTTTTGATTATTTGATTAACAATTCGATGGTGTTGATCATGATTTGAATTTAATCAAATTAAGTGTTAATCAAATTGACATTAGATTGTTGGTTTTTTCACAAAATTTGAAATCTAATTATAAAAAAAATTTACTCACAATCAAAACCATTAACTGTAATAGAGAGGCAGGGAAATCTAACTTTAATTCAGTTAATTTTAGTTTTAATTACTGATTTAATTATTAAGGTGTACACAGATTACACGGTGATTAAGGAAATACCTTAATTGCTGGCAATTAAGGTGATCATCAGTGTTAATTTTGATAAAATTTGTTTAAGGTTAAGTGTTAATTGTATTGAAAGTATATTGATATGCTTAAAATTGATTGATTGTTGATCTACTTGTTGTTGTAATGAGCCAATGTTTAGATTATAATGTTAATCCTTATTCTTGTAAATTGATTGTTGATGATTAATCTTGTAAAGAAAAGTTTTATTCAAAGATTTGTCGATGCAGTTGATTGTGTAAGATTAATGATTTAGATTGATTAAAATTGATTAAATGTCGATAGCAGGTCAACAACAGTTGATGATGAAGGGTAAGTATTCATATGAGTATATGGATAATCAAGTTAATCAATTGGTATACATAAAGTTGATGTTTGTTTATCATTCTAAAGGACTTACAACCAATTACAACAATCAAGTCATTCACATCACAATCAAACCTTTTTTTTACAGAGAATTGGGTTAATCACAATAATAATAATCATCTAAATGCCAATGGCAAAGACACTGAGATCCAGAGATTGATTTTTCTTGTTGATTAGATGAAAACTTTACTTTTGTTCATGAGTATCATGTACATGATAGTTGAAGTTAAGTGAGATAAGATGATGATGATAATCAGGAAGAGGAAGTTGAAGGAAAAGATGACGATGGTGATGATAGAGAGAAAATCAATCTCATTTGAATATTTAAAGGTAAAAGAGAAAAGTATTTGTATGAGTATTTGAATACCTTCAACACTATTAGTATATTAACAAAGTTAATTGGGAGTAGTTTTGGATGAGGTGGTGAAGGTAGTTGTTGTGGTGGTGATGATGATGATAAAAAGATGATCAACTTATATATTTAACTGAAATAACGGTTAACTATCATGAAAAGGGAAAGAGCCATTGATTTTGTATGTAACTGTCTATGAATTTAGTGTAAGTGTGTCAGTCTATTGTGTATATTGAATTAAGACGAATCAAATTCAGTAGTTACTCTTCATCATCTTTTGCTCATCTTAACCACTTCTCCTCTACCTTCATCTTCATCTTCATCTTCATCTTCATCATCTATCTTTATCTTCATCTTCGTCTTCTTCTTTTTTTTTCTTATCCTTTAGTAGTTTTCACAATTGATTGGATGCTAACTAAATAATAAAACCTTCTAAACGAGAAAATAGTGTTAAGGAACAAGTTCCAAAAGAATCAGAATCATGTTCATCTCTCATGATGATGATGTTTCATGGAGAAGGTAAAAGTGTTCAATCAAAAAGAAAGAAGGAAAAGAAAGTGAAGATGAAGATGAAGATAAAAGGTGGAGACAAAATTCTGAGACAATTGATGTTGATAATTCGTTAACATCATCATCATCATCTTCTTCTTCTGAATATTATCATGAAAAAGGAAGGAAAGAAAAAAATTGTTCGATATTTTCAAAGGTAAATAAATTTACCGTTAGAAATGTATCAATATGTATTCAGTTGTAATCTAATAATAAGTGAAATTGTTTCGTTTCTTGATTTTTTTTTCTGGTTACCCTGCTAATCAATTACGTTTTATGATTTGTTCACATAAGTTGAAGTTTAATTTTTAATCAATTTTCATGATAAAATAATGATCCTGATGATGAAACAATGATTATTCATTTGGTAAGAAAACAAATTACTAAACCAAGTGATTCCTTTGTGATTTACTTAATTGTGATTAGTGAACAGAGTGAAAAATGTTTTCAGTTTAAATTTATTTGTCTATTTTTTTTGTTTAACTTTTTTTCTTCCTTTCATCTTATTACTTATGTATTATCATGAAAATGAGATGATGAAGGTTGAATTTCATGATAAATGAGATGATAATCGAGGGTATTTTTTAAGATCATTTCCGCCATCAAATTATATTATTAAAAGTTAATATAAATTCAGGGAATATGATTACTCAGATTTCAATGGGGGTGAACTTGGTATTCATCAGGAAGGATATGGTGATGAGGTTGGAACTCTTCAGGTAAACAAAAAGCTGGGAACATATCAAATGTAACTTTAGTTTCGAGTTCTAGTTCGAGTTCTAGTTTGTTTTTTTTCGTCGAAAATGTTTCTCAGGTTCTTAGCTGTCGTCGATTTAGATGAAATTGCTTTTCAACATCATCATTTCCATCTAAATGATTGGCTCATAATCTGTAGTTGTTGATAGATTCAATTCGTCTATTATTCATGATCAGTGGGAAAACAAATTTCTCGAAATGTTTTTATTATTAAATATTCGAGAATAATCCAAGTATAATGATGATATTTAATATCTTAGTTCTAAGGTTATTCGATGATTGATCAAGAAACCTAATTTTCGCGCTCATTTGTTTTCTCTGTTTTTTTTATCCTTTTACTTGGATATTCATGTTCATGATAATAATTTGACAGTTTCCTTGGATATTATTATTACCATGATTTAGGAGAAAACATTTCCAGATAATCTGTAAATCAGAAAACTCTGGTTTCCATCTGAACTTTTCTTAAACCTCATCTTGGAACTTTTTTCTCTCTCTCTCTCTTTCTAATCTTCCACCCTCTTGATTTCCTGATGAAATTTGAAGATAAATTTCTCTCTCATCTTCTCATGTACTTTATCATCGACATTATCTTCATTCACTAACTGTGTATATATCAACTTATTATCTGAAACATTTATCCTCAATTTAATATAATATATTAGCATGAAGAGAAGGGAAAAAAATCCAATCATGAAAAGTAAAGGAGTTAACCTAAAAATCGAGGAGGAAAAAGTTCTGAGAAAGTTTTTCGATACTCGAAAATAATAAATATAAAAACTACAATAGTTTATTGAAAAATAATCATGTTAATGATCAAGGGGATGATAAATTGTGATTAACAAGAGTATATAAATTAAACAATGTTTAACTAATAGTATTATTGAAATATGATGATAAGATTTATTATCATCATATTTGGTTAATTTTTCAATGTATCATTTATTTAATATTAACTTTCACTGTATCATAATCAGAGAGGGTATTCAGAGTTACTCCTCCCTTTTATCCAGGTAAATTCTGGTTCAATTTTACTCTACCTTTTTTTTCAATATGCAAGATTAAAAGATGAAGAGATGAATTTATCTCTTCGATATTTACATTATTCTTTATTCAGTTTCTTTTGCATGTTCAAGTTCATTTTATCACCAAGATGATGAAAAAAAGAGGTGACATTGTCCTTTGAATAATGTTGCCTCTTGATGATAGTGATGATGAGGATAAAAAAAGCTCTCATCATTATCAGAGTCTATTTTGTTATGTTAGATGATGAGGGAATCCTTGAAATCAGAATGAATAGTCAATTGAATTGAATTGGTTACAACATTTACTTTTAGATGATTTTCATCTGATGTTCACAAATTTTATCATCATCATTATCATCTTATCATCTTCATTCTTACTCTTTCAACATTTTCCTTAGCATTTTCTTTTGCTCCTTTTTCATGATTCTTTGAGCGTGTCAAGGTCAATGAAGTGCTATGAATACTAAGAAAGAAGAAGAAGAAGAAGATGATGATGATGATGAAAAGAGAAGGCACTGAATTCTGAAGAAAATTTTCTTTCTTTCTTTCCTCTTTCTTTTACCTTCTTTCTTAGCTTTTTCCTCCTTCTTTTCAAATCAATCTCACACCCGAGAATGATAATGAATTGAAAATACACCAAGAAGGAGGGTATTGGTTATAATATAAGGAGAAAAAGAAGAGAAAACATTTTCATCAGCATTTCCCTTCTGACTCTTTTGTCTCAAACCATTAAGCACAATTAAATATTGTCAACTTAACCCAGAAGCAAATTCAACCATCTATCCCACTCCCACTTATCCTCCACCTCCATCACCTCGATCATCACCACCACCATCATTATCATCATCATCATCATCAACAACAAACATCAACACTCAATCAAGAGTAACAATATCTCCCAATGACATTACCATAAAAAAGACAACAACAAACGAAAGTTAATTTATCCTAATGATGAGAAATTATAAATTTAATTATAAATTGCCAATCAAATTAATAACCATCGCTCTCTCTCTCTCTCTCTCTTTCTCTCTCACTCTGATTAAGATATAAAAGACACAATCAAGAAAACAATTGATTGACACTTGATTGTTATCTTCATATTTAATATAAATAAAAAAGTTTAATCACCATGAAAGATTCATAAGTAAATGAGTTTATCATGATGGTGGAGAAAAAGTTTTTCCAAAATAACAGTTTGTTATAATTCAATCAATTTTTTTCCTTGATTCAGTTGAAAATACAATAGCTACAATGTAATAATAATAATGAGTTTAAGATTTGATTAAAAAAAGCTTCCAACAATTGATTCTATCAATAATGATTATATTAATCATGAAGATGATAATGACAAGGGAGAGAAGAAGAAGAAAAAAAATGATTATATTATCATGATGATTAAGGTTGACACAAGGAAGATGAAGTTGATTATTGTTATTATTTTGATAGAGAATTGGAAAAAGTTATCATTAACTTAATTGTTGTTTCTTTTTGTTAAATTGTTCTCATCTCTGAAATGATAAATGATTGAAGATGGAAACAAAATGTAAACAGAAAGTTAACTAAATAGAATTGAAATTTTCAGGTGAACTGAATAATGATCATCATCATGATAAGAATCATCATCAATGACTAAGGTCAATTGATGGAAAGATGAAGATGATGATGATAACGATTCCTTTGACAATAACTCACTCTCACTTTTAAGCTCCCACAACTTAATCAGTCTGAAAGTGAGTATTTAATTTATCATCATTATCATTCTTGACTATTATCATTTTCCTCTGATTCCTTCAAGTCTCTCATGATTTAAATCACCATTAACTCAGATGAATTTATCTATTTATGCAAGAATACATAGTTAATTCAATTGACCTCATAATCCACAGATAATATCATGTAAATATTATTCATCATGATAACATTATCATGATGAATACAACTATTTATATATATGATTTTTTTTTCAGCTTTACTGTTCATCAGCTTTTTGTTTTATCATCATCTTCATCATGAAGATGATAATTTCATCCTGGAATCATTATCACAACCACATTATATTTATAAAAAAAAAAGATATACACATGAAATGATTCATTGTTATGATGATGATGATGATGATGATAAAAGTTCAGGAATCAGATTCATTCATGGTAATCATAACAATAACAATGATCAATGTCAATAATGATAACGATTATAATGGTCAAGGAATAGACAACAATTGATGGTCAATAGTAAAAAAAATAAATAAATATATTGTTTACTCTTTGTATTAAATGATGACGATGATGATGATGATAAATATCTCGGTTTTATCATCCATGGTAAATGTTCATTATATTCCCAGAGGAATCAATGAGAAAATCTCATGGGGATTTTATTGAACTTTTTTTTTATCTTTTTTCCCTCTTGGTGATAAAATAAACAGTTTTTTAATTTGATCTAAAATATCATATTCCCTTTGATTGCAATTCAAACTTAATTTCAATTTCCATTGGAAAATAATAATCTGATCATGGAAAACGATAATAATAATAATGATGATAATCTAATCCGTTCAGATTAAGAACTTTTTTTTTGCTCTATTTGTTAAAGAAAATATTAATATTTCAATTTCAAATTGTTATTGATCATTAACTGATTTCGGTTTCACTTTCAATTGTATCTTTACAGTTGCAGTTTAAAAAAGATACCTGATGATTCATTTATATCATTAACTAATCTGGTTGAACTGGATTTAAGTAACAATTATCTGGATCATATTCCCGTTGGAGCCTTACGAGAGACCCGATCATTGCGACGTCTTTATCTTAATTTGAATGCGATCAAAAAAATTGATTCCTCAGCGTTTGTCCATTTAAATTCATTACAACTCCTTGATTTATCTAATTGTGCCATCACCTCCATCCAAGCAAATTCATTTGAAGGCCTTGAGAAACTTAATTACCTACTTCTCAATGGAAACAAATTAAAGTAAGTTATTAATTATATCATTTGTTAACTCCAACAATCAAACAGGCAAAGAAAATCCAATCTCTTTCATGGTGTGTTTAGGATTTTTCAAAATCAACTTGAATAAGTAAACAATCAATTCATTGAAATGATGATGATCATCATGATTAAAAAGAGAATTGTTTATGATGATGATGATGATGATCAAGTTAGAAAAAGTTTACCACCGGAAATTTGTTTCTCAATCGGAAATTAGTTCAATTCAATGTTTATGTTGTAAGATTATCTCTTATTTAAAGCTGAAAGTTTCAATCATCATGTAAGATAATTTTCACAATCATGTTAATCAGGAAATCACATATTCTTGGATAATTATTATTACAAATAATCAATAATATTGATGACATTTGGATGATCAATTTAATCAATTCATCTCGTTTCTCACAATATTATCATCACAACGAATCAAATTCAATAGATATTAAAATGAACTTTATCTTAGGTTATCAACTATCAACATGTTATCTTTATCTGAGCTCAGAACTTTTTTTCCCAATCAAAAGTATTTGATAGCTGTTTCTCTCTATGGTCGATATCATCTTCATCATCTTTACCTTGAGAAGAAAAAATCACTTGTCATTTAGATTCTATTACAAACTATATATATTATTATATTCCAATTCTTCATTCTCTTCTTCATCGTCATCATCTTCATGTCAAAGATTTCTACTTTTCCCTATTCTTTGGAAATACAATTTTCCATGATAAGATTGACAGTTTAAGGTTTCGTTAGCAGAGATTACATTTCTCTTGGAAGATGATATGTGAATGAGAATGATGATGATAATGATGAGAGAAAGGAAAGAGAGAAGAAAAAAAATAAAGTATTTGTGATTCTTTTTTCGCTCTCCATCTTCTGAATTGTTCATAGATTTCCGGTTCTATCATGAGAATCAAAATTCCTGAATTTAAACTATCTAACTAAGGATTTAGAACCATTTCCATACACTTTTCTTGTTCTAAATCTTCATGAATTTTACTTTTTCAACACCAATTTTTGGAAAACTGTGTTACTTGAATTCTTGGTAATTTTGTATCTCATTTCCATTAAAAATTCTGAGTCTCATGTTGACCGGGAATCTATGATTCCTGTAACGATAATAATAATAATATAATTTAACCATTTGATAGAGTTGCACAGGAAGATGAATTTATAAATTACAATAGCAACAATCTTAATAGTGAATCAATATATTCATGCAACAATTGAATCATCAATGGGAATCAAAGTGTAACTAACATATCTAATATTCAAATCAACTAGCACATTAAAACATCAATCATTTGAACAATAAACTGCTTCTGTAAATGATTTGATGCAGAAAAAAAAAGTTAATCAATAAAAGAGATATTGATTAACATTTAACTTTTTTTTTCCTCAACGAAAAGAAGATTAAAATTGCTGTTTAAATCTAATAGATCCTTAATCCTTTGCAACTCTATCTCTCTCAATGATTAACTTGAAACTTTTTCCTGGTTAAATTATGATGTAAATCCATGAGATGTTAATCCTTTTCATATCCTTTAACTTGATTGTCCAAAAATTGATAACATGGTGTAAAATTGGATAAGAGTAACATGATGATGATTATGTTAATCACTTGAATGATTGTAAAAATTTTCTCTTCTCGTCTCAATTGTTGTTACCCGGAATTCATTGATTGTTTGTTCATCATTAGTGATCATCATTTTTTTTTGCTGTAGAAAAAAAGAAAAGGATAAAAAACGTTAGTTTGTTGTTGTTCATCTTAAATTTACATATTATATCATTTCGATTATCATTATTACTATATAATAGAACATAAATATATATGAACATATTTTTTTTTCTCCTTTCGAAAGCAAATGGAAAGCATTTTTCTCTCAATTTAAATTCAATTTAACAATTCATTCGAGAATTCAATTCTCCAACCTTAAGCTTATTCCATTGAACGTTGAATATGAACACTTTATGTATATTCCAATCTTTACCTTTCCATTTTCTTATGTTAGTTGCTGACAAAATGATGAAGAAAACAACATCATATCTTGTAATATTTTCTCTCTCTCACTTTTCATATCACTTTTTACTCACCTTTTCTCCATCATGGTAACACAGTCACAATAACTATAATAATGGTAATAGTTTTTTTCCGCTGATAATTCTGACTGATTTAATAAATTTAAATTGTCGGTGACGAAGCAATTTTTTCCTTCAACACACATTAGAAAAAGAGAGCACAGAGAAAAATATGATTAATGTCAATGAAAATTATTGTGTCAAATTTAGTTAATACATTTACAACATCATCAGTCTCACAAAAAGGATAAAGAAAGAAAATTCAAATATGATGATAAAGATAATGAAGATGTTGATAAGGTAAAAACAAAATGGAGGTAAAGAGATGAAAACAAAGAGAAGAAGAAGAGAAAAATAGAAAAATAGAAAAATAGAAAAAAAAGAAAAAAAAATGGAGACAATGAACAGAAATTCTATAATTTCTGTTAACGTTTATATCTCACCGTTGATGGAAAACATTGTAAATGGAAAATTGTATTAATTGTTGCTCCTCTCAGGTACACAATTACGAAACAATTTACAACAATTAAAAGAACAATTTAAATTAATTTGTAAAAAGTTAAACACACAATTAGAAATGAACATTAATCTTACAATTAGATGTTCATCTAACTCCATCTAATGTCTAATTGAAACTCTAATCGATTCTCATTGGTTGATAAGTAGAAATTTAAAATTCTTTTCATTTGTTAACCGATTTCGATTGTGATTTAATTAATTGTTTTCTTTTGTTTTCTATTCTTATTCTGTTGTTAATTGTTTTCTATTTTTTTGGAACATTTTGTATTGTTCTTAGTTGTGAGATTAATTTGTTCTTTTGTTGATGAACATCTTTTTTTTTGTTTCTTCTTCAAATTCTCAATGTGATTATTTAGATTTGAATGTTGAGAGTTTTGTTGATAATTTTGTTTTCATTTTTTGTTTTCTTCTTCTTTCATTCATTTGGTTTGTTATTTTCTTTTCTAAATTAATTTAGAGACTTACCTGGTTCCATTTTGGATTCTTTGGTTTCACTGAAACAAATTAATCTCCATGAGAATCATTGGTTCTGTGATTGCCGGATTATTGACCTTAGATCGGGTTTGATTGACCGATCAATTTCAATTACTGTGCCTCCAATATGTGACAAACCGATCCGATTGAAAGGTTCATCTTGGCAAAATTTGGGTCCAGATGAATTTGCCTGTAGTCCAAAAATTACCTCATTAACTAGTGCCAAATTTATTAAAGGTAAGATTGATCATCTTAGGCCTTTCATCTACCATAATCTCATTGTTTACATTGTAACGATCTAATAACTAATTGGCTCTTCAACTAATATTTATTTTCTCTCTTCAATTGTCTCTTACAATAAACAGGATCAAATGGAACCATAACCTGTCGTATTCATTCAACACCGATGTCCAATGTCTCTTGGTATTTTGAATCGAATCAAATTTCTAGGCAGATAATTAAAAATAGTACCTATATGTCATTTGGAAAACAGTATGTTACCATTAGAGATACTCTGATGGACAATGGACAAACATCTAAATTGACGATTACTGAGACCATGGAGAAAGATTCTGGAACGTAAGTTTTATCATAAACCATGACCATTGACTATCATGATGATGATGATGATGATTAACATTTTATGTTCTTACAATTCAATTCAATTCAATTTTCTCTTTCTTTCAATAGGTATATTTGTTACGCATCAAATAAAGCAGGAAATGCATCAAATTCAATAGTAATTGGCGTTATCCAACCTGAACACTCTGGTGAAGAAGAATTGAGATCATCCGATAAAGATGAACAAATTGGAATAATTTTAGCCACAATATTGGTCTTCCTTTTAGTTATCCTTTCAGTTTGTTTCATATTTCTACGAAATAAAACTTCACTATTCAGTAGCATCTTTAAAACCTCCAACACTGAAAATCTTGCTGGTGAAAAGATTGAATCAAATTCCACCCTGGATCCATCTTACCATAATTGTAAACCAACACTAACCAATCATATTATAAACAAATCGATTGATAATGAACAAGACAGAAAGAGGCCATTTAATCAACTCACCTCTAAATCGTCATCAACAACGTCAACAATTGGTGCCAAAGATACAATAGTGATAACTCAATCTAATGGATCACTTTTAACATCGGATACTTTGGTTAAAGTTTTCCCACCCGATCAACATTCAACAACAATTAACGATAACAATCTAAGTCCAAATATTAGTAATAAATCACCTGATGGAAGTGGTTTTGAAAAGTGCCTTGAATCTTATCTAATGATGTCTGAGGATGAAAATAGTATGCTACTCCCGAACCGAACCAATAACTCAACAATAGAAAATCAAGTTGACTATAATTCAATAATCCAACAACAACAAGAATCAACCGATCAACAATTAACATCACTTCTCTCACAAGAACAGTTAAATCATCATCTCCACCACCCACAACAACAACAACAACAAGCAATCAATTGGGGCCAAGATGTTTACGATCAATCAAATATATATTCAAATCGATCCTTAAATCGACGTTATTCCGATTCAAGTGCTTCTCTCATGGTTAAACAGCTCAATAACAATTTAATTCCAGTAATTAACAGCAGTCGAGTAACAGTGCATGACGATAATTCAATTGAATTATTAACAAGAAGTAATAACAATAATCATCCAACAACAACAGCAACAATTGATAGATTCAGGCCTAGACGGTTATCAGAAGGAATCATTACCAATCGAGTTAATGGTTTATGGAATCGTAATCATCATTTAATTTCAGCAACAATCAATATCCATCCAAATGAAGATTATTCTAATTGGAGTATTGGTCAACATAATCAACAACAACAACAACATGTTGTTATTAACAATAATGATCCCGATTATCTTGGTAAAGTTAATCTAATTGGATCAGAAAAAGATAGTCTATTAAGACGAAATGGTTTCGCTAATTATGATTATTCAACACTTCAATCTCACCGTCGATGCTCAAAATCAGGTTTATCGTCCCTTCATAATAATAATGTGGTTAACAATAATTCATCAGCATATTTGAGAGCTTTATCATTGGAAGATTCAAGTTTATCTCCAACATTTCCAGTTATCCATGAATCTGCTAAAGAATATGAAAGTGAATTAAAAAATTAAACTGTTCCAAATTAATCCAGTAAATCTAATTCGAGGAATCAACCGTTTTAATCGCTGAATCTTTCCATTTAAATTTCGGAATAATATTCCTTGGCCTAATATTTTCATTCTCTGTTATGATAACAGAATAATAATTATCTAATTATATTATCCATCCTACCAATTAAAATATTATTCAATTGTAATTAATTTTTAAATCAATCAAATGGTAATCAAGAAAAAAAAAATTAACTACTTCATCTCATTTGCTTGTGTTCATACATATAACTTGTTATTATTGTAAAGTAAATTGATCTGATCAATTTTCTAATTGTAATTATAAAATACACAACAATTTGTCTTATGTATCAACAAATTGAACTAATTGTACATAAAATAAATAAATTAAGAAAATAAATTGTAATCAAAAAGTTTGAAGAAAAAAATTTTCGAAAATTTTTGCCAACTGGCGACATCTCTTGTTGACCTTTTCTACTAACCGAATTCTCTTTAAATTTTTCCGATTTATCATCAAGGAGAATGAGAAAAAAGTTCAACAATTGAACTTCAATTGACTTTAATTTCCAATTGATAATTAATTTAAAGTTTAATTTGTGGGAAATTTTTTTTCTAATTAGTTAAATTGTGAATGTTGATTCCATCTATGATTGATTTAGAAACGATTGGAATCTTGAGTTGCTGGTCTAACCAAAAG
Organism: Panonychus citri; assembly: GCF_014898815.1. Taxonomy (NCBI): domain Eukaryota; kingdom Metazoa; phylum Arthropoda; class Arachnida; order Trombidiformes; family Tetranychidae; genus Panonychus; species Panonychus citri. Next base: position 247,493 of record NW_026515524.1, on the reverse strand, counting down.
TCTAAAGGTATTTATGTAAATAAGAAAATGACCTTACATGTTAATTGAAACTCTTGTTTTTTGATTGGATTAATTGATTGGTTTTTCTTTGTTGTTTTCTATTTTCTTTTTTAAATTCAGCTAATATACCAACTGATATGAACAATTTTCCATGAGATTTTATCTACAACTTTAATCACCATCATAAACTAATGGAGATAAAAGAAATGGAAACATAAAACCACAGAAAAGCTCTAATGAAAATCCACTGGACTATAAAAGGAATGATGGTTAATGGATAAGCTTTGGAAAAGGAGGAAAAGTTAACCTTTTTGTTTGTCATCATCATGGAAATTGGATAAAAATAACATTGATTGACACTGATAATCAATTGATTAGTTTCAACGATTCTATGGTTATTATTATTAATCTACTCTCACCCAGTGAAAGTAATCAATTTCTCTTGGATGATTTTACCATTTACATGTGATCCATAAAAGGAATAGATGAGAAAACAAAAACCAAAGAGAATAATAAAAAGTCCCAATGGAGAGAAAGACAAAGAAAGCTGATGTTCGTTGTTCTAATAATCAAATCAAATTAGAATTAACAAAATTCAATCTATTTTTACCAAAAGGAGTTACAATTTAATCCAAATGATGATAAACAAGGGGAATGTATTTTTATACCATCAACCGAAAAGACCACAATACATTTATGCTACTATATTTGTAGTTGAATGAACGTTTTAATCAATAGGAAAGGAGGAGAAATTTGGAGGATTAATTGTATTTAAAGCAATTTCCAGATTATCAACAATTTAATAACAAACAAATTGCGTAAAAAAAACAACTGAAAACAAGGATAAACACCTTAGGTACTAACCGAGTAAACAAAACATCATCATCGGAAAATCTAATAATAAGCGACGATTAATCAGTTTATTTGTTTACTTTAAAGTTTATTTTAATTAATTGTTAATCATTTAACATGGTTTATAATTAGTTGACTGGTTAGCAACTGAGGATTGACCATTTAGTTAATTGTGTGTTGATAAAAAAGCAAATTACGCTCTGTCCTTGAGAGTAACAAGTTAAACAACTCACAGAAACTCATCATTATCAAGATTCACACTTAATTAACGGACAATTTATTTGATGAAAGAAAAATTTACTCTCCACCTTTAAATTGTAATTACAATTAATACTCACGTGTACCTCTGGTAATATAAATATTAACCATAAACTTTGAGCTCTTTTCATTAAATCAATTGTTGCCTTCGAGTAAACATCAAGTAAATCAAGTAAATATCTTGTTGATTGTCGAGTGAAATTGTAATTAAACTATTCTAATTTGTTTGTTTCAATAATTTCCTAGCAAAGAATTAATTTAAATCATGAATTTCTTGTTAATTGTTACCTTTATTTCACTAATTGCAACAGTTTATGGATTTGAACCTCCGAGAAAACCATGTAAGTGTAACAGTGATCGAAGTTTAATTCTATTCAACTAATTTAATTCGAACCAATTTATTGATTGTTAATTGTTTTCTAATTGTTTCACAATAGGTGAAAAAGTTGATCAATTCTCTCAGTTAATTAGTATCGTTTCTTACAACAATTCAAATGAAACTTATTGGCAAGCGACACCAGGAAAGGAAATGAAAGTTGATTTCATTTTCGGTAAGTAAATCAATTAATCAATTTAATCACCAGTAATGGACAATCAATTGATTGTCCATTAACAATAATAATAATAACAAAAATTATCAATGAGGAAGTAAAAATATGAAAACAAAACTTTTAATCAAGAAAATTAGTTAATTTGATTGATCATCAAAGTCTTTAATTAAATTTGAATCTCTCATTTCTAATTGTTTCTCTTTAATTAATTAATTAATTAGTGGCTAAGGAAGGTTTCGGTAAAATTGAACAAGCAATTTACGCCATTTTAGATCCTAAAGGTGGTCCCGGTGGTAAACCATTGGAATTGTCTTACGAGAAACCGGAAGATGCTTGTAAATTTATCAATTCTACTTCCTGTCCATCAGAAGGAATTAAAAAAGATCAACCTTACCGAATGAATTTATCATTTGTTGTTCCTGCTGCAGTTCCAAAGGTAAGTTTTAATGATTAAATTAATCTTAATTAGTTCGATAATCACTTAATCATTTCGTTAATTGTTGATAGATCGCATTGGAGGTTCGATTCATAGTCAGGGAAACAATTACATCTAAACGATTAACAAGACTACAGAAAACTAATTGGATGAAACATCCAGGGAAAATGATTATTTGCTATCGACTTCCAGTCCAAGTGGTTTACAATTAAATCATCATCGAGTTAATTATCATCACAATCAACAATACATACAAAACAGAAACTTATTCAATAACTATTAATATAATAATCATCACTTTGGATCAACATTATCATCACTTTTTTAGTAACAATTTGATTAACTGAATTTAACTAAACTGTAAATAACTGATTTGATTATTAGAGTTAAACAAAATAAATTATTTTTTTTACAATTGAATTTAAACAAATTGTAAATTATTTCAATTGCAATGAACGTGAAAACAATTTATAAAAGTTTCAAAATGATTTTTGGTTAATTTTGTTTCAATTTGTAATTGATTTGATTGATCAATTGTTCAGATAAATTTTTTGTTTACTTGATAGTATAACTTTCACTTAATTTATATTATAATTGTTGATGATTAACGTCATTAGATTGTTATCAAATTGTAGTGATTAATATTATTGATGATGTTTAAAAATCATTAGCCCGGGAACTCCCAATCTTGTTGATTATTGATTATACTTGAAGATAACCGGTTTAATTAAGTTAAATAAACTCATTTGTTAATCAATGATTTTAATTGCCAAAGATCATTGAATGATCACCGACCACGAGAGTGTTGATTGTAATTAACTTGCAACTTTATAAATTAATCAAATAACATAAGAATTGATTTCTTGATTGGCCATCTGATTGATTTTATCACAGATTTTGAAGTAGTCCAGATAATTGATTGGAATTGAAATCAAAATCATTTTGGTTTTTAAACAAGTTTGACAGGTTCAATCATTAAATCAAAAGTTGGAGCCAATCAATTGAATCAGGTTTGTTTGTAGGAAAGTCTAGAAAATTAACAATTGTGAATAAAAGTTGATCAATTAATTGTTATTAATACATCAGCGAAAGGGTTGTGATGATGTTTGATTAGGGTTTAGAAAATAAACTTCCAAATAAAATAAATTCTCTCCGATTTTGACTGAATTTGCTTCTTGGTGTGTGTTTGTTTAAATCTACAATTGAGATTCAATCGGTTATTATATAACCAAGAATTAGATTAGATTATCACAATTAGCCGAGAGATAAATTTCCAAGTGTGTTAATAGATATCAAGGACTGATTCCATTCTCTCTCTCTCTCAAGGATTGTACCAATCAAGGAAGAAAAGAGTAAAAGAGAGAACGATGTTAAAGAATAGAATCCAAATTCGAAGCTGTCCTTTATTCTTAATGGCTGATCTAAGCTCTTCGTTTCCCACTCTGATGTTAGACGAGGTTTCCACCGCTGTACCATGGACTCTTTGAATCTCTTCATCTTGTTGGAGGAAATTTTGTTGAAAAGTTTTATGTAATTGAGCAATTTCGAAAACATTTCCTTCAATTGATCTGGAGAGAAAAATGAAATAGAATAAGAAAATATGAAAATATGAAAATGAAATTAAAGGATAAACGATTGTTTTAAGAGACTAAATTTCGAAATAAACAGAAATAAATCACTTACTTGGTTTCGGATTCTAGTAAATTAATGTCGGCAAAAAGTTGGGAATTTTCGTTCTCAAATAATTGTAGCTCCTCTTTGGAGAAATCACTTAATTGTTGAGGAGATAAATCATTATAATCATTATCAAAATTGGAAGTTAAATTTCGTTTCAAGGGTGCGAGAGGATCGTTTTTGATTAAATCGTTGAAATTATCTTCGTCATCATCATCGGCGTCACGAGAATAGATAAACTCATCTGGACAAGGTTCTTTGTTGAACAAATCACGATCTAATCGAGCGAGTTTTTGTTTATCGGTGATTCGTCTGATTCTGAAGGCTCGAAGGTCAGAAAATAGATCACAAACGACTTTTAGATAAGTTTCAATGGATTCGATTATTGCAGTCATGATGTCACGTCTTTGTACACTTAACTTGGTCCCTTTCTTTTGCACTACGAACAATTTAAAAAAAAAAGATTGAAAATGTTGTTAGTTTAACAATTAACAATTAGAATGAATTTTGCTCAACTTACTTTCAGCTTTGAGTGATTCAATCTTAGATTGACAGACTTTCATCGATTCAACCATATCCTGATCGATTTGATCTCTTTCCATGTCACTCATGGTTGATGCCCGATTAGATAGAGAACTACTACTCAAGATAGAGAAGAAATTAAAAGAAATTAGATAAGGTTTAAGATTAGAAAACAAGAAAATGGGTGTTATCAATTCTCAAGTGTTTTGAATGTTACATGTTGTAAAATATTCAATTGAGGTGATTGGTGTTTTTGTTTAACAATAAATTCCAGACAATTTACACTAAAGAACTACAGTTAGAAGGTTGGATAAGCGATAGATTAATTGTAATCGATTGAAACTTACAACATGTCGATATAATCCCGTCTTCTTTTGATGAGAAATCTTTTCATGGCAGCAATAGTTTCAACTAAACTCTTAGCCCGAGAACTTAGTTCCTTAAATTGTTTACTATTTTTGGACGATGAGTTTTTAGATGAAAGAGAAGCCAATAATGAGCCAAGAGGATCATTCGATGAATTAACAGATGATGATGAGTTTCTATCATTGTATTTAACAGAATGAAGTTTCTGTTCAAACACGTCACTTAAATCAACCGACATTTTTTTGGTTACCAATTGAAAAGCAAAATCCAATTACCAGTTAAATGAATTAACACCGAGATGAATTAAGATTTACCACGGAAAAGAAATCCAAACCAAAGGAAACCAAACAACCAGAACGTTTAAAATACTAGAAAATTAATTAAGAAATCGATGGAAAAACAATGGAATCAAATTAATTAACTTAATTTTTAGAAAATGAAAATAAACAAAATCAAATCATCTGTTCAATAACCGTAATCACATTACCGAGAAGGAGAAGGAAAAAACCGCGTCCGGGTTTCCATGGTTACGGGTAAATTCCAACAATTAAAGGGAATCAATTTGGATTGATGTTAATAACTCGAATCGTTTTCATGTAGAAAATATAAACAATCAAATAAATATCAAATTTCGATTTTGGAGAACAAGTAATTGTCTTAAAAGATTAGAAATTATGAAGTGAATTTCCAAAGAGTGAATTGTTGAACCAGAAAAAGAAAGAAACAAACAAAAACTGATCATCGAATTGTCGAGTCGGACTATTTATGCTTATCTATTTTTTCTGGTTAAAACTCTGGTTCCTTTTGGTTGAAAGAGAGAGAGGAAAAAACTCAGGAGAAGAATATCAGTTTGAGTCGGTGTGTTAAAGTTAACCACTTTTCCCTTTTTACAGTTACTTTTAGGATTTTGTATTAGGAAGCCTCGGATGATGATTCCAAGATGATTTAGATTGTGATTTAAATACCACATGATATCACTGCCTTTTCTGTTTCTATTATCATCACCATCATCATCATCAAAACTTGAATCATTCCCGACCCATAAAAACCCACCAGAGAGACCAAAATTTTCATCCTCATCGATTCCAATCCATAGAGTATTATTAATCCAAAGGAAAGTTAAACATATCACTGATACCAAAATGTTGTGCTGTGGACGTAAAAAGGTAAGAATAGTAAATTAAATTAACTTTCAATCCTCGAAACAATTTAAATTAGTCTGATTACCTTTACTTGATCATCTTCGATGGTGATTCAACTTTATCCGGTTGATGAATCCAATCGATGTGAACAATTAAGTCCAATATTTTCATGTCCTAATTTTTGGGTTTCTCCTTTTTCTCATTCAACTCTATTCGTATCCTTTTCAACTTTTTTTCATATCAACAATTAAACAATTTAACCTCCTTCTCTTTCTCTCTCTAATTCTCAATAGAATTAGTTGATTTGCATGACAATTAAATTTCTTTTTCGTTTGTTCATTCATAATTTCTGCATGCGATTTGGCCTTTCCTTTTTTCTTCTTCCATTGGTGTTACTGCCTCTTTCGATTTTCCTTCTTGTTCTTTCTTCCTTTTTACTCTCTTGTCTTTTCTTCCCAAGAATTATTATCTTCCTCTTTATTCCGATTTCTCCTGAAATGTTATCCAACCATTTATCTTTTGTATGTTTTCAGAATTATCTATGGTGGTAAAGGTGTAGAGAGTTCGATTGTCCCTTAAAGAGAAGAGGAAAAAAAAAGAAAGTGAAGATTCATTTCAATTAGATTTCTCTTTCTCTTCAATATTTTCACCTTTCCACAGTCAAGCATCAATTTGACAATTACAGGGAGTTAGAAAAATAACTTACAGGGAGGCTCATATTTCCTCTTCTGCGCAAACAACAAGGTGTCATTTGAATTCAATCATTTTCAATATGTAATTACACATAAATCAGATACAGGTTCAACCATTGAAATATCCGCACCTTGGTACCGGTCAGCTAAATATGATGACCTTTGACTCTTTTTTGAAAGATTGTTGTATCTCTCTGATGAGTTGAAATATAGAATTGAAAAAGTTTGAAATCATTTTTTTATGAAAATTAATTTTTATCGTTTTTTTTTGACGATTATGATTCTTTCAGGATGCTCGAGGTCCAAATCAACGGATTGTCGGTGAAGGTGGCGGCCTTGGAGCTCGTTATATTACTCATCCAAATTTCCCCATCTATCAAGATCCAATGGATTTGTCAACGGGTACATTAATCGGTGGTCCACCTTTACGACGAGCAGTTCATTTTCCGGTTTCAGCTTATTCTTTTCATTCTGGAGATACTGAGGGCTCTCGTCATCCGGATATGGTGATTCAGGGTGATTTCCGAAAGGTTAGTGGTATTACCTCAGAGATATTCCGTCAAATTGAGGCAGTTGAAAGGGAATACGATGCAACAACAGCGGCTCATATGGAGGCCGCTGAGAAACGCGGTGAAATGTTAATTAGACTATTAGATCCTCGAAGTCTTGGTAAAGCGGGAGCTGAAGTGGCAAGAAAATATCTTGAACCAAGTACATCAATGGATGGGTCAACCAGTGTACAGTTTGTTGAAATAGTTAAAAGACCCGGACAAACATTAGGACTTTATATTCGTGAGGGTGATGGATTCCGTTGCTCTGATGGTGTTTTCATATCAAGAATTGCCTTAGAAAGTTCTGTGTACAATAGTGGCCTACTTAAGGTGGGCGATGAAATTTTAGCTGTTAATCTAGTTGATGTTCGTCGTATGTCTTTGGATGATGTTGTTATCATTATGTCCATACCAAGGCGATTAGTTTTAACCATTCGTTCAAGGGCAAGTCGTCTGGGTGGACCTTTGGTCACCGGTCCAGGGGGAAGTTTAATGATGGGTAATAGAAGATTATATGAAGGTGAAGAGTATCGCCAACCTCCGGTTGTTGTGTTGAAAAAGGAGTTTGGTGATGAAGAATATGGTACCGATGATTTAAGTTCTAATCGTGATGATGATAATGGTCATCATCTTTTAACTGATCGATTACAAGGTTTACCTGGAGCTGATTTACCTTTACAACCAATGGGTGGTTATCTTCAACATGATAGTGATGCTTATTCAGAATCACCTTATGGTTATGTTAGACTTGCCCCTCGGCCTCCTAGTGCACGACCAGGTGACTCTTGGTCAGTTTCTGGTACATTATCTCGTAAACCTCCATTTCCTGGTTTACCAGGTTCTAGTATCCCTGGTATGGCGACAGTTAATAGTCCACTTGTTGGTCAAAGGTTTCCTAGAACAATGGATAGTTTAAATCAAATTTACTCTGGTTACAATTCTGATGTACCTTATGCAAGTTTACCTCGAGGGGGATTACCTTCAACACCGAGTCGCTCACAGATAATGAGTCGATCTTTTATGGAAAGAAGTTCACCAAATCGTCAAGGGAATCGTTTTTTAGGTGAAAGTGATTACGCTGGAGTGGGCACAGGTTCACTTCGGCGTAACATTCGTCTACTTAGAACCGAAAGTGATAATAATATAAGTCCATTAAGTCGAGAATATAATCAAGAACATTATATGAGACCAAGAAGTAGAACTGTTGGTCGACCAATGACTTCAGCCGATTATCATAGTTTAGTGTCATATGGTAAAGGTGTAAACGATATAAGATCTTCACTTTCTACCCAAGGATTGTCAAGTATACTTCGTAGACGAGGTCAACATCCATCAGCAACCGATGGAAGTGTTTCAGATACTGAGGTTGGAGGTATAACGGGTTCACATCCGCTTCATTGGCGACATAAACCTCCAGGTTTACCTCCAGGTCGATATAGTGATAGTGGTACACCATCAAGAGAGGGTTACCAATGGAAGAGTAGTTCACTTCCTCGTCAAAGTGCATCTGGACTTGCATCAGGAAATTATCGCTACAATCGTTCAAGTTCACAAAATCGACGAGGGCAACGTGGTGGTCAATCTGTTCGGTTTGAGCGTAAAAATCCCGCCTACAATTCAGCTTATGATGAAGACAGTGATGGTGCATTATCGGCTCCCGAATTACCAGAAAATTATCGGACAAAACGTTCATTGGGTAAGCTTTTATGTCCATCGAAAACGGCACAATCCCGTCACCTCTCTGATTCTCTTTATCTTTCCTTCATTTTCTTTTTTTCGTTCCATTTTGTTTCATTTTTGATAATCGAAACCTTAGAAAAGAAAAACAATAGAAAGATGAGAAAAGGTTAATGTGTGTCATCGAAAGTGTCACTAGTTTACCTTAGAATCTATCATGTTTACTCTCGTTCATTTTTCTTATTTATCATCAATCTATTATTGAATTTGTTCAATTCATGTTTTCTTTTTCATCTTCGTATTGATCTGTCTCTTGAATGTCCTTTTTTCTGGTTCACCAGTCATCACGAATTATTATTTTTCTAAGAGAGAGAGAGAGAGAGAGAACAAAAAGAATCGAAAAATTATTTTCATATTAAACATTTGATGATTTTCCATTGAATTGAATAGTAAAGAAAAAGAAAAACAGAAAAAGTTTTCTTCTCATTAGTTTACCATGAATTGTCATCATGATGATCTTCTTGGAGGCTTAAGGGGCTAAAAGTCTAAACAGAATGATGATTAAAAAGAATAGTTTATCATTAGTATATTATTAATAGTAGAAAGTTAATATTAAGTAATGATTATGGAAAAAGTATCTCATGATCAATAAAGATTCAGGGGATACACACACAAACTGGTAAATAATGTAATAGTTTGATTCATTGTAACAATCAGGGATATAATAATGAAAAAAAAACTATGTTATTATCATTAGTGAATGATAAAGTTACTATTAAAAATCATATGGGAACAGAGGAGGATCAGATGTAAATTAAATTGATTTAACCTAAATCATCATTTACAATTAAATGTCCGTTCATTTTTGTTTCACCTGAGATTGTAACTGTAACCATGTAGATTGTTGTTTCCATGATAATGATAATCAGCATTTGATGACAAATGTTTGAAAAGTGATTTATGATGATGTCCATTTGGAAATGATGAATAACAGGAAGATGAAGAAGAAAAAAAAATAACAATCCAAAGGTAAATGATGATAATTATGATGATGGAGAAGAAGAAAATAAAAAACGATCATCATTTTGATGGTGATAAATGAATAAGCTTATTAATTGATTTGATGGAGACAAGATTAACCATCAGCAACACAATCCAATCCAACAATTAAGGTATCAAGGTTAATAGTTAACAGTGAATTAGAACTTGTAATTTGGTAAATTGTCAAGATAAACATTTGAAGATGATGACAATACCTCTTTCACAGTAAAGATGAAGAAATGATTTTATAATCATTATGATTGACGAAAATATTTTTCCATAACAAAGTTAATCAAAGTAAATGTTTACAGATGATTAACATGATGATGACCATCAAAATGATTATTATCACGATAAGCTGCTCTTTATGATTACAAACTATGTACTGGACAATTGTTGATTACACAATGATAACTGTAAACAACAATCAGCATTATAAAAAAAAGAAAATTAAATTGTGATCAATATTAAGCAATTAATTGAGGACCATTGACATTTAACGATCGTCTATTAGAATCTAATAAGTAATAAAAGAGAGAGAGAAAAATTAGTTTAATCGCCAAATGAATGTAACAAGTTAGATAGAGAATTAAATTGTAAACAATTAATTCGATAACAAAAAGAGAATATTAATCAAATAACATAGAAAAAAAAGAGAAAAGAACAATTTTCTTCTCTTTTCTCTGTCTATTTCTCTTTCTTTTTTGAAAAGATGAAGAGAAAATGACAATCAATCTATTTGAAGAACAATTTTGTTCTTTTCTCTTATTCTTCTTCTCTCTATTTTCCATCATCATCTGTGTTCTTACCTTTTAATTGTTGTTAGTCTTTTGTTTTTCTCTTTTAATTGTTACCATCAAATTGGATTAAATGTTCCATTTGTCTTTTTAATTCCATGTTTTCGTTGTTCTTTTAATCCATCATCACAATTTTATCCTTTCTCGAGTTTTAATCCACTTTCAGTGTGTTTTAATTGTTGTGCATCATCTTAGTCTCATCAACATGAACAACAAGAAAATCAATCACTTTGACAATTAGAATTGTTTCAAAATCTTCTCGCTTTCCAATTTATATGTAAATTGTTCTGGTTATTTGGTGATTGTTGATTGTTGATTAATCAATAGATAAATCGATAGAGATGATGATCCTGTAAATTGAACGGAACACACAAACAATTAGTCAAAAGAAAGAGTTAATCAGTAGAAATGACGATCAACAAGCTAATTGTTGATTAACTAAAAAAGGATCAGAAACAATTGAAACAAAGGTAATGTTATTATTATAATAATTAATAGAAATGAGAAAATAATAATTAAATCAACAAGAAAACACTTTCCCAGGGTTAGAACTGAAAAGTGAGGTCATTTACCATCATCGGACCGGGAAAGGGGAAAAGTGTCATTGCATTGACACATCGAGAAATCAATTTTCCGCCATTTTCTTATTTCTCACTTTCTTTTCTCTCTCATTTGCTCTCTCACTTGTTCTCTTGCTTTCTCACTCAAAAGTTACTTTTTTTAATTGTGTTTTAATCATGTTTAAGTTAATTGTCTCTGTTAATTTGATCAAATCAAATTAATTCTATAAGTGAATGTTAAAATTGTTCTCAAAAAATTGAATTTCATGCTTTCGATTTTTCGAACAATTTGTCAATACAAAATGGCGACTTTTCCGGTCGCCATTTTCTATAAAATTTTCTACTCTAAACTCACTCTACTCTTACGTAAGTGTAAACATCTTATTACTTAAATTGCTATTCCATCTTAATGTGTTTAATACAATTTAATGTTATCCTGATAATCAAATTAACCGATAATCTTGATTTTCTTTTACTTCTTCATCTTTTTGCAATCGTGTCTTGTGTGTGTATTTAATCATCATCATCTTTTTTTTCTGTGGTCATCATCTTAATGATCATCACCGTTATAAAATCAGTTTAACCACTTTAATAATTAAATCAAAGTAGTTAACCTTTTCTCTTGTGTTCCAAGAACTGGACGATTCTAATTTCCATAATCAAATAATCATCTCTTTCTCACGATCTTTCTTATACATATAATTTTTTTCTCTTTCTTTTTTTCTTTCTACTTCATGACAATATTGATCTTCTCTCTTTCTTATCCTATTATTATTTTTTCTCTCTCTCTTTCTCTCAACGATTTAGTTAATTATTTACATTAAACTGTTAATATACATTTGTGATCCTTTACCTACTCATCATCATCATCTTCTTCATCTTCTTTTTTCATGATGTAACCTAACTCTTTCTCTTTCTCTTTCTCTCTTACTTTCTCTCTCTCTCTCTCTTTCTTTCTCTCTTACTTACTTTTTCTTCATTTCCTTTCCATTTTTATCCTTTATCTGCTTCTTCTTCCTCATTACTTTGGTGTCTTCTCATTCCTCTGTTGTTTATTATTGACAATTTCATCTGTTTACCTGGACTTTGTCAAAATTATTCGGTGAATGTGATAAATTTTCTTTTCATCCTCTTCGTTATTGTCCATACCTGTCTTCTGTTTTGCTTCTCCACCTTTGTGTTATTTTATCTTCTTCTTCGCTTTTCTCTACTCTCCTACATCATGGAAATCATCATTATCATCACAATCTAATTTCTAATCAACGTAAATTGCAAAATATTCATATGCAATTGTTGATACGTTAAATTAAAAAGGTCGTCGTCACATGAGTGGTGGTCGACTCCCTCAAGAAGAGTGTAAACAATGGATACCTCGAGCTCCATCAACATCAGCAATTTATGAGACAATAAGACGGCAAACGACAGGTCGATCAACGGCTCTTCCCTCCGGTCTAAGTTCAACCAGTCTCAGCAGGATAGCTCATAGTGCTGAAAGTTTACTCGACACCATAAGAACGGTAAGAATTTACATTTGATCGTTTTCGTCCATAATTAATGTCCTCACTGTCCACCCTTCAAACTTTTTCATTAAGTTATACAACCGAATCTATAAATGAAAATTTAATTATTCTGATTAGTTTAAATTTGTTGTAATTGTTACTTTTTATCAAACCCATTTGAAAAAAAAGTAGATGAGAGATTCACACTAAACAATCAAATACTTTTTACAAATCAGCTGAGAAAAGTAAATTTTCCAAGTGTCAATAAGAAGAAGAAAAAAATCTTATAACAAATCCTGAAGACTTGTAACTTCAAGTTTCCTTCTTATCTTTATCTATCCTTGTATTAGAATAAGATTCACTTGGATTTTACCTTTTAAGAAGCTTGTCTTGGTGAAGAAAATCTTTACGAAAAGCTAATCTATCTTATTACAAGATGAATGATGTAACATCCAAATGCTTATATAATACAATAGAAATGATCAACATTTGGATTGGTCAAAATGATGAGGTGATGAAGATAACTCCAGAATAAGAAAAAGAATGAGAAATAAAAATCTGTTAGTTATTCGTTACCATTCATTTGAAAGGAAACTGTTAATCTGATTTCTTCTTCATATTCTTGGGTATATTCGTTCAGATTCCAAATGCATTCTAACAGCATCTAGGGAGAGAGAGAGAGAGAGAGAAAGAGAAAGAGAATGATAATAATAAAATAATAATAAGGAAAAAGAAATGAGAGAAAAATGTCTAATAAATAGACAAGGATAAATCATAAATCAAATGGATAAGTCAATTGTTGTTTACAAAATGAAGGAAAACAGTTAATGATTAACTGAATTGGTTAGAAGCTCATCTTAATATAAAACCAGGAAGAAGAACAACAAAAATATTCACCTCTAATCAAGTCAAGTCAATAATGATTAGAGTAATTTTTTTCTCTTCTTCTTCGACTATTAATTTGTATTTGTTACTTACAATTCATCACCTTAACTCATTTAACTCTCTTATTTGTTTGCACCATGGAAACTGAAAAAGCTTTCTCATGTTCCAAATTCCTTTGGAACCTTCATGTTATCATCATGGTTGCAAGTTGGTGTTATTCATTGTGATGATACATAGATTAGAAAAGCTCCTCCAATGATCAATCTATCATAGAATGAAAATAGTTGAAATAACATTAATATATAAGTGTCAATGGGTTTAGATGATCTTAGCAAAATGATCATTAATCATTGCAATTAAGGAGATTAATGTATTGTAACCTCAACTTGTGTGTTGGTTAGATTGTGTGTTTATAATACTTACCTTTGATAATTTATTATAATTTGTGGCTCATTTGTATCAATTCTAATTGTTTTTCTTTTGTTTTTCTTTGCATTGATAATTTGCTTATTTTATCAACTGTTGAATTTAATATTGGTCACCTCGTCAGGAACAGCAGAAAAATATGCTCGCCGATATATATGCAAATCGACCAGGAGTTGGAACTGACCGATCAACTACTCAGTTACCTTCAACTCTTAACCCTGATCTCTCAAGTGATTCTGTTTCAACCATTGGTTTGTCTCATTCTTTGCGTCCGGTACCACCACCTCCTCCTCCTCGGCCTCTCATCTCTTCTGCAACAGCAATCGCCATTGGTTCAACTCCACCGGTAGGATTAACTAGTGGTAATACAACTTCCGGTTCAATTGTTCCTACAAGTGGAGTATCAAGTGTATCAACAGCAACTGGATTAATTCAATCGTCATTAACTGGAGACCATCTTAGATCAATTCCACATCCAACACCGGTGAAACCATCGGAGGAAGAAAGACTTCACCTATTAACCTTAAATCCTCGGGAATTTTTCAAATATCGTTATGAAAAACCTCCACCGGAAGGTGAAACATCTCCATCAACTGGTAATACAACAACAGGAGTAACAACAAACACAACAGGCCGAGGAACAAGTGAGGTATCAGGTGAACCAGGTAAAGAAGTGACAACTAAACAACCTTCCGGTTTCAATGGTATTCTTTGGATACATTTACTTGCTGGTCGTGGATTAAGATCAGGAAATGTTCCAACCAATCATCGTGACTTATATTGTGTTATTGAATGTGATCGTGTCCACAAGGCTAGAACAGTAGTTCGAAGTGGTGAGAGTAGCTTCGATTGGGATGAAATATTTGAACTTGATTTAGTTGAAAACAAAGAGATTTCATTCCTTTTATACAGTTGGGATCCTCAATATCGTCATAAATTGTGCTACAAGGGATCAATCAATTTAATTGGTCTCTCTTTGGTTGAAACTCCTGTTCACAGTCTTGCACTTAAAATGGAACCAAAGGGAACTTTATATATTAAAATTCGTTATAAAGATATAAGTATTTCATACCAGCGAACTCCTCTTAGTCCAACAATCGCTCCAGCTAATGCTGTTTTTGGCCTAGGAATGGAAACTTTAGTTAACCGGGAAAATTCTGGTCTATCGATTCCATTAATAGTTAAACGATGCACCCAAGAAGTAGAGAAACGAGGTCTTAATCTTGTTGGAATCTATCGTCTGTGTGGATCAGCTGTACGAAAAAAGTTACTTCGTGAATCTTTTGAGAAAAATTCATGGCTTGTTGATTTGTCCGCTGAACATGTGCCTGACATCAATGTTATCACAAGTAAGTGGGAATCAATTTTTATCTGCTCTCTGCTTTTCTTATATATTTTGGTATCTTCTTGTTGGTAATTGTATCTCGATTTCTAATTAACCCTTGGGTTACCTAAATTAATCAAAAAAAAAGTAGATTAATTGATGGTTCATATGAAATGTGTATGAATAAATTTACGTTAGTTTTGTTGTGATTATAAGCATCATAAAAACAAATCACGTAAATGATAAATTTTCTTCATCGTTTTCTCCATAAGTATTCAGTTGAATACTACGACATGCTTATGGGAAACTAAAAACTCTTAATGTGAGCTATGAATCAAAGTAAAAACTCTGGCTACTCTTGATACACTTGATATTTACAACCAAAGCCCATCATCAAAAATACATTGATGATGATGAATAAAAGGGATCAAGTTCAACTGAACTTTATACACATTGGAGAATTGTTTGTTAAGCATTTGCTCCAATCTTGTAGAGATGATAATTTTGACCAGATTCATGGGAAATTATCTCATCCAATGAGTTAACCAAAGTTAATTCCATAGTTATCCTTTTGTTTTTGTCATTCTTTTCAATGAAAAAAAGACAAAAAAAAACAGTTGATGATATTTGAATGTACCAAGGTTCATCTTTCCAATTTCCAATCATCCAATTGGTTCTTATTGCTTTTTCTTTCAATCTTTTACCAGATTAAAAGGTAATGAGATAAAATAATCCATATCTAATAGAAAGGTTAGAGGAAGAAGAAGAAAAAAACAAGATAGAGAAACAGGTAAAAAGATTATGAGAACAATGGATAATTAGAGAGAGATGAACAAATTAACGAATCAATCTGTCTAATTGGTTTACACGTTATCAATAAGACATAAGAGATTGATTCACAGTTTGAGAATGTATCACCAATCACACTTCGTTGATACATAATCATATCCGGTCAAAAAACTCTTTATCTTGTCAGAATGTGATCATGTTCCCATGAGAGGAAATAGATATGAATACATGAAATAATCAGTAGAATTGATAAAACAAAAATAAGATGATGAGAGAAAACAAATTGAAGGTAACACATACACACACACAAGACAAATACATAGAAAAGAGATAACATTTTCTCTATATCTTTTCTTTATGTAACAATTTATCTTTGTTCTTATAATCAAACTGACCAAGAGCAATGATAAAAAAAAAAAGATTGACCACAAATGAGAAAACACCGCAGGTAAATTAATCTATTAAAGTGAGAAAATGAAACAGATAAAACAAGACACTTTAATCAATAGAAACACTAAACATGATTAAAACTGATTAATTGGTTAACAATTAGTGGTTAAGAAGAGCAAAAAATGAACAGATTAAAATTTAATTTGTTTAACTTTGTAATCAGTTTAAGACTTTGAGTCTCCAGAGGAAATAACGTTCTTATTGGAAAAACGAGCTTAGTGACAAGAAGAAAAGAATTAGTGAGAATGAGGGAGTAAAAGAGAATAAAAAAGAAAGAGAATAAAGAAAGAGAAAAATTGAGTGAGTCGAATTTAGAATAAGAGAGAAAAAAGAAGAGAATGAAACTTTGGAATATTTAATGTTCCATTGTAAGTGGAGAAAAGAACTTCTTGTTTATTCTTTAATTTTATTTTCTCGACTTTATCTCAACTTTAACCCTTAATTTTTTCCTTTAATTTATTCTTAATTTATTAACTTTAATTTTCTATCTTTTTTTTCTATTTCCATCTCTTTCTCTCTCTCACTCTGTCCATTTATGTTCTTATTAAATTGTGAATCTCCCATGTGAACATTAATACGATGTGATTTTCTCCATCTTCTTTAATCCCTTTTTCTGTGTAAATCAATCTCTCTCTCTCTCTCTTCTCTATCTCTCTCTTATATTGACAATTAACATCTTCTCGTTGATTGGATTAATTTATTCTTTAATTTGTTAATTATCACATTCATTTCTAACCCTTTTGTTAAATCAGTTCAGCAAAAGATTGTTTATAATCATTAGTTTTCTCCAGTGGTTTTAAGATTCCCATTGCTACTGTTATTTGATTTTCTCTCTCAATTCTCCAGATTTGAAATTCTGTTTCCCTGTCAATCCTCTTTTTTTTAGTTTTCACATTCTATCTCTCTGTGAATTGTATTTGATTTTTTTTTGTCGAAAAATTTAATCGATCAAAATTGATTCCAAGTGGAAGTTCGATTTACTCGGCTGGGAAACCAGTCTGGGAGCTGAATTGTTCCCTGCCAGTCTGAGACCTTCAATGACGGAAAATATTGACCATGGTGGACGATTTTTCACTCCAACTTCAACTTCCAACTCTTCTAGTAGTGAATCCAATTCTAGTCCGTCCAGTCGATCAAATACCTTTGAATCGAGTTGTGGGAACATGAGTAACCTAAGTAATGGTCTTGGTGATATAAGTAGTCTTTCCCATGGTTCAAATAATGGTATTAGTGGCAGTAACAATGGGCATTCTAATAATTGTACAAACAGTGGAGTTGATAAAGATGGCAATTCTAATAACCTGATGTGGGACAACTATTGGCCTCGAACTAATGCTGCTGCTGACATGACATCTTCTGGAAGTAGTGACAATAGTGGTCGTGGCTCTTCAGATTGGCCTTACCGTGAATGGACTAACCAAGTGAACACCAGTTCTACTCCTATTCCAGTGGATAGTCGAGATGAGAGCTCACGTATTAATCAACGTTCATCCTTTAGCTTTCCAGGGGATGGTAAATTGTTGGACTTATGCGGAAGCTATGGAAGTCTCCTTTCTGCCAGTCTAAACCGTACCTGTGACAACTTTGGACAAGTGCCACCAAGAAGTGGTATCCGTGCTATCAGAGCTTCCAATTCAAATCAAACAAATACCAGCATTAGTTCAAACTCTTCTAGTCGACTTTTTCCCGTTAATGAACCTGCAGCAGCCTCATTTGAGTCATCCTTCTCAAGGTTGAACAATTCAAACAGCTCTGGACGTGATAGTCGAGAATCACCAACCTCTCCAACTAATTCTGATTCTGGTATCGCAATTGGATCATTGGTTTCTGATGAATATGTTTCACAACTTATGTCCCAAATTAATTTGGCCTCTTCCATCAACGAGGTTTGTCGAGCTCAAGTCAAGGCTTCTTCCCGATTACCAAATGCTGCTTCTTCGGTGTTCTCAATGCCTCATTCCAATTCTTTGGTTATGCCCTCATATCCACCTGGACTAAGTCGTACAGCCTCTTTTCCTGATCCATTCATGTTAACATCACTTGGTAGTGACAAACGTTGGATGTATGCTAAATTTGGGTCTCAGCGAGACTATTTAGATAAAGCTATTGAGCTCCAAAGGACTGCAGCTTCATACTCAGAGGCTACTCTTAAATGGAGTGGAAATATATCCAGCACGGACATAAAAAACCCCAGTTACTCGACCAAAGTTTTCCTTGGTGGTACGCCCTATGATCTAACGGACGAGGAATTGATCCAATTCTTCTCAGCATTTGGTCGTGTTGAAGTTGAATGGCCCAAAGAAAATTCCAAAACCAAACAAAAGAAAAAAGGTTATAATTATATGATCTTTGATTCAGAAAAATGTGTCAAATCTTTATTGGCTCGATGTGAAGTACGAAGGGGAAAATATTACATCAAATTACCTTCCCGACGAATGCCTGACAAGGATGTTCAGGTTATTCCATGGGCTCTGGCTAATAGCAATTATACCAAAGACTCAAATTTTAAAGTTGAATTTAATAAGACAGTTTTCGTTGGTAATTTACATGGTATGATGACTGCTGAAGCCTTAGCCAAAATCATGGATGAGCTTTTTGGTAATGTCATTTATTGTGGAATTGATGTTGACAAACATAAATACCCAATAGGTTCAGGTCGTATTTCATTCAGCGACGAACTAAGTCACATGAAAGCAGTTGAAGCTGCTTTCATTGATGTAGAAATGGGTCGAGTCACGAAAAGAGTAAGTATTCATTAACCTCACGATTTTAAAATTAAATTAAATATTAATGATAATTTCTTTTTCTCTTTTAGCTTCAATGTGATCCTTATTTGGAAAATCTCGCCTGTTCTCTATGTTCAACATCACCAGCACCACTTTTTTGTCGAACATGTTCTCACTACTTCTGTGAGCCATGTTGGAATTTCTTACATAGCAATGAAACGATGAGAAATCATCGCACTTTAGCAAGAAAACGCCGAAACAAGTAAATTCAAATATTTGGAAAAAGAAAATCATGGACACTGCAACTGCGGCCATTTAAAGACCAAATTCTATTTTTTGATTCAAGGGATTTAATTTTTTTATAGAGTTTTCATTGGATTTTTGCAATCAATTTCCAAAAAATTATTTTTTTCTAAGAATAGACTTCATTCCCTATTCTTAAAGTCACTCTTATCTTTTCCCACTCAAATATCTTTCAATCTCTCTTTTCTACTCTGTTATATCTCTCTATCTCTTTCTCTCTCGATAAAATTATCGTTATTTATCAATCAATATCTCTATCTCTCTCTCTCTCTCTCTCTCTCAATGATTAATCATTTATGTTATAAATCAAATTGAAATTTTGTGTACCAGGAATAAATTGTGAGCAATATTAGCAAATCAAAACAAAAAGCAAATCAAACCAACCAGATTAACCCGTTTATTTAAATTGATTGTTAATTATCACAACTAATCAAATAATGAATCCAATCAAAGATCAACGAAAATCGTGTATCAAGATCAGTCGAAAAAAATTTAAATCGAATGAGGAGAAATTTAATTATTTAAATTTCCCTCTCTTTTTAAATTCTTTCATTTTTTAATCGACCCCTTTTTCCATAGAAATGAGAATCAATTCCAACAAAGAACAATCTGTTTTCCATGTTAATTTAAATTCTAATTGTTTTAATTGTTAACCAGGTTTACTTAAAGATTACATTCGTGAATTACCTGAGCCTTTATTCACAAAGGCTCTTTTCGATATGATGGTCGATGGACTAAGTGTTTGCCTTCCCGATGATCCCCCAGGCAATGCCAAGTTAATGTTTAGCATATTAGAGTGTTTACCAAAGATAAATAGAGTAAGTGATTTAATATTTTCTTTTTCATTTAATAATAAATTTCCATCTTATTGATTAATACATTTTTCTTCTTAATTCGATATCCAGAGTACTGTTCTTTTCCTTATGGATCATCTTAAATTGATCGAATCTCATTGTGAACGTAATAAGATGAATTCTTCAGCATTGGCAACATCATTTGGTCCACTGTTCACAACTCATTCTGAAAGTGAATCATTGAGAAAACCTATTGAAGTGTTTAAATTTTTAATCGAAATTTGGCCAATTAGAAGAGGTAATTTTTTAAATTCTATTATTCATTAACTCGCGAAAAAGATTTGCGATATTTATTGTTTTCTGTTTTCTTTTTGACTTTTGTCGGCTTAATTTATGTTTGTGATAAGCTAATTTGTTTTGTTTTCAGTTGATGATTTGTATTTGGCAATTTGATCTAAGTCTAATCACTTGTCTATAAAATTAGACAATAACATGATTGTTTAGATTAGATTTAGTTGCAATAACTGTTATCCTTTATCTTACCACAATTAATCATTTTCTTTTTTTTTCTTATTCTTTCAGATTCTACCTCTCGTAGTAATAGTGAAGATTCAATATTGGATAATAAGCAATTACAGTCTAATCAAGGTGGAGGATAACGGTAACATCTACTGATACCAATAATCTTATTAATAGTAATAAAATGTCCACTTCTGGTGCTATTGTTGTAACGTCATCATGTCTACCGCCATCATCAACATTATCTTCCTCATCTTTATCCACTTCATCAGTAGCAACAACTATTCCTGTAATTGGATCACCATTAACCTATGTTACCTCATCATCACGCGATTCTTACCAATCTTCATCATCTCAACAACAACATCAGCCTCCTTCTCATCATCGTCATCGTCATCACTCACAACAACAACAACAACAAAATCATCATCATCACCGTGAATCTCATCAATCTCACCGATTACCAAGTAATGATGATGCTTTGGGAATACCTTCATTAACTCCTGGTCCATCACCAACCCAATTAAATGAAAGACTTACACCTGATTCACCTCCACAATCATTAACACGTAATTTGCCCAATTTGAGTGGTCATCAAACAACAGGTCCAATTAACAATCAGCAACATTATTCAGATTCTTACAGTTCAAATAATCCATTTAGAACTGATTACCATAGCTCAACAATTAAAGATTCCGAGTCAACAACAATCAGTGGGATAACAACAAGAGGTGGCGGTGGTAGTGGACTAATTAACACCTCAGGAATGATTTCCAGCACAATAGTTGATCGGTCAACGATTAAAAAATCTGTTGCTTGGGCAGCAGGAACCAGAAACAATGATGAATCAAATGAATCAGATCACAAGAGTAACAATAACAACAATTCAAGCAACAATAATCTTGATTCTTCTGATAATAATAATAATAATCATCTAAATAATAGTTAATCATCAACAACAACAACGGATCGGCACACAATCGTATTTAGGTTAAAATAATAATAATCTAAATTATGAAAATCTATTCACCATTTTCACCATGATAATAACTCATTTTGAAATCAGATGTCACTACATCAACCAGTTAACTACCAAAAACATGCAACAATTAACAACTAAAATCAAATATGAATCGTTTTTGTTTGTCTTAAATTGTGATTAATAGATTCTTTTTTGTTTTGTTTTCTTCTTGGTGGTTTGAAAAAAAAGAAGAATTGATTTTAACTCTTTTTTCTTAAAAAACAAATTTTTTTCTGCTTTTTTCGCTCTCATTATGTGGAGTTTGTTAATTGTCAAAGACAGTGGTTATTATTTCAATGATTTGTTCAAATTGTTTACAGTAAAAAAGATTTTCGATACAATAAATATGATTTAAGCGTATTAGGTAATGTTATTTCTGTTTGCAGTCGATGTAGACGTTGTTTCCCAATCTGCTTCCTAATGACTCGTCGACATATATCTTTAAGAGGTAATGGTTCAGCTGTGAAAAGAACAAGAATTAAAATTTTAAATTTTAAATTGAATTGAAAATGAATTTTAAACAAAATATCCTTAAAGGTAATTCAACAAGTTTCAAGATGATAAAAATACCAGGTTATATATACCATATATATTAACTTTATTTTTGGATGTTGTAACCTATTTTTTTTTGGAACTTTTCATCTTCATCATCTAGAACAACTTGTTGGATTAGCCTTAAAGGCATTTTATTCATTTAATGTATGGTTTGGTCCGTTTCTTAAAGAATTAAATGTGAAAGAGAGAAAGAATGAGAGAGAACGAGGGAGAAACAAGATAGAAAGAAAGAGAGAGAGAGAGATTATTGAACTCTTCAAGGGGTTAATCACTTGAATAGTAACAATAATAGAGAGAGAAAGAGAGAGGGAGAGATTATATATTTTCTATTCATCTTCTCTTCCTCTTCCTAGTTCACTAAAGATATTTTCCTTCTTCTTCTTCTTCTTCCAGTAAAACCTGAATAAGTTAATTTGAACTTCTTTTTTTTATTTCTTTTCTCAATCTCTCTCTTTCTCTCTCATCTGAACTTGACATGAGACTATCCTCATCAGTAACGCCAACTCATCATAACAACTATAGCAACAAGATAATTGTTGTTTTTGTTGTGGTAATCATTGACATTGGTATTAGGATTGTCGTTTTTACTGTCATCCTCATCATTATTATTTTTCTCTTTCTCCCCCTCTATTACTCTCTCTCTCTCTCACACACACACACACAAAAAAGATTATGAATGTCAATCGGAAATTCATGTAACTTCCTTAAACAGGTTCTCATCCTGACTATGGATGATGATGGGATAAAAAAGATTTCTCATAAAAACAACAAACAAAATCAACAAGAAATTTTATCAATATTTAGAAGATGAGTCACCATAAAACAAAATAAACATGATTAAATTTAAGGGTTGATGAACAGCTTTTGAACTTGAAAACTAATGAAGTTTCACCGTCAGTGAGTTACATCACAAAAGATGAACAATTAGAGAGGAATAAGGAAGAGGAAGGAAGAAGAAGAGATAAAAAGAGGAAAAGTTTGTTAAAAGGTTGAAAACACTTACGATCAAGTCCACCAAGGTATTTCATGGTAATCTCACAATGTCCCCAAACGGCACTAACGATGGGATATAATTTTTTTCCTTTTAGTCCACTAAAGGCAACACCAAGGTATTGATTGTCAACGATAAAGGAAAGTGTTCCTTCATCCATGTCTAAAACGGTAAGAAAACTATCTGGAACATTAAAAGTTTCGTCAGGTCTCAGATAAGCAGGATATGATTGTCCGGTGGTGTTATTCTTGGAATCATGATAAAGTAAACTACGTCCAAGGTCCCAACCCCATGATTCCGTATTAGAACCAACAAGTGACTGATAACCTTGGGAATGTAGGGGAGCTTCAGCAGTGGCAACACCAACCACAGCATGGGTTCCTCTTTGCCTTGTATTCCAGGTGATCTCCCAAAGATGCATTCCCCGGGTATAACCCATTTTACCTCTTATACAATCGGTACTTTGAGCCATTGGATGTCGGTGGAAAGTGAATACATCATCTTCTTTAATGAATATGTTAAGTGACCTATCATCCGGATTCCAGGCATGTTGTGACATTACTTCATAATCAACAGGAGGCATATCTAAAAGTACATCAAGTCGACCTGGTCGACCTGAATCACCACAATCACCTGTACCACAGAGACCATTTCCATATCCAGGTCCACCACCGGAAGAGTTTAAGTGTTTACGGGTGGAGGTCCAGTTACCCGGAGAACAGTGAATAGACCGATCATCTCGGTTGCCCCCATTGGAGCAGCTTTTATGCAAAGAAGAGGTTTTCTGACCCATTAACCAATGATAACCACAATAGATCAGATTACTTTGGATTTGACGGTAAGCCACCCAGCCTCTGGAACCAGATATATAAACAGTTACGTGTTAAGTTGCAAATTATCATACACAAAAATAGAGGAGAAAAAAGAAAGAAAGATAAACAGAAAGAAAGAAAGAAAGAGACACAACCCACGGGTCAACACAACCCAAAAAAAAGTAAACCAAAATGAGAGAAGAAAACGATTGAGAGAAAAGAAAAGAATAGAGTAGGATATTAACTTTTCTCTAAAGTAAATTAATATCGAAGTAACTATTATTCACCTTGGCTTTAAATTAATCCATTTACAGAGGAGAAGAAGAGGAAAACAATCACAAAGATGAAATAGAAGAGAAAAAAATTGATTGAACTCTAAATTGTCTTCGTGAAAAAGTGTCTTTCTTTACAACACCAAGAGAAGAAAAAAAAAGAGAATAGAAAACAAATAGGCACCAGTGAAGAAGAAGAAAGAACAATCAACACACAGCAAAGATGGTGATAGAATTTTTGATGATCACAGATTAATACACTTGATAGACAATTAATATCACAGTTAATTGTAAATGAGAATATTTAATAGAATAGAAAAACAAAATTAACTGAATAAAAAAAGTTAAATACAAAACGCTAACTAAAAGTTTACTATTCTTCCTCTTTCTTTATCTTTACTCTTTTTAATGTCACCAACCTTTTGGCTCTTTCTCTTCTCTTTCTCTCCCTTTAATTTTCTTTCTTTTCTCCAGCGCCACCTCTTGTTCTTTATTGCAACTCACCGATTTTCTTTTCTCTTTTTTCGTTGGCTTTTTCTCTTCTATGTTCATTTAATTGTAGATTGTTTTCTTTTTTAATTAGAGATTAATTTAACTAATTCTTTCTGTTTAATTTTCTATTTGGTGGATAATTGATTTGAGAAGCGATTCTAATTCTAATTTGTAAGTTATTTTGTTGTTTTTCTCTGTCATGGAAAGTTACTAATCATCTTTTATGTATTTTCTCTGGTTGATTAGATTGACTTGATTTTCGGCTTCATATTGTCTTTAATTGTCTTTGGATTATTGGCTATTTGGAATTGGATTTTTTTTTATTCTATTTCTTTTTGATTTGTTGATTAGGACCTGATTAGGTTTTGTTTTTCTGTGTTGGTTTCATTGCTTGATGATTGTGAGTATAAGTGTTTGTGGTTTGTTGGTTTGTGTTTGTCTTTCTTTGTTTTTTTTTCTCTATGGATTTGAATTTGAGAAAGAGTTGATTTTCTTAATCTGTTGATTCTCTTTTTTTTGTTGTTGTTTGATTTACTCACTTTTTCTTACAAACTTGTTTACAGGCCGTCGAACCGCTGTTACCACGATTCCTTGTTCGTTTCATCGATTCAAGAGTCCGCTGAATATTGATTATGATAATGGAAAGTTGGAAAGATAGACAAATGTGTCTAAACAATTTCACTGCTTATTATTGGTTTGAGGTTATTTTATAACAGTGATGGAACATAAGCCAAAGATGATTAACACCGTGATTAAGGCAACTTTATGATGAAGATGATGGTGGAAAATAATTCTATCCTCTTGATGATGATGAGTTTTAATGATTAACCGTTAACCTGTGTAATCTCCGTAAACAAAAAGTGATCACAACAACCCAAAATTAATCCGATTGTAAACTGGTATCAAAATTTCAATGTAAGTAAACAAAACAAATTTAAATAAGGCTTTAGATTAACTTTTAATTAACTTAAAATTACTAAGAAAATAATTAGAAAAGGAGAGATTTGAACAAATTCGGGTTTTGACTAATGAAGAAACAAAAGAAACCCAATGAAGAGAAGAAAATAACTCAATACGAATTGGATGTCAAGTCCGAAAACTCAACATAACGTCTGAGACCATTTTCCTCGAGATCATTAAACGGGGGCTACTACATAATCATCTCTCTTTTTCTCTTCTCTCTCTTTCTCTCTTTCTCTCTCTCTCTCTCTGATCACCATAGTCTCTATCATTTGCAAGTCTGTTTCTTCCGCTGTTTCACTTTTTCTCTCTCTCTCTTGTTCTTTCTTAGGTTCGTTTCCTTTCCTTAGGCCTTTATTTCGACATCTGTCAATTTCCATCCATGATTTCCATCTGTCTGCTTTCCACGATGTTCTACTCTCTCTCGCTCGCTCCTTCATCGGCATCTTCTCTCTCTCTCTTCCTCTTTCCATCTGTCTACCTCACAGAATCTCTCTTACTCTATGTGACGATCTTTCTCTCTATCTCTTTCTTTCTTCCTTTCTTCCTTTCTTTCTCTCTTTCCCCATCTGTCTTACTTCGTTTTCTTATTTTGCCTCTTTTTGCTTCCTTCGCATCATCCTCATCATCAGCTCCCTCATCTTCTTCTTCTTCTTCTTCTTCTCCTTCTTTGTATCTACTATTTAAGTTGAGTGGGTCAATCACTCGATACGAGAGAACAACCAACTTCAATAAGGGAATAAATAAGAAAGCAAGAAATGGATCAAAATCTATGGTTACCTTTGTGTTTATCTTACCTTTAACCTTCATCCTTATGATTGTCATCATTACTTTAAATAACCTTAATTGTTAACCTATCATGTTTAGTAAATCAAGTTGCTTTTCCTTTGGTTTTTAAAGTGACAATTGGTTCCCAAAACCAAACTTACAAACAGCGATTCTTTATCCAAATGACATTGATAACAATTTACTAACAACAATTTCTAAAATTAAGTTATTCCCTTTCTCACTAAACTAATTCACAAGCTTAATTGTTGATAGATTAAAAATCTAATCTCTTATTTTAGCAAATTAATTACTTTACTATTTAAATGAAAGAAATGAACATTTGTATTCTTTTGTTTTTCTTTACAGATCTTCACAAACTCGACAAACTCATCAAAACAATTGATTCTCACAATTAGGACATTTAAAAAAAAACAAATGATTGGCGTTTATTTGAATATGTTATTAAAGTGATTAGCATATGAACAACTTGAGATGGAGATTGTAAAAGTTACTTGATTTGATATTGTTTTCTCCTGATGGTCACTTTTTACTTTAAGAATTATCGGTGATCATTGGAATTGAATTAATCATTATCAGAGACAAACCAACCACGAATCCCTCGTCCACCCGCTCGGACAATGTCCCAAAATTCAACGAAACTGTTGCGAAAATTGTTCCACCTATTTCGACCATAGGTTGTTACTGCATCTCGAAAAGATGGATCATCTTCATCATCATCTTGTCTTTTATTGATGAAATTTTGATTATTTGTATTAATTGCTCCTAATTGTCCAGGTAAATCGGGAAGATTGAATGACCAAACTTCAGG
Source organism: Panonychus citri (assembly GCF_014898815.1). Classification (NCBI taxonomy): domain Eukaryota; kingdom Metazoa; phylum Arthropoda; class Arachnida; order Trombidiformes; family Tetranychidae; genus Panonychus; species Panonychus citri. The sequence goes on along the minus strand of NW_026515524.1, from coordinate 219,959 downwards.
ATTATTATTTTTACGCTGTTCTGTTGATGGTCCACCTTTTAAATTACAATATTGCCGAAATGAAAATGTTTTAATCAGTTAATTAGGTCATTTTTTTTTGTTATCAGATTAACTATTAGTAACCTTAATTTACTATCAATCATGATGATGAAAGTGATCAATAATTAGTTCAATCTTTCTTAATTAAATCAAGTTTGTGTCCAAACACTTACCCATCACCGGAAGGAGTAACTTTGTCAATATGATTGACACAATTTGTATTATGATGATCTTCATGTTATTTTATTTTTGTTTATTTCACTTTTCTATTAGATGGCAAGATGATATTAGCTTGATGAAAACAATTTATGGTTAACAATTAACAAAAATTCACTAAATTGTTGTTGATTAACCAACAGTCGTTGGTTAAAAGAGGTATCATCGGCAATGGAGTGGCAAAGAAAACACTATGGATACAAAGGAGGACAGAAAATTGTTACAATACAATCAAAATCTAAGAATCACTGAATTGATTGTTCACCAATAATTTATTTGGATTATAAATTGTTATTAGCAATCATTGATCACAATTGATCATAATTGTTTCACTGATTCAACTAAACACACCAGAACCAACAATAAGAGTAATGGAAGAAAAAACATTTTCCAAATTTCTTGTCTTCTTTTTGTTTATTGATTAATAATCTTCTTAATTGTTATTACTATAAATCACAATTAACATATCAAAATTGTTCATCTTAAATGTGATTTGTATTAATAACTTTTAATCGTAATCAATAATCAAAAAACAGTTAATTTTGTTGGGGAAAATTGAACAAGATTAGAAACATTGATTTCTAATTTCATGATCAACTTTTTGTTTCTTGTTTTTTTTTCTTTCAACAATTTAACGTTTCAAATAATCATGATTTAATTCAGTCAATTGGAAAGTAAATTAAGTTAAGGAAAGCGACAAGGTTTTTGTTTCTCTCTCCATTACTCAAACAATTAAACCCTAATTAGTGAACCATTTTGTCCAATTTTAAAACCGGATAACAATTAACATGGTTAATTGTAATCGCATCACTTGCTCAGGGTTAACAATAAGTATTTTCACTTTTCCCAATCTTTTCATACCTGTTTGTAAATTCATTCACAATTAACTCTAATTGTTTAATCCATTGATTGTAAAACACTTGATTCCTAATTTTGATATCATTATTTATATATTTATCTCGCATAACAATTTACATCTAATCAGATTTACGATCTTAAGATTACCTAAATCAATCATCCATTTTTTTGTTCTTATTATTCTGTTGATCTGACAATTTGATTAACGAGAATTAAAAGTCAATTTGATTTTCTTTTTTTGAGAAAAAATTATTTTCTTTTCGATTGTTGATCAAGACCATGAAGATGGATTAGATGATTAGATTATGATAATGATAATCAAAGTGACGACGACGACGACGATTATGACATGACGATTACAATGGTTTGAGAATTAATTTTGCTTCTTGATTGTTGTCACTTTTTTTTGTTATTCTTTTTGTCGATCGATCTTTTTTACCGTTAACCAAGACTACGATACACATATTGATGGGTTTGTCAAACGAGTTCATCTCTCTCTCTCTCTCTCTCTCTCTCTCTCTCTCCCATCTATCACTTAAATTTGTACAATCTATCAAATCTAATTGTTACCTGTGAGTCTATTCAAGCTTAATGTAATTCCCGTTGAATTATCAATGGATTTTTATGAGAAACTTGGAGGAAATGAAAAGAAATCATTTGAATTATTCTATACATCGTATATTGACCTGTTCAGGTTAAATAGTGCGTTGAACTTTACTCTCTGAAAGTGGTAGGAAATAAAAAGAAAGAGGAAATATTATAACAATTAAGATTATTTTTGAAGTTTATTTATTTTTATTCTTCGAAAAAAGCGCGTAATTTTGTTACCATGGAGATGGAATTGTGACTCACCAGGCGGCGATTATTTTGGCGCCAATCTAATGTTTACCTCGCTTTTTATTTTGAGTTTCTTGTTCATCTTTTTGACTACATTTTAATTTTTTAATTGTTTGGTGTAATTTTGATTATTGTTTTTAATTTTGTTGTTAATTTTTAATTTTTTCTTTCATCTCGAGACTCAATTTGCTCTAGGAAAAGTTGCCAAGATGAAAAGGTAAAGTTTATTTATTTTTGTGTTTTATTCTGTTCATTGTTTGTGTTTGTTTTGGTCTTTTGAGTGAAAATCTTATTAATTTTTTTATCTTCTCTTGTTTTGTTTTCTTTTTCTTTTTCTTTGATCATTATAGAAACTTTGAAGATTTTAAAAATGCTCCACAACCATTGTCTCTTAAACGATATAAATCTGATTTAGAATTTAATTTGTATCAAAAAGTTTTAAAATCTGTTCCCACAATAACAACAAGCCCGCCAGTTGTGACTCGTAATTTTTTCTCGCTCAAAGAGAAACTGTTCAACTCCATGAATGAAAATCGTAGAGAAAGATTCATTCATTATGAGTCTAAAAAGCTATTCTATGGAGAAGAAAGAGACGAGGAAGAAGAATTGGTTCTCAAAAAGGAGCAAGAAGAGATATTGATAGATGAACTTGAAGGAGTTGAAATAGAAGACGAAGAAAAAGAAACAAATGACCAAGATGGAGATGATGAGGATGAAGAAGAAGAAGAAGAGGAATATGAAGATGAAGATGAACTCGAGGAAGCGGACGAAGAAGATGAAGAAGAAGAAACTGATAAGCCTGAAAACTTCTTTCTTGACGAAGCTGAAGAAGACCATAATGATAAAGAAGTAAAAGATGAGGAAAAAGAAGACAAGAAATGGGAGAAAAATAATCGAAAAATAGAATCAAAAGATGACGAATGTAAAGCTGATTACAAAGATGAAAAATATGATGATGATTCAAATCATTCTGATGCCACCCAATCATCTTCAGAAAGTGTTAAATCAGAGGAACCCGAAGAGGAAACAATTGTGAAACCAAAGAGAAAAAGAATTCTGGAAACAATATCGGAGGAAAGCTCCGATGAAGAAGATTACTCCAAAATCAATGATGAAGATGAAATTAAAGATGAGAAGGAAGAAATTGACGAAAAAGAATCTCCAATAGACGATGCTCAAGCAGAAAAAAACGAAGCTGATGAAGATGAAGAAAAATTAGAAGACGAAGACGAAGAAGTCGAGGAGGAAGAAGAAGAAGCAGAAGAAAAAGGAGACGATGAAGACGAAGTAGAAGAGGTAGAAATGATCGATGGTGATGATTCAGATGATGAAGAAATCGAAATCGTTAAACCAAGAGATTTCTTCTTCAATGAAGCTGAAGTTTCAGGTTCTGACAGCTCAGATGACGAGGAAGAAGAAGACGAAATGATGAAAGAGCTGATTGATGAGAAAGCTGATGCTCTTGACTCCGAAGATCTGAGAAAAGATGTTGCTACAACTTATCAAAAAGAATTATTGAGAGATGATAAAAGACTTTTATTACAATTACAAGAACGATATTTGGAAGATGGTGACTTGCATTCTGACCAAAAAAGAGCTAAGAGATTCAAATGGAAAACTGCAGATTCAACTTGGCTTGATGATGCGAGAGATTCATCATCAGATGATGAAAATGCAGATGATGAGGATGACGAAGACGATGAAGCTGAAAATATTCCAGTATTCAAACTGAAGAATACGATCAACAATTCAACTAATTCCAATATTGAACCCAAGATCAATTTGAAGCTTCCTTTGATTCCAACAAAAAAATCGACCAACAAGTCAAGCACAATCAAAGATTTTCTCGTTCGAGACAAGAAACTTGTGGATATTTTATCAACAAAATCGAATGTGGATAAAAAAGTATTGGGATTAAAACGAATTAAACCAGGATCAACTAAAAGTCTATTCGATCTTTATAGATGATCAATTGAATCGATGTAACAAAAATCAACCCGAAGAAAAAGACGAAAACGGAATGTGTTATGGGAATTAAACTTGATTGTTATTCAGACTCAATTCACTTGGCACTTGTTGCTTTTCTCTCTCTGATTAGTTTCAATCATTCATGTAAATTCTTATTCTACTTTTACTTTTATTCTTGTTCAATTTGTAATAGTTAACTAGTTTCTAATCTTTTTCGAGCCGATTAAAAGTAGCGCTCGCTCAGTGCTAATCATTCATAGATTCTCGTGATTCTTATTCAGTCTTGTGTAAATATTTGTTTTCTTTCAGAATGTCTCGTGTTGGTCCAACTTTTATCCATTCAAAGGCGTCCAGTCTCCTTGAGAATCAAAGGTAAGATTTTGTGTTTTTCTTTTCGTTTTTTCTTTAGTCTCATCAAATATAATTTTTTCTATTTCTTTTCATAGGTTAACTTATATTGTTAATGATAATATTCAACTTCGTCCAGATCGTTTGGAACGATTGAATTTGGTCTCTGGTGTTACAGTCAATGGTTCTAATGGTGATGTTAAAGCAGAAGTGAAAACAGAGAAAAAAGAAAAGGAAAAGGAAAAAGAAAATAAAACCGAAACTAAGAAAGAGACCAAAAGCTCAAAGCGAACAACAAATCGACGTGGTAATGGTAACAAAAAGCAAAGTAAATTATCTGGTTTTGGATCTAAAATTCCGAAGAGCGAAAAAACCAATTCATCGGGTGATTCAGGATTCTCCATGGAATCTACACCCGATCCTTTCTCTGAGGAGGAGGAAGAAGAGAAATCACCTGTAAGTGTAAAAGAGGAAGAAATGGAATTCGATCCAAGTCCAGTCTCACCTCCATCATCTTCGGAAGAAAAGATTCCATCGGAAGATGAAAAACCTCGAGGAAAAGAAGATGATTCAGAAGATGAAGCCATCTTTATGGAAGAGGTAAAAAGAAAGTCTAAAAAAGAAAAAAGTAAAAAACGTAAACGTGTTCGAATTTATGATTCGGATGAGGGTGAAGATGAAAAAGCCATGGCTTTAAGAATTTTGGCTGGAGAAGATGGTGACAATTCCAAACATTCTAGTGTCGCTCGATCATCAATAGAAAGTAATAAAACAGAAGAACCCGAAATAGAACAGGTAGAAATGATCGATGGTGATGATTCAGATGATGAAGAAATCGTTAAACCAAGAGATTTCTTCTTCAATGAAGCTGAAGTTTCAGGTTCTGATAGCTCAGATGAAGAGGAAGAAGAAGACGAAATGCTTAAAGAGCTGATTGATGAGAAAGCTGATGCTCTTGATTACGAAAATTTAAGGAAAGACGTTGCTGCATCTTATCAAAAAGAACTATTGAGAGATGATAAAAGACTTTTATTACAATTACAAGAAAAATATTTGGAAGGTGGCGATGTACACTATGACCAAAAAAGAGTTAAGAGATTCAAATGGAAAACTGCTGCTTCAACTTGGCTTGATGATGCGAGAGATTCATCATCAGATGATGAAAATTCAGGTGATGAGGATGGCGAATACGAAGCTAAATGTGTGCCAGTTTTCAAACTAAAGAATACGATAACCAATGCAACTAATTCAAATATCGATTCAAAGATTAATTTGACGCTTTCTTCACTTCCAACAAAAATTAACCAACAAGTCGAGAACAGTACAAGATTTTCTCCTTCGAGACAAGAAACTTGTGGATATTTTATCAACAAAATCGAATGTGGATGCAAGCGTATCGAGATTAAAAAAAATTAAACCAGGATCAACTAAAAGTCTATGTTATCTTCTCAAATAATCCATTTTGTGGATCGAAAAACTTTAAAAAATCATCAATTAAACCTCATTTCTTTTCCATCACAATTCTATCATTGTAATCATCTTATTTCTGTAAAAATGTAAAACAATTTTCAATCACTATTTTATCACAATTAAAATATGCTCAGTAACCATCAACGAAAGTTATAAGCATTGAAATAATTTAAATCTTTTTTTCCAAGAAAAGTATAATTTGTCAATTATTTGGACCTTCGGAGATTAGAATTTGAGTTAATTTTAAACAATTTATTTACTTAGAAAAAAAATAAATCAGATTAATAGAAACAAGTTGCATCAATTATCGATCAGTTCGTTCAATTTCAAAGTTCATTAATAAATTGTTTATTAGATTAGTAGGTTTATATTTTTCTGAAGGGTTTGACATTTAGTTGATTGTGTTTTCTAAACTTGTTGTGGAAATAATTTTCTTGAATATTGGTGACTGTATTTTCGAGCTGTTTGAGCTTTTCTTCCTGTAATTTAAGGCCACTTTGGATCAGCTGAGTTATCGCTTGTTGAACATCAGTTTCGTTTGTTGGATCAACTTTTTCAGGGAAATCAAATTGTGAACATGAGATTGGATCTAAAGCTGATGTATTATTAATATTAACAATTTGTAGTCCAGCATTGGTCAAGATACGTACTAATTTACTAATACGAATGCGTTCATGGTCACCATACGATCGTATGTCGCAGACTAGGTCATTTCTGTGGACGTACGATTACTTTTAATTTCTCTCTCGAATGGGAGTCTCTATGTCTCTTTAGCACATCAGGTTCTTTCTCAATGTTTGCATCAAAATCGTGAATCGTAATTGTGATTAAAATGTTTCGAAAAAGAATGGAAAGTGTCTCCATCTAGTGTAGTCTTTATGAAATGTTCTCTATGGGTTTTGGTTTTAATTCATTTCCATTTCATTCTCATGGTTTGTTTTTAATTCCTTTCTGATCAATTGTTAATTTGTTTTTAAATTCGTTAAAGTTTTTTGTTTAAATGATTAGCATGTTAATTGGTGATTACTAGGATCAAATAATCAACAAGGTAATTAGATTTAATTTCTTTCTAAATGTTGATCAAGTGAAATTTAAATTTCTTTTTCTATATAACCTGTTAGCTAAAATATGGATGAATTTGTTTTTCTTTTGTGAATTAATGAATACAATTTAATACAAAGAATTTGCTTCAATTTTAATCTCGTTTAATAGTTATTTTCTTTGTTCTGTTTTTAGAAATGGACCTGGTTGGTACTGTTTTGGATGAGGTTGCCTTGGAAGGATTAGAAGGCATAACTCTATCCAGTTTATGGGTTCGTTTATCTGATACAAAATTTTCACTTAATCCTGATGATGAGAATGTTAGACAATTCATTTGGTTTCGTATAATTGTACCAAAAGCAGCCATTAAAGATGTACAACTGTTTCGCCTTCCACAACCTCGACCAACAATTCAACTCTACAATCGATACGATTACGTTAATTCAGATACAGGTGCTTGTATTGAAAATGATGATGTTCCCGAAGATGTTTATGGCACTGTGACACCAATTAGCGATGGAACTGTCCGTGGCTCGTGTACAACATTTGAAACCAGAGTCGATGTCACCAAAACTATTCTAGGTAAATACCTCTCTCAATTGAAAATCTGTGTACACAAAACGAATGGCGATATTAAGATTTACATTTGGTTTTCTTTTCTTTTCTTTTCTTGCAGAAAAAAACTTTTCTCTCAAGGAAATTTCCACCAAATATGGAGGAAAATTGGTTATTGTTGCTAGTCAGAAACTTCGAGAGTTTTCCCTGAGGATACCTTGTTTTGATCCTTGTCTACCTTTAACACCGATGCAATATTGTGTTCTTGAGAAAATTGGTCGAGCTCGAAAATATGGTGAAGTAACTGTTGGTAAAGAAGCATCAAAATATCGTGAATCGCCTAAAACATTATTCTATTATCGGAAAATTTTACTTCGACGAGGATTAATCAAGAAACAACAACACATCATTTCGATGAGACAAACTGGACAAAATAGAATCGGTTTAGTTTTAACTTTACCAAGATTTCATTTTATCCGGTTAATGCCTTTGGCAATCGCTGCTCTTAAGATTAATGATTTTCTACTAAAAGAGCCCGATTATTCATTTGATTTTTACGAACTGCAAGAAAAAGTTGGAATCAAGAAGAAACTGTACAAAGCCATGTTCTCAAATTATACAAAATATTTCTCAGTCCATGAATATAACGACGAAACTGATGCCGGTAAAAGGTTATCCGACGAAAAGTAAAATTGGTGAAAATTTTGGAACCTGATGCTGAATCAGATGATGACAATGATGGTGACGAAGATGGTGAAGATGGAGATAATGAGATTGAAGGTTATTCATTGAAAAAGATACGAAATTTTGCCATGTTTGCTAAATCTTTCGACCCAAAGAGACTTCGAGTTGATCGACAATTAACAACCCAAGCACTGGAAACAATTGACAATTGTACAAATCCGGATGGAATTAGTCTTCGTGAATTAGGTGAAACTTTACGTTTACCTAAACTGGAAATACGACAATTATCAAGAGTTTTAGAGCGAAATGGTGAAGTGACCACCATGATGACCGATCATGGTAAACAGAAGATTAAAAAGTATCAATCAATTCATCGAGTAGAACAAAGTAAAAAAAATCTTGACGAACTGGAAGGAATTTCTCTTGAATTTAGTTCCAATGAGACACTAACCTTTATGAAGAGAGCGAAAATAATCTTGGAAGCTTTGAGGAAGAACAAAATTTTCGACGAATTGATAACCTTTAAAAAGCTGATCAGTGCTGCAGAGAAAGATTCACCTTACACCATCGATAGAAAATCAATCAAAACAATTATCAATAAATTGGCCGTAAATGGTTACGTTAGGTACATTAAAACGCTTTTAACTTGTCAAGACAGAGAGCACAAGTTGGAAATTGTTTGCGATCCAAGTATCACGGCCAATAGTCCATTGGTACGAGATCGAATTGAGACCAATAAGTTCAGATTTTTTGGTGCCACTGGTGACGATTCTTACGTTAATCGAGTTAATAAAAAGACGAGAAGTTCAACAATTAGAAATGATTCTCATGAATCATTTGATTGTGAGTTGAAATATAAACCGTCGATTGCCAAACGTTATGGTTACGAGCCGAAGATGAAAAAATTGATGACATTATATAAATTCCTGTTCCATGTGATGTGTGTTGGAAAACAAGGAAATTATAAAGATTGGCGAGAATTTATTCCTAAATTAATTCTCGGTTCTCATGGTAATCATTAATTAACTGTTGTTAGCTCATGTCTATAACTAATTTATTATAATTTGTATTCTCATCTTTGATTTTTAGGTTGGTGTACATTAGGTGATATTATCCCGAGGATTCCGTTATCCATATTTGTTAAAATTGTTTTCATCAATTATGTTATACCAGAATTAGAAGATTACCTTAATGATCCTGATCGTCGTAATTTAACTCTAACTAAATTACCAGGTGATTTTCGTAAAAAATTGATGCACAAGAGGAAATACATTTTCAATATATTTGAAGAATTACATTCATTGAGTCATATGGGACTAGTGAAACTTGATTATATGGAATCATATCCAAAGGAAACCGCTAAAATTAGTATAATTACCACGACATCATTTATGGACTGTGGTACTGTGAAAGTTTATAATTTTAAAACTCTTGCTGATGTGGAAACTTTCAATGGTGATCTATCTTACCATTGTTCTCGAGCTGATTGTAATAATTGCTCACTTGATCCTCGACTGTTTGCCCATAATCAACGGAATTGGACCTATTCACCATCAATACGAAATCATCTTATGAGTGAAGTTATCACTCATTCAGGTCGATTAAGAACTAGTCTCGCTTATTCCCCAAGCGATAATAGAGCTCGATTAGAAGCCCTAAAATGTAAATATCCCAGTCGTAAAAGGTCATTTACTCATGTTGAGGAAACTTCGTTACCTTTGGCAATCGTTGGTGAAAACGGGTCAATAGAGGAAAATCATAATGAGACCTCCGTTAGTTTGGTACCACCGGCAAAAAAGATGAAGAAACAGTCAACTAAAGGAAAATCATCTTCTAAATCAACAACATTGATTGAGAAAGTTAAAGACCCTAAAAGATTATCAAGGCCCAAGAGAAAACGTCATCTTTTATACGATGAGACGGATATTAAAGCGATCGAATTGATGAAAAAACGTCGAGTCCAATGGAGTAAAGAGGAAGATTCATTTCTTCTCATGTGTCGAATTGCATCAATCTTATTAGATCCATCGTGTCCAACTTTTGTCTGTGTCTCTGGTAGTTTAATTCGCGACGAATTGCACAAATATTTGCCCGAAATTTCAATGGACAAAACAATTCGAGCCTGTCAACGTCGCCTTAACTATATGTTGAAAAAATCAAGAACCCGAGAAAATGTAATCGAATGGGTTTCCGATGTAAAACATGAAATCGATAGTCTAAACATTGGTCGTCCTTCAACACCCAAATCGGATACGAAAGCTTGGTCTGGTGCTTTTCTTAAATATCTTCACATTTTATTGACCAAATTCCAGGCTTACCATTTGAACCTTTCATCGGCCTCAACAACACAAATGACGCCAACCTATGAAACACTGGAACAATTAAAGGCCAATCATAAGATAATTGAATCTCACAGTTCAATTTTACCACAAAAACCTGATCTCTACACGGAACCAGAAAATATAGTTGATATTTGTGTTTCCGTTATTCAAAATGTAATCACGTCAACATTGATGTACAATGTTCACGTAGTCAACAGATCCACTGCGGTAAACAATTATTCACATACACTTTTTAAAATTTACCAATGTTATCCTGATGTACTCATACGAACGGTACTCGATCGACTTTCAAAGAATCGTATCATGACCAAAGTGAGGAAATGGGCCACTTCGACAAGCGCTACCGTTGCATTTAAAACTCGTGGACTTGCACCTTATAAGATATCACAAGCTTATCTTTTCAAATTGAAGACTAAATTTTGCATGGACACATTGACCATTCCTATTGAGGATAAAGTTCTCACATTTGAAGATAATGGTGTCCGTACTCAAGTTCCAATTATATCAAACCTTTTTACCACTAATTTGGCCACATTTAACATAACGATTCCCGATAATTTTGTCTTCATTGATAAAGGAAAACTGGAAAACCGTAATCGCGCTGAAATACCACAACCACTAAATTCACCTCCTTTAGCCTTACCATCACCTCAATGTTCAACATCTACTAATCTAGTGACAGATTCGCCATCAACTGCTCTTGTTGCGAAAACTTCAAATGAAAACGTTCGTGCTATATTTGAAGATCCCAAATTGGCTTCTCGATTTGCCTTATATTGTTTCCGAGAGAAACTTTTTGACGACACTTTTGTTAGTAAACAACATTGTCAAGATTATCTGGCAATTAAATCGTGTCCAGTTTTATGTACGAGTAAAGATATTACTTTGAATACCGATAAATTTATGGAGCTATTAAGTACTCATGAGGTGAAAAAAGCGGACACCAAATCTCCATGTAACAATATAATTCCAGATGAATATGTGGACCTTGTTAACTTTATTTCAAACTTTCAAGAAACCGGAGCAACGGAAGAGGATATTTACAACTTTTGTGACCAAAGTTGGCCTGAAGAAGCGATTACAAACTTGATCTCTATCGGTGAAATTTATGCTGTCGGTGTAATGAAATATCGTTTTGTTCACCAGTCTCATGTTTACCATTGGTTAGTTCATTCATATTCTAGTGGAACTGGATCAACGGAAGCGGACAGATCAAAAGCGATCTGTTTTATACCCAAACTATGGAAAGACGCATATGGAAATGTTCACAAGCCGATATTGTTTAATTATCTTTCCTTCGTCCTGGGAACACTTCTTCTTAAACCAGGAATCACGGAAGAAAAATTATTCATTGAATGTTCTGATATTTTACCTCCCGTTCAAGTGTTAGACATAATTAAACTTCTCGATTCGCTTGGTTGTATTGAAAAAATTAACATGATACAATCAAAATCGATAAGTTTATTTGACAATTCAGATGAACTTGATAATGAATATTATGAGAATTTAACATCAGAAACTATTCTTAATGAAATTGATCACAATTCAAATCAATCGATGAAAAAACAATCTAATTTAAAAAATGTTACCTTTTATAAAGCAACACCAATTTCATTTATTAATCTTTGTCAAGTGAAAGCAATTTTAAAAGTCTAACAAGAAACATATAAACTGTATAAATATATTATCAACAAGCTGCCAAGTGATAAACTGAATTAAATTACAACAACAATTTTACGAATTAATCACAATTCACAGAAAAAAAACTTCAACATCAACAAGCTCTCTCTCTCTCTCTCTCTCTTCCCATCTATCACTTAAATTTGTACAATCTATCAAATCTAATTGTTACCTGTGAGTCTATTCAAGCTTAATGTAATTCCCGTTGAATTATCAATGGATTTTTATGAGAAACTTGGAGGAAATGAAAAGAAATCATTTGAATTATTCTATACATCGTATATTGACCTGTTCAGGTTAAATAGTGCGTTGAACTTTACTCTCTGAAAGTGGTAGGAAATAAAAAGAAAGAGGAAATATTATAACAATTAAGATTCTTTTTGGTTTTTTATTTTTAGTCTTTGAAAAAACCGCGTAATTTTGCTACCATGGAGATGGAATTTTGACTCACCAGGCGGTGAGGTGATTCTTTAAGCGCCAATCTAATGTTTCCTTGCTTGGATACTTTGTGTTTCTTGTTCATCTTTTTCAAAAAGACTTTTTGATTATATTGTAATTTTTTTATTGTTTGGTGTAATTTTGATTATTGTTTTACTTTTGTGGTTTATTCTTAATTATCCTTTTATCTTGAGATTCAATTTTCTTAAGAAAAAGCTGCTAAGATGAAAAGGTAAAGTTTTTTGTGTTCATTGCTTGTGTTTGTTTTTTATCTTTTGGTGAAAATCTTTCTATTTTTGAAAATGTTCTTTTTTATTTACATTTTTGTTTTGTTTTCTTTTTCTTTTCTCAATGTAGAAACTTCAAAGATTATAAAAATGCTCCACAACCATTGTCTCTTAAACGATACAAGGCTGGTTTAGAATTTAATTTGAATCAAAAAGTCTTAAAATTTGTCCCCACAACAACAAGCCCGCCAGTTGTGACTCGTAATTTTTTTTCGGTCAAAGAGAAACTCTTCAACTCTATGAATGAAAATCTTAGGGAAAGATTCATTCATTATGAGTCTAAAAAGCTATTCTATGGAGAAGAAAGAGACGAGGAAGAAGAATTGATTTTGAAAAAGGAGCAAGAAAAAATAATTATAGATGACGAGGAAGAGGAAGAAAAAGAAAAGGAAGAAGAAGAAGAAGAAGAAGAAGAAGAAGAAAGAAGAAGAAGAAGAAACTGGCAAGGCTGAAAACGAGAAAGATGATAAAGGAGGTGACACAAAAAAATCACAAATATACGATGCTCCAGCTGGAGAAGACGAAGCTGATGAAAAAAAATTAGAAGAGGAAGACGAAGACGAAGAATTCGAGGAGGAAGAAGAACAAGAACAAGAACAAGGAGATGAAGACGAAGTAGAAGAGGTAGAAATGATCGATGGTGATGATTCAGATGATGAACAAATCGAAATCGTTAAACCAAGTTATTTTTTCTTCAATGAAGCTGAGGTTTCAGGTTCTGATAGCTCAGATGACGAGGAAGAAGAAGACGAAATGCTTAAAGAGCTGATTGATGAGAAAGCTGATGCTCTTGATTACGAAAATTTGAGAAAAGATGTTGCTGCATCTTATCAAAAAGAACTATTGAGAGATGATAAAAAACTCTTGTTACAATTACAAGAAAGGTATTTGGAAGATGGCGATTTACACTCTGACAGAAAAAGAGTTAAGAGATTCAAATGGAAAACTGCTGCTTCAACTTGGCTTGATGATGCTAGAGATTCATCATCAGATGATGAAAATTCAGATGACGAAGATGAACCTGAATGTATACCAGTTTTCAAACTGAAGAATACGACAACCAATGAAACTAATTCAAATATTGATTCAAAGATTAATTTGACGCTTTCTTCACTTCCAACAAAAAAATTGACCAACAAGTCAATCAAAGATTTTCTCGTTCGAGACAAGAAACTTGTGGATGTCTTATCAACAAAATCCAATGTGGATAAAAGAGTATCGGGATTAAAAATAATTAAACCAGGATCAACTAAAAGTCTATTCTATCTTCTCAAATAATCCATTTTATCGATCGAGAAACTTTAAAAAAGCATCAACTGAACTTCATTTCTTTTTCATCACAATTCCATCATTGTATCATCTTAACTTTATTTCAAACTTTCAAGAAACCGGAGCAACGGAAGAGGATATTTATAACTTTTGTGACCAAAGTTGGCCTGAAGAAGCGATTACAAACCTGATCTCTATCGGTGAAATTTATGCTGTCGGTGTAATGAAATATCGTTTTGTTCATCAGTCTCATGTTTACCATTGGTTAGTTCATTCATATTCTAGTGGAACTGGATCAACGGAAGCGGACAGATCAAAAGCGATCTGTTTTATACCCAAACTATGGAAAGACGCCTATGGAAATGTTCACAAGCCGATATTGTTTAATTATCTTTCCTTCGTCCTGGGAACACTTCTTCTTAAACCAGGAATCACGGAAGAAAAATTATTCATTGAATGTTCTGATATTTTACCTCCTGTTCAAGTATTAGACATAATTAAACTTCTCGATTCGCTTGGTTGTATTGAAAAAATTAACATGATACAATCAAAATCGATAAGTTTATTTGACAATTCAGATGAACTTGATAATGAATATTATGAGAATTTAACATCAGAAACTATTCTTAATGAAATTGATCACAATTCAAATCAATCGATGAAAAAACAATCTAATTTAAAAAATGTTACCTTTTATAAAGCAACACCAATTTCATTTATTAATCTTTGTCAAGTGAAAGCAATTTTAAAAGTCTAACAAGAAACATATAAACTGTATAAATATATTATCAACAAGCTGCCAAGTGATAAACTGAATTAAATTACAACAACAATTTTACGAATTAATCACAATTCACAGAAAAAAAACTTAATTTCCATTGGATTTGACACAAAAATCTACTAAACCCAAAAGCGGAGAAACCAAAGTTTCAGCAAATGAAATTGAAGCTCTAATGTCATGAATAGTTGCAAGAGGTCACCATGTAACTGAACGAATTGAACAGAATCGATTAGTTTTCATCATCAATTTTCATGTCATGATAACTGGAAGATAAAAGAGAGAGAAGGAGAGAAACTTGGAATAGATAAATTCAGACCTGATGAGTCTCGTTCTTGAAACTATATCATCATTTTATCCTCATGTGAACACCAAGAAACTACAAAGTGAATAATATATAAATTGTGAAAGAAAAGAAAAAGTAATAAACAAGAAAAAGGAAGAAAATAAAAAGTAACTCAATCGAAGAACAAGAAAAACAACAACAACAATCAAGAACATTTCGACGATTGACAATCGAAAGTTCTAAGTTTGAATGAGAAAGAAAGAGAGAATTAGAAATCGTCAACTCAAGAGAAACAAGTTATTAATATAAAAACGAACAGAGAATTGTCTAAATTGAAGATAAGCGAAAGTGATCAATCAGAATTTTGTTATTCGTTCCCAAAGCTTCAAAGTGATAAATCAAAAAACGAAAAAGTGTCCAAAAAATTGAACCAACGGAGGCCAAGAAAATCCAAGGAAAATTCAACTAGAATGTTAATCTCTTAATCCAGTTAATCCATTGAGAGAGAAAAAGTAATGATCTTCTCATTTCCATTTGAGAAAAACAAAAAAAAAATGATTAATTGATATTCACTTTGTAATATAAACTGAGAATTAAGTTAATCAATCCAAATTGAAGAGAATCAACTTTTTAATCACAATGAACTCACCAAATTTAATCCTACTCATCGCTTCCTTGTTTACATGTTACCATGAAATCGGTGAGTAATTTTCACCCAATTAACACAATTAACTGAGTAAAAAGAGTTGCAGTGAAAAATATAACGTAAAGAAATTATTTCCTAATCAATATCTTATTTTATTCCGATAATTCATCAGATGCAATCGATTGTTTTAAATGTGTTTCCATCGATGGTAAAAATTCATTATGTGAAGATCCTTTTCATAACAATTACTCAAGTGAAGTATTGGAATCACCATGTTGGGCGGGAAGGAAAAATCGTAACGGTAAATTTCCAGCATCCGCTTGTATTAAATTAAGCGGAACTTTTGGTAAGTAATTAACACTTTTCACTAAATTTCATTTACTTAAAATCCATCATCATCACCAACAGATTAGAACCTTGAAACATGTAAACTCAATTTAATCTCATTATTCAATCTCCATGAAATCATCATGTTGACTTATCAGAAAGGATTTTTTTTCTACTTCGAGTTATTTTTTTTTTCAACACTATTCTTTTTACGATTAATTAAATCGTGTTATTATTATGTACATTTAGTTAATGACTTTGTCTCTTTTTTTTCGAGTTTTTTTAACATGATAATTTCGTAAGAATATCTTTTCCCTCCCTGGTGGAAACGTGATTTAGGTTACACACATTTTACTTGATTCGTATGGTGATACAGATACTCAGTTACTATTTTCCACTCCCAGTGTAATATAAATAGCGATTGGATTTTTCTCTTTCTTTTCTTTCTTTTCTTCTCAAGTTGATCAGTTAATTCAGAGGGAAAATTGTGTGTTCAGGTTGACGTGAATTACATTGAAAAAGATTATGATACTTTCCACCTTTGAACGTGACTTTCAACTAGAAAAGAAGAGAAAAAATAACAGAGAGAGAGAGAGAGAGAGAGAGAGAGAGAGAGAGAGAGATAACATCATCATCATTACCTTTTCTCTTTGACCAGAATCATCCTCATGGTAAATTCTTGATATTTCCTTTCATCATCATGATATTTATCATCTTCTTATCATGATAATATTTTATCTCTCTCATATTCTGAATATATGTATTAGTTTATAGTCAATTCTTATTGATAGATTATCATCTTATATTTTTTATCTTCATCACCTTCATTATCTTAACTGTATGTGTCCATCATCATAATATATTGAATCTCATGAAAAAGATTTCATGTTCACCAGAACATGAATATAAAGTTAATTTGTTTTCTTCATCTCTCTTTCTCTCAAATTCAATCTCTACCTGTTCTTGAACTTTTTTTTTATAAACATTCAGTAAACTTACATGAGAAGAAAAAAAGAAAAAAATTTTCTCTAAATCCAATTGTAATTCAATTGAATTTAAATTGAATTGCTATTACCTTTTAGATATCCATGTGTCAGTGGTATTTGTTTTTACCAATACAATTGTGTCACTTATCAAATTGATATATAAATGTAACGATATTAGAAAAGTGATTTATTGATTTCAACTCTAATTTGTGAAGAGCAAAAATTGTCAACTAAATTACTTTAATCAATCAAATTAAAGACACACACAAAGTACAAGAGATTTACATGTTAATTACTTTACTACAATTTAATCACAAGTGTAATTAACACCTAAACAATGATAATCAAAGACCTTTTATTAACCTTTCTCTCTCTTGTCAAAGATACATTCAGTTAATTATTATGTAACATAATTAATTGTTGATTCATCTTCTTCCTGGGAAGTTAATTAGTTTAACTCTCAGATAATTTAGTTAATATACTAACACACAAGTATAAAAGGTTATTAATTGTTGATAATACAATGATGATGATCATGATTCCTTTTGATTATTATGATAATAATTTCTGTCTGTTGGTTTAATGTTAATTCATGATAACGAGTAACAATTTAAGATCAATGTTGATTGTTGATTGTTGATTGTTGTAGTTTTCTGTGTTTTTATTATCATTATTTTTGTTGTAATCGATTGAGCTACTTAACTTTAGTTCATTATATCAACTGATCATCATTAAATTGTCATTGTAATTGTCTTAGGTAATCCATTGATTATTTGCTTGACAATTGTATGTACTAAGCAATTAAATTGTTCATATTGATTTTTATGATAGTTAATCATTACCATTTGTTGATTACTAATGAGAACCAACATTCATATGTATTGTTATCATTCACTATCAAGATGAAGACAAAAAATTAACAACAATCAACTTATTAAATCAAATATGATCAACTTGATTTCATTAACAATTGTCAAATTGTATTCAGGCAAATGTCAATTACCTTTAGTTGATTTATTTTTTTGCTATTAATACAAATTCAATTGTTATGTTAATCAGTTGATTCTGATTGTTGTTATTATAATAATAATGTACATTTAAATTGTTGTTACCTTTTTTTTTTGTGATTCACTTGATTGTTATTAACAGTGTTACGATTGATTTAAATTGAATGAGACAATTTGATTGCCAATGTATTAATAATAATATTATTTGGGTTTACAATTTGATTGCTGATTAAACTTTCCAATCAAATCACTTCAACTGTTTAAATTAATTTGAGTGGTTAAATTGAATTGAACCAATTCAATTCACTCTCATTTTTTTAAACACTAAAAACTAATTACAATTAACCTCCAACCAGATCTATTAATTATCAATTTATTTACAAATTTGATCATTGGTTTGATAATTAATTGTAATGATGACAATTGATATCAACCAACAATCAACCAACTAATCATCTAAATATGTATTAACCTAAATTAATCTCATGAGATTTGAATTGCTTATCTAATTGTATTTTCAGGCTCATTAATTATCAATGATACTTATAAATGGGAAAAGTTAATTGGTTAATCAGAGGTTGGTAGAGCTAATTATCAATCCGATAGAATGTGATTCAAGTTAATTGTTTCAATTCACTTAACTCTTTGAAGATTTAATTTACTTTTAATACATAAATTGTAAATCCATCAAATTGAATCGACTGTCAAAAACTAGAGATGAAAATAAATATTAATGTTTCTCGATTATCATAACAATTTATAAATTGTATTGAATTTTTTTGCCTCCAACTCAATCAAATTGAACCATTGGAAACAAAGTAAACTGTGTTTACATTGAAAATAACGGTAAACTTGAAGCTAGTTTACTATTTGTTTCTTTCAATTTGATTGTTTCCAGGAATTGAATTTGATTAATCAATTTGGGTTTTCCTGTTTTCTACAATAATAACAATTTAAACCAACTACTATCATAATCAACAACAATTTATTGATTTCTGTAACTCAATGATGGACTAGTAAATCCCATAGATATTGATCAGTTTAAAGTAATCATTTTCATCTCGATCAACTATATTAACTGTAAATCCAACTAATGGATAACTTTTTTTTTGTTACTCATCAGATAAAATTCAAAAATTCATTCATTCAGAGTTTTCATCATGAATCTGGAACATTTTCCTCCAATAATTTCAATTGATAAAAATATTAATCAGATTTCATGGATTACACAATTTAGAAAGAGGAGAAAAATTTCTGGACTTGATAATATAATGCTCATAAACATTGTGATCAATATTGAAACTCATGATGAGATATTATCTGAATTATTACCATGATACTTTATTTACCGTTACCATAATCATCATTATCATTATCATGAATTTCTGGTTTGAATTTATCTCCATGAAACCAGAATTTCCCATAAGCAAAAGGTAGAGAGAGGAAAAATTTCTCTTGAATTTAAAGAATTGAAAACTCAACATGATAGTAATGATATATTCTTGTATACATATACTAATATACCCATGGAATCCATTGTCAGAATTCAGAATCAACATCCTGAATATAAATCTGAAAAACTTTTTCTTAATCTCAACAGTCTGAGGTGGAGGAAAAAATTTCCTATTTTCATTGAATACAAATGAATACAAATGATGAAAACCTATCATTCAATTTATTATATTACATTCACAATGAACAAATAACCATGATGATTTTATTATCTTCATTATCATCATGATATCCATACAAATATAATAATAATAACAATGAAAAAAAAACTTGAAATTACAACTTTCATTCTAGAATCACTTGAGATGATGTAAACAAATGAGATAAAATTTCAAGGTAAATACTAAATAATATATAACAATCAATTTGATATTAATTCATTGTTTCAATCTTAATATTATTTACATTATTTTCATCAATCTAATGGCCATGGTGATGATGGTCATCATCATCATCATGGTGACCATCATCACCCATCATATAAACATATCAACAATCAACGAACCATTAAAACTTATTCAAACATGATGAATACCTCACGATAACATGGAGATATAAATTCAGTTTCTGTCAACTGATCAGATCAAAAACTGAATCATATTAATCGGAATTTTTTGTTCCTCTTTCATATTAATCATCACCATCATCATTAAGATGAGACTGAAAGAATCTTGAATATTATCATCACAAAGAGTAATGACCATCAACATTACCATGATAATAATTTATTCCTATGGAGATTTAGTTTTACCGTTAGAATTTTTTTTTCTTTCCACTTTCATTATATTACTATAACTTTGATTCTCTTCTTCTGTCTTAATGATGAAGGAAGAGAAAAATAATAATAATAATAAAAGATATAAATCCCTTGATACTGATCCATATTCTTATCCTTAATTCCTGTATCATGTTCACAAATGATCTCGTATTAATGATATTCATCCTCATCTTCATCTTCATCCTCATCTTCATCTTCATCATAATATCACATTTATCAACTTGAATTATTTACCTTGACATTTGTATTATACTCAGACAACTATCAACATATCAATAAGTTACAACTTTGTTTCAATTTATTTAATTGCTGTTAGTAGATTAATATTGGAATGAGATTAACTCTCTTTCCCTGATTATAATTAATTGTCCATAATTAATTGTCCAGTCTTTTCATAGCTGTAACAAATTGTGATTTACCTGTTTGTTTTTTAGACACTTAATCAAGGTAAATTAAATAATAAATCAAATCAACGATAACTTTTACAACTCATATGGGAATTGAATGTAATCCTAATATTACATTGGTTTCTACTTAATTGTTGTATTAATATCTAATATTTATCTGATTAGTTGTAGCACTTTATTGTAAGGCAGGAATTTTGACCTCCTTAACCTTTCCCATGGATTCTAGATTCAACCTAGATAATCTCCTCTCTTCACTTCTATTTAATCCCTTTTTCTTAATTACTTTTCTTTTGTCTTAAAGTTTTGCATTTACTTTCATTTTTACCCTCAAGTTAAACTTGGATTATGACTAAGCTTTAATTAACCTTTCGAATCACCATTGATACTCATCATGGGAACAAAAGCTAATTTCCAAGTACCAACCCCTTTTTGCTTTACAAAGCCTAAGAGCTTTTATCATCATTTCCTTTTCCTTTCTTGCTGCTATAAAAGCAATTGACCCTCTCCAATTCATTAGGAGTCTTATTGAAGTCTTAGGAGTTCAAAGAAGTTTACTGATGAAGTGTCCCCAGTAACTAATTGAGAAAGTAATTTTCAAATTTTGTGTTTTGATAAAATAAAGATAAACATTGTGTTTATTGAAGTCTCTCTCTCTCCTCCACCTTATTCAAAAGCGTGTTTTCAATCAATAAGATTGTAAGTGAATTACTAGATCTCCGATCCAAAAGAATCTGATCTATGATCTTATAAAATTTTTTGAGGATAAGATCGAATCTCTGAGTTAATCTCAGGTGAACCTTTCCGCTCTAATTTATTTAGAACTACAACCCCTCAAAATGGCGACCTAGGCAGGATTGGTAAATTAGTAATCAATCGCCCACATCTTATTGATCATCTTTAAAGTGATACATCAGTCAACAACTAAAAGTGTTTAGTGTTTTGTTACCGTGACCATCTTATTTCTTTGAGAAATTTTGAATTCTTGTGAATTCTAGTATCGTGAATCTACTCAACTGATATTGAGGTTTCAATTCTCAACCTGTTCCGTTTGTCGGAATTTTCGTTTCAACTCCGTTTGTCGGAATAGCCCGTGATTTCCGTTTGTCGGAAGAGCTTTTTATTTCCGTGTGTCGGAAGGTGTGGAATCCGTTTGTCGGTCCAGTTTTTGCTCAATGGCTAATTTAAGGAAACGTGTTGGTAGACCTAGAAAGGCTACTCAACCTTCAAGGGTTGTAGAGAACCAATCAGATTTATTGGTAGAGATACAAAAATCCATCGCAGATTTGACAGCAGAGGAAATGTCAACCATCTTGGATAAATGGTCGGTAAGTGTTGCTTTCAGGGGCATTATCCCTCAAAGATTTCGAGACTGTGTAGTTACTCATTTAGCTTTAGAAGGTGTTAAATTATCTCTTGATGAGATTAATAGATTGAATGTCGATGACATCAACTCATTTGTTGTACCTGAGTGGACAACTAAGTTAAGATGAGCAGGTCTTAGTGAACAAGACATTCAGTTAATCATTGAAAAATTAGGCAGGAATATCGATTCCTTTAAACATTGTAAGCCTGAAGATTTAGAAAAATTGAATTTAAGTGTAGGAATAAGAAGAACTCTTGAGAAGTTCATTTCAATGATTAAGCCTACAGAACCTAGTAATTCTACTCTGATAGACGAGGTTTGTCCTCCAAGAGAAAGACAGAGAAATTTAGATTCTAGTGTTTCATCAATTCATTCCGAGCCATTGAGACCTAGAGAGCAAACAAGGGTCAATTTTCAAAATTGTTTACCCAGTCAACCTGAGATAAATGTCTCAAATTTAGGTCAATTTCCTCAGATAAGGATCTATCAAGATCCAGTAGTTACTGAATTCAGAAGAGGAGAAGATCCTTATGAATGGTTATTCAAAACCGAGAAAAGGTTAGCCTTAGAAGATGTAGATGAGTCTACTAAGTTGAGAAGTCTTCGTAAAGGTTTTGCCTATGAAATAGCACACTTAGCCGATCTAATCGATCCTGGTGTGACTACTTATCAAGAGTATGTCAAAGAATTATACTCAAAGACTCTCAGTACTACAAGTAAAGCTAATGCGTTACAAGAGTTAATGCGGCTAAATTACAAGTTCGAGGAAACACCAAGTGAATTCGTTTCCAAAGTTAAACGTTTGGTAACTAAAAGCCAAGGAAAAGTCAGTGAAGACACCATGTTGGTTTTTATCCTTAATCATCTTAGTGAAGATATTAAGAAGGAAGTTCTTCGACAACGTGCTAATAAAAGCATCGAAGACATTACCGAAGCTCATCACATTACCACGAGCATCAAGCTAAATTGAAAGAGCGTCGAGCTCAAGATAAAAATGAACACAAAGGTAATCGTTTCGACAGGAAACAAAATCATCGTGATAATCGTCACAAATCAAATGATGAAAAGGAATCCAATTCAGATGGACATCCTAAGAAAAAACCTTATAAGTGTTTCAGTTGTGGATCAAGTGATCATCACATTCGAGATTGTCCTAAGAAGAAAGGCAATCAACAGCTTGATACTGATAAATCTGAATCAGGAAAACTAAACGAACCTGAATCAATCAGAAAAAGTGAACGTGTTTCAGTTTTGTTCACATTAAAGAACCAAGAAAAAACATTAACAAACATTGATGGTTCTGATTTAAGTGACATGCCTACTGTGGCAGTGAAATTGTTTTCAATCAACAAGAAGTTAATCACTTCAGGTGATGTACTCATCGATACAGGAGCAACGACAACAGTAATTGATAGTGACCTCGCCAAAGAGTTGGGAGCTCATTTATTGGAATCTCGTAAAAGACTTCAAGGTGTAGTTGAAGATTGTCCGTTGGAGACAATTGGAAGTTCATATGCTATTATCAAGCATCCTCACATGGAAGATGCTCGCATCCTAAAACTACAAGTCGCCAGAGATTTTACACCAAAGTTGTTATTTGGCAATTTATTTGCTCATTTATTTTACATGGAAATAAATTCCAGTGGAGAAGATTATAATGTAATCGTGAAAGATAATCCACAAGGAAGGTCTTACGAACCTAAATTTAACATTCGATTTTGCAGCCAGAGTGAAACTGAGCTCATCATCAAAAATGCTCCTCCTTTAAATGAAAACAATCAAGAAATTTCTGAGTTCAAAAGTGAAAAGACCCATTCAAATGGTCTAAGTGAAATTTATTCCAATTCAAATGGAAGAAGTGATAACAAAATTATGTTTCCGGACCAAAAAAGTGAAAAAGCCTTTAACGAGGAACCAAAAATAAGTAAAAGTGTCCGTGATGATCATCTATTGTGTATCAAAGAACTTCGTATTCCAGAGACAATTATTGGAGAATGTTCAAGTGAACATAAACCCTTGGTAAATGAACCAGAAATCAGTGAAATTCTTAGTGAAGAAGAATTTGAATCGATTTTACCGATTTTCAACATTGAACGAGATAAATTGAGTTTATCTCTACAAGAACGTTTATTGAAACGAGTTAATCCTGAACTTTCATCATCTAAAAAAGATGAATTACTTGCTGTTCTTCTAAACTACGAAGATGTTTTTTCTCTCCATTCTCATGATCTTGGACTCGTGTCTCATGAAATTTGTCCATTTACAATCGACATTGGCAACAATATTGTACCTTACGCTAAGCCTTATCCTTGTTCAGCCGTGAAAAGGAAAGCATTTGAATTTGTGATTAATGATCTACTTAAAGCAGATATAATCGAACCATCTTCAGCCTATGGCGGTAGTCCAGCTTTACTCGTGGATAAACCGGATGGATCTCATCGATTAGTTGTAGATTATCGTAAGCTAAACAATTTAACAGCCATTCCCCCCTATCCAATGCCTCGGATAGATGACTGCCTGGAAGCAGTGAAAGATTCAACATACTTTAATATGTTGGATTTAGCTCAAGGATATTTTCAAATAGAACTTAATCCGAAAGAGAGACTTAAAACAGCATTTTGTACGCCTGATGGTAAATACCAATTTAAAAGGTTACCTATGGGATTATCAGGAGCCCCTTTCGTGTTTCAAAAGTTAGTGAACACCGTTTTGCAAGGCTTACAATACAGTGAATGCCTTGGTTACTTTGATGATGTGCCTATCAAAGGATCGACATGGGATGAACTCATCAACAACACTAAAATCGTTTTGGGACGATTAAGAAAATTCAACCTGAAGGTGAAAACCGATAAGTGTAAGTTTGGCTTTAATGAACTTTTATTCCTCGGCCACATTGTGAGTGGAACCGGAATTAAGCCTGACCCTGGAAAAGTGACCGCACTTAAACGCTTACCTTATCCAACTTGTGTTAAGGAACTCCAAAGTCAACTTGGATGTTTCAATTACTTCAGCAGATATATAAAAGACTATTCATCAATAGCATCGTGTTTGTATCGTCTAACTTCAAAAGACAAAAAGTTCATCATGGGTTCTGAAGAAAAAGAAGCCCTGAATCGTTTAAGAGATAGTTTAATTGAAACAACTATGCTCGTTCATTATCAATCGCACCTTAAGCATAAACTCTCAGTGGACGCTTCAGACGTCGCCGTGGGAGGAATACTTCTTCAGGAAGATCCTGATGTGAAGTCAAGTGATGATGGTAAACCAGTTCCAATTGAAAAGGTAAAAGCATGGAAGCCGATAAGTTTCTTTAGTCAGAAGTTACTAAAGCATCAAAGACCATATTCTGTGTCTGAAAAAGAGCTACTAGCGATTCTAGTAGGTGTAAGAAAATTTCGTCACTATTTAGAAGGAGAAGAATTCCTGATAGAGACGGATCACCATGCGTTATGTCAATTACCTCGTATCAATTTTAAAAATTGTAGACTCCAACGTTGGAGCATCATTTTATCATCATACCGCTACAAAGTGTTATACAAAAGGAAAACACATGCACCAGATTGCTTTTCTCGCTATCAAAATGAGTGGGAACATCGAAATATAATCGACCCCGAAAAAGACTTTGTCGATAATTTATTAACAGTGCGATCAATTCCACCTTGGGATGTGGAAGAAAACAATGAATTAAGTCTGAATTTAGTTCAATTTGGATTGAATAAATCAATCGTGAAAATGAAAAAACCCGATTTGATATTGTATATCAAACAATCAATTCCATGGATGGATAAAATTAAAAGTTACCAAGAAGCTGATGAAAAATGTGTTAAAATTAGAAAACTTTTAGGTGAATACCTGATAGTGCTATTCATCGTCAATATACAATTAGAGACAATCTATTGTATCGGAAATCAGCTCAACCTCATCAAGTTTCAAGACTTGTTATTGGTCAACCAGTTATTGAACAAATTTTTGAAGAAGTTCATTCGTCCCCTTTGGGAGGACACTTTGGATGTGAAAAGACCTACCTCGAAATTTCAAGGAAATTTTGGATGCCGTACCTCTATGAAGAAGTTCAAAGGTTATGTAATAAGTGTTTACCTTGTCAGTTATCTAAACCCTCTAATAAAACCCTCTCTGAAGCCCATGCTAAGCCCATTCCTGATAGTCTATTTGAAAGACTTGAGATGGACGCAAAAGGTCCATTGACAATTTCTTTGTCAAGAAGAAAGATTATTTTAGTATTAGTTGATACACTAACCCGTTTCGTCTATGCGAAAGCATTTCCCAATCAGAAATCCCCCACTGTTATTGCGTTCTTGAAAGAGTTTTTCAAAACTTTCGGATATCCCAAAGTTATCCAAACTGATAGAGGAACGAATTTTCTGAGTGACGAAACTGAAATCTTTTTAAAAGATCAAGGAATTAGGCATGAGATATCAAATGCATATCATCCACAATCTCAAGGGATTGTTGAACGAATTAATCGTACTTTGGGTGAGAGATTAAGAATTCTTATTTCTGAAAGAGGAACTGAAAATTTTGACGAACTCTTGCAATCAGCAATTTATTCCATAAATTCGTCCGTACACAAGATAACCCGCTTCACTCCATTTTTCCTAACCTTCGGTCAACATCCACGAAAACCGATTGACAATCAGTTAAACTTGCCTATTGCGAACTATTCAGTAGTTCAGGCTCGTAAACTAGCTCATGCTAGATTAGTTGCACAACAAGATTATTATCTTAAAGTTGCTCGAAAAAATGAAAATCCATCCCCTTATAAAGTAGGTGATTTAGCCCTAGTTAAGAAACATAGTAATTCAAATGAAATTACCCAGAAACTGAAGCCACTTTATCATGGCCCACATATTGTTTATGGTGTTAAGAAAGGATCAGTTTTGTTACTTAATCCTGAAACTATTGAGTTGTTTTCAACGAACCTCTCAAATACTAAAGCCTACAATGGCGAACCTAATGAAAAGGTTAAAGAATTAATCAAACAATTTTTTGATATTAATTCAAAAGATTGGTTATCTCAACCTGATAAAGTAGATCAAGAAAAAGAGACGGAAGATCTCATAGAGAAACCAATTCTTAACACCAATTCAATTGATAAAACTATTGAATTAAACTCAACAGAAGATTTTGATTTTCAATCAAATATTGATCTTGATTCCTATTCTGAAAATAAGAAAGTTAAATTGAAAAAGCATGCAGATCATATTATTTCTCAGTCACCTCAGAACATTATCCCAATTGACCCTGATTCTGATAACGATACTGACAATGGTAACATGCGAATTACAAGATCCAAAACTTTGAAAAAGTTTCATCAAATTTTGTTGATCCAAACAATTAATCATCTTGGAGATGATAAGAAGTCAGTTGATGCTAATGACTTTTTGAATTGTAAAGAGTTTAAACGCTTAATTGATTTAAGCTTAAACAAACAAATTGGCTTTATGATTAATTCGTCTAATCAAATTTCCGTTGCAATTAAACGCTCAAATTGCTTTTTTAAACTGTTTGCCTCCATAGCAACAGAGACAATAAAAGGAAGCCAACTAATTAATCGCCTCATCATTTTCGTATTGGCCTTCGAAGCGATCACTTCTCGTTATTCTGACCTTTACAATTGTGTTACATCTAATTCATTTAGAGATAAAAAGTTTCAACTCTTTCTTTGTTTTGTGATAAAACAAGTCAACCTCATCTTTAAAAATTGTTCATCTTTAATGGATAAAATTACTCATTCAGAGATTGTGCCTGATAAGTGTGACAATGTATTTCCAATTGAGTCGGAATTCAACACACATCAAGTTGGAACTGACTTTTCGTCACCAAATGGTAACGGTGAACATCCCACTTCACCAACTGTGTCATCATGCTCAGGAACTCATTCAACAAGAAGTTCCGATGACAAACCCGAAAGTGTATCTCGAATTGATTCCGAGTATTCAACATGGTTATCTGCGTTTAAAGATAACTTTGACCTTCCAGCTTCAAGATCTGGAAGTGAGAGCTCACACGTTTCTGAGAGTAAGGAGAAATCACTCGTGAAGAGTGTAAACAAAACAATTTGGAATTCGCCAGAACTTTTCCCTAGAGGTGTATTTCCTTGTCCCCCAGCCGGACCATTACCTGATTATCTCTCAATGAAAGCTTATGAAAAAGCCCGAGCCGAAGTCTTGGAAGACTTCAAAGAAAATAAAAAGAACCTTGAGATCTACATCCAATTTGTTAAGGAAAAACTC
Source organism: Panonychus citri (assembly GCF_014898815.1). NCBI lineage: Eukaryota > Metazoa > Arthropoda > Arachnida > Trombidiformes > Tetranychidae > Panonychus > Panonychus citri. The sequence goes on along the minus strand of NW_026515524.1, from coordinate 191,583 downwards.
AAGCTTAATGTGATTGATTCAACCCAAATCCTCGATTCAATCGACTACAACAATATACCTCGTGGCCTGCCCCCTTCCAAAATTATCTTGGAAAATTTGGAAACTGTTTTAAATCAGTTCATCTGCAACTTTTGTGAATCAATTTGTATTCAACCTTTAAATTGTTGTAATTGTAAGAAATGGTATTGTTTCAAATGTGCTCTTTGGTTAAGAGAAATTATCACCAAAATTAACTTGGTTCCAGTTCAACACAAAGATGAATTCCTGTGTATTGATAAAGACTGTGTTGTTCGTATTTCCAATGAACAACCATATTCTCGAATTAACCAAATCGATTGGTCATTATCGTCGTCTCTCAAGAAGTATTTCGACGCCAAACTTATTTGTAACCGATCTTTGTGTAAGGAGCAACTTGACGCTGTGAATTATCCAGCTCATTCTTATAACTGTCGCCGTGGATACTTGGAGTATCACCTTAACTTTACAGTTAAAACACCATTTCGCCATGGAGCAATTCGTGAGGAATTAGCTCTGGTACCAAGAAAATTATCAAATTTGGTACCTGCTCATTTAAAAGGAGCCTCTCCATCATCATCAATTCCAACCTTTTGGAACAATAAGTTCAAGCTTTATGCTTGTTTAGTCCAGCAACGTGAAGAAAATCCAGATGATCCTTCACTAGGACCAGTTTCAATTCGTCGACATACCGACTTATCTCTCCAGTGGTGGACAAATTATAAACGGGTACAAGACCCTCACAACCCTCTTTATGACGGGGAACAATTCATTCAAGATATTGGATTTGAACCTACTGTTGGCTCAAGACCTCATCCAAGTATCTTGCCACGTCCTCACACTTTTAAATGGAGATCGATCCCAGGATTTTTACTTCGTGAATCTACTGAATGGATCAAATATTATGAAACTAACAATTGGATGCACCCTGGTCGTATCTACAGAACTAATTCAGTTAGTTCAATAAGTTCAAGTGTGTCTCTCGCCTCTGACATTTCAGAAGTTGATCAACCATGGATCCGAATTAACCCCTTTACGAGGTTAGAACCAGATCAAAGGCGCGGAGTTGAACAAATCATGGCTAGTTTCCCTAGCATAATGACCCCATCGACCGGAATTCGTGATAAAACTGAAAAAAGAAGATTCAGTGAAGAAACAATGAGAAAAAGAAGAAGACTAAAGGAAGCCTTCGATAAACGACCGAAAGCCGTTCTTCCTCCTCTTGATGAGAAGTTTCAATCAGCCATCGCTGCCAGTGCTATTGATTTCAAGAAAAAAGATACAACTTTTATCACAATGGCCTGTGTTAGAGTCTTGAAGGTAATAAATTGAAACCAAGACCTTGTTGGATAATAATTATTGATGGCAACCTTCAAGTTGTTTATGAAACTTTGTTCATCATCCTCGTGTCGAGAGATACGATACTCATTGCCATGGTCTTCGTGAGAAAGACCTTCGACATGCTAAAAGTCTCCAAACTGCTCGAGACCAAGTAATTAAATACCTGTTAGTTGCCGATGTTATCGTAGGTGCAGGAATTTACAACCAACTTTCAGCGTTGGGAATTTCAGAAAGTGAATTCTGTTATTTTAAACCTCACATGAGAGAACTCACCCAATTCTTCTCTCCATACAAAACCTCAGCCATCAACTTGAGCTTGATTGCATTTTTAGTTTTCGGAGGTTATACAATTCCTAATAGTGCACATTCACCAGCCTTAGAAGCTATTACTACTATGCAACTGTACTTGATTTTCTGGAAAGAAATAGAGCAAATGTGTAACGATCTTAAAGATGGTATTCACAATTCAAATGTGACCTCAACTGTTGGTAATACCAAAATATCTTCACTCTTGTATCTTTACTCTTTAAAAGTAAAAGAAGGTAAAGCGAACTGGCCCTCAAATTGGCATCACTATGGACATTTCAAGGAACGAGATGATCCAGAATTCAACTCTAACTGTGTTACCCCTGATGACACCCTTATTGAACAAGGAAAAAGAGTCAATCCACAAGCCCCCATGTTGCCAGAGATTCAAGAAATTGATGAAATTGAAGATCATCAACCAACCACTACTACAGTTCCAGATGAACCAGTAGCCGGACCATCTCATCAGTATGAATCACCCCATTCATCAACCCAATTGGATGAATTAACAGTGTTCGTCACCGACAAACTCAATTCAACTGAGAAAGAAACTCATCCTACCCCCGTTCAGTCAGAATCTGAACCAGAAAGTTCTTCAAGTGGAACAACCACTTCAGATGAAGAAGATAAAAAGGACGATGAAAAGAATCAACTGAGATTGATTTCGACAAAGCCATGGATTCCTATTAATCAATATGAACAAGATGGAATCACAATTGAAAAATGAAAGTGTCCTACTCATTACCAGTTCTGAATTGAAATCAGACATGAGATTACCTATTGCTAAATCTAATAGAATCTCATCAGAAAGTTTAAAGAAGTATCTTAATCAAAAGAGACGGAATATGTAAGGCAGGAATTTTGACCTCCTTAACCTTTCCCATGGATTCTAGATTCAACCTAGATAATCTCCTCTCTTCACTTCTATTTAATCCCTTTTTCTTAATTACTTTTCTTTTGTCTTAAAGTTTTGCATTTACTTTCATTTTTACCCTCAAGTTAAACTTGGATTATGACTAAGCTTTAATTAACCTTTCGAATCACCATTGATACTCATCATGGGAACAAAAGCTAATTTCCAAGTACCAACCCCTTTTTGCTTTACAAAGCCTAAGAGCTTTTATCATCATTTCCTTTTCCTTTCTTGCTGCTATAAAAGCAATTGACCCTCTCCAATTCATTAGGAGTCTTATTGAAGTCTTAGGAGTTCAAAGAAGTTTACTGATGAAGTGTCCCCAGTAACTAATTGAGAAAGTAATTTTCAAATTTTGTGTTTTGATAAAATAAAGATAAACATTGTGTTTATTGAAGTCTCTCTCTCTCTCCTCCACCTTATTCAAAAGCGTGTTTTCAATCAATAAGATTGTAAGTGAATTACTAGATCTCCGATCCAAAAGAATCTGATCTATGATCTTATAAAATTTTTGAGGATAAGATCGAATCTCTGAGTTAATCTCAGGTGAACCTTTCCGCTCTAATTTATTTAGAACTACAACCCCTCATTATTAATGATTGATGTTTAAATAGCTTTGCTTATGGTTAAATTGTTACACCTTAAACAGTGAGTGATCATTATTACAATGTATTAATAATTACATATTATTAATATTTACTGTATTGTTTAATCAATTGATTATATAATTAAGTTTATTAACTGGGAGTTTGAAATGATATTGATGTAATATAAGATTGATTTAGATTTGATTGACTGATTGATCATGTTCATCATTTCTTGATTGATTGATTACTTTCATCAACTTTTGAAAATTGATAAGAAAAGTTTCATCTGATAATCAACCATTAATATACTAATGAGAGGATAACATTTATAAATTAATGGAAAAGGAAAGTGATCTGATTAGTTAAAGTAGATTAACAATCAAGCTTATTGATTAAAATGATACAATTCATGATAATAATAAGATGATTCAAAATTGATTCTGAAATTGATTTGGACTGGAGTTCATCAGGTAATTCAGGATAACAGGTCAATCTTATTTCTCATGGTGAACATGGTAAATACACTGAATTGATGATGATGATGATGATGAGGATGAGGATGAGGATGAGGATGAGGATGAGGATGAGGATGAGGACGAGGATGAAGATGAGGATGAAGATGAGGATGAAAAGATTATAAGAAAGAAACGGAAGAAAAATGAAAGATGAAAAGATGAAGATAATGATGAGGGAAAAGTGAGTTTTTTCAATAGAATGAAAAAAATCTTATTCTCGTTTACTTATCATCCTCATCTTCATCTTCTCAGATTCAGTTTTTATGTGTGAATTGAAATAACCTTTTACACATGATGATGATCAGGGGAATGAAAAAAGACCATGATTGCAATCATGGTGAAGAAAATGCAACAATAATATTAAGGTTTTACCTTGGAAATGTTCAATTGATTGAGTTGATTTTTGTTCATCCATTTCGATTTACCTTGATTGTTTAATCATGTTTCAAGATTGAATTGTGGATAATGATCATCATTATATTCTGTTGACAATAATAACATGGTAACAATTGATTTTAATTGTTAACAAAGGGAGAAAAAAAAAGTTGGTTCTAATCCGATTAAGTTTCACAATTCACTTGATAAGTCTGTAGTCAATTACTTGGATTAACAATCAATTCTAACACAATTTCCATTCTTGATTATATCACAATTTTGTTGATTGTGTTTTAAGCAAATTAAATTTTCCAACAATAATCAGTGTTAATTGATTGAGATTTTCTTATGATACAATTTTCATAATAATTAGGAAAACTTTTCCCTTGTAAAATTGTAAATTTCAAATAAACAGTCATTAAATTGTAACAACTATTGTCATGATGATGATGATGAGACAGAAATACATTGTCGTAAATGTATCATAAGAAACAAACAAATTGATGGTGATGAGAAAACTGCCCCAGGCTAAATTACCTTTTCTTTCATGGAAAAAAAAAGAAAACAAAAATATCGAATAACTTTTTTTTCCTTGTTTCGAAAACAAAAAAGTTCTAGTCTTATGTTTTTCTCTATTTGATTAATCTAATGTAGTTAGTCTCATATCTTCATCCATGATTAATTAATCAACAGTGATTAACTTAAACAGAGAGTTGATTAGATTGAGAGACTTTTTTTCAGGTTGATTATTTAATTATTATCATGATAATGGTTGATAAAAGTGATTAACTAGTGATGGCTCTGGAATGTGATGATATTAACCTTAAGCAATGATTAGATTGATTAATGATGAAACTTTTCCATTTTGATTGTTGTGTTTGGTAAATTCATTGATTCAACAATAACAGCAACAATTAAGGTCATAATGTACTCTGTGACAATTAACCTTTTCAATTCATTGATTAAACGTTAATCAACATTTTCACTTTAGGGTTAACCAGGTTGACTATACAGTTAATTTAATTGTAGTTGGAAACAGCAAAATTAACCAAATGATAATAAATTATTGATGATAGTTGATTCAAAAAAGCAAAACAATTTACTTTTTAATTGTAAGGTAAATTTTTGATTACGATTAATAATCAAGGTTTAAATCTCGTTGGTAATTAAATTTTTTCGTTGCATGATTGTAACTGATTAATTTCATCACAGTCTTAAAGGATTAGTTGATTGTCTTCCTAGGGAATACAAAAAAAGTGATTGATTACTAAACGAAACTTAATCTGTTGATAATCTAGTTTGATGAAAATACAGCAATCAATTTAAATCATGATTAACAATCAGCTTTATAAGATAATCACTTCATTGTTGTTGTTAAATTAAAAAAGGAAAACTTTTCTAATAATAAAGCTGTGTAACAATTAATACAATTAGGATGGGACAATTAAAAATATCAAATTCGTAACTTGTAATCTCATCAACAAGTAATTGAAATCAGATTAGATTATCGTCAAAATTAATCGTAACATTTTCCCTTACCACTGATTAACATTGTTAACTTAATTATCAACCAATTAAAGTTTATCATCCCAGAAAAGTTAATATCCAACAATTGAGAATGAGAAAAAAAAACAATGGAAACTTTCATTTTCTTAATTCAATATCATCCATGTAAAGTTAACAATTAAGTTAATTGTCTTTTGAGTAGGTTGCCGATTTTACTAGTAATTAAATTGAATTACCTGATAATTTATATTCTTAATCTTCATCCTATTATCCTTTTGATTTCTATCATTATTCTGATATATTTTCCTATTCTATTCTAATGTAATTTTCGAAATCGATTTTTTTTCTTATTTTTTCTGTTCATCTTCTGTTTCTAATATATCACATTTTCAATTCGGTTAACTTCATCTTCTTCAAGTGTAGTTATTTGTATATTTCTCTCTCTCTCTCTCTCTCTCCCTCTATTCTACTACTACTCAGATTCCCATGTGAATTACTCATCAGAATGGATCGATTTTCAAATAGACTGTGATAAGTAATTTTCCCTCCCATTCACTGAACTTTTACCTGAACATGAATATGAACTCATATGAATACAACTGAACATTTGACTTTGACGATTATCATGGTTACATTTACAATTGATAATTTTTTGCTCTCTCTCTCTCTCTCTCTCTCTCTCTCTCTCTCTCTCTCTCTTTCTTTGATAATAATCAGTTTCAAATGGTTTTTGATTATATTTTTCATGGTGAAATTGAATTACTCAAGTTGATTGTCATTGATTGTAACTTTTTCAATGAGCAATTAACTTTTCATAGTCAAACTCACTCATCATTGAGTAATTCAAAGTGATGATTATCATTGACTTTGATTGTTATTATTGTTATTGTTGTTTTTATTACTTTTCCATCTGAATCATTGATTTAATAAGTGACAATTAACCTTTAGTATTATTAACGATTAATTTTCATTCATTGACATTTGTTTCATTATTTTTAGTAATTTATTTTAAATCTTCTAGTTTCATTGTTTACCTAATTGATTAATTAATTTTAATTGCTCCTTCTTCAATGTAATTCAATCAGTTATTATATAAATGTAATTGGAGATGAATTTTAATTAACATTGTTATTTTTGTTTCACAATCAATTAGATTTTCATTTACATGGTTATCATATTGAATAAGATTCAAATTTAATTGATATATTCTATAATGTTGATACCATTACTATTTACGATTGAATTTCATGATTAATCAATTGTATTATTTTACAGTTTCACATTTTCATTAGATTTAGTTAATTAACGATTATTTCAACATTAATTAATTTCATTTCATTAATTAATTGTAACAAAATCATCACAATTTCATCATCTGAATAATCATCTTAATTGTTGATGATACATGAAGATGGTGGTTGATTTAATCAAAAAAAAACCTTGATTGTTTGACTTAATACTCTGGGAATTGTAACAAAAAAATAAACCTTTATTATCATACGAATCAAATTTTGATGAATAATCAAGAGTAGTAATTAAGTTAATCATGTACATTGTATGTTTATTATTATGTTCATGATCATAAGCTGAATCAACGGAGCCATCTATTGATTATCATTTCTAATAGTAACAATTAAGGTTAATTATCTCTAGTTTGATGATTAGATTGGTTTCTCTTGTAATAATTTATTAATTGTTTTTTTTTTCTCTCTAATTGTTACAATCTATTTCTTTCAGAGAGTTCAGGTGTATCCATGGTGGTACGTGATTGTGCACTGGACAGCGGCAGTTTGACCACCGACACCGAGTTGGTCAGAATGTCCCATTGTGGGGCATTTTATTTTGACGGTGATTATATTTCGGGCTGCGTTCAAAGTTGCTTCGAAGATGCTTGTAACAATTCAAACAAAATTAACTTTTCACTATCAATGTTACTCTCATTTCTTTCATTACCTTTATTAATTGTTAACAATTTACAACTTCTTCCCATTCCCAATACATAAAAACAAGTTATCATTTGATGATTTTCATTTTAAAATCCACCACCACCACAATAATAACAATACAAACACAACTTAAATATTAATGTTGATCAGTTTTTGTCAAATATTATCAAGAAAGAAAAACAAATTTCAAGAATTAAATCAAATTAATGTTACTTGTTATTAATAAAAATCAAATAAAGGAAAACTTTTCATCGATCAAACCTTTGCCAATACTGTCCAGTTGATTACTCTCTTTGTTGTTATTATTGGACAACTTTACTGACCTCAAAGAAAAACTAAATGACCATCAAACCTTTGGATTAAAGTTTCTAAAAGTTGATTAGTTGTGATGGTTTGATGTTTGAGAAATACCTTCAAGCTTTTTCTGTCAATGGTCAGTTGGACATTTGAACATTTATCGAAAAAAAAAAGATTCAGAGTATTATTACCATTATTTTTTTCTTCGACAAGTTGAGAGCTCATCAAACCAACGATGGTTAGAATGACCCAATCAAAGGTCAGTTTCTCCCTTTTGGTATTGTCACAGATTCTCAAGATTCGATTGGAAATGAAAACAAACTTATTTTGATCAGAATTCTCTCTTTAGATCATCTAACCTTAGACTTCTACATGCTCACTAACACAATCTCAAACTTGAAAGAAGAATAATTGGAAAAGTTTCACAATTTAAATTAATCTAAATTTAAATTTTCTCTATTAAAACTCTTTTGCTCGAAAAGCATTTTAATTATTAATAAGATTAACAAAACTAATTTCGATTTATTCAAATTTCGAATTAGTTCTCAGCGAATTCAACAGATGGCGACACTTTTGTTCCATGTTTTGTTTTGTTTTTCGGTGAAAAAAAACGAATGTTTAACATTTCTAACCAAATTGTTTATCTAATTTAATTATTTTACTTTTCTCTTGTCAATGTATTTAATTGTAATTCGTTAATTGTAAAAAGCTACCTTGGTATATTCTTCTTCAGTGTTTTCTCCATTACCTTTCACCGCAAGTTAATTTTGGTTAATCGTTTGATTGTCTTGGTTTACATTTTGTTTTCTATTTTTTTCCTTCTTTTCTTTTCCATGTTTCTTTTCATATCCACATAGACCTTTGAGTATTTTTCTTGTTTAATCTTCTTCCATTTGTCTTTATTTTATCGGTATCTTTTCTATTTTTCTTTCTCTTCTGCTTTGTTTATTTGATTAGCTTTGTCTTTTTTTTCTATTCTCTTCTTTTCCTTCTCTTTTTGTATGTTCAATTCGCCTAGTTGTGTATGTTCATTGTCCACCTTCAAGTGAAACTGCAACAACAACAATAAGAGTCACAATTGTTCCTCTTTTTTTCTCAATATTTATCATCTTTTATTATTTTCTAATATCATGAGCTCCATTTTAGATGCTTATAATTCTCTGAAATCAGAGTTTAATAAAGTGAGCAAAGATTTACAATCAGTTGATGATAATTTGAAAAAATTGACTGGCGGTCAATCAAGGTTTGTATGATTTTGGTTACAACCTTTTTCCACTCTCACTTATTTATCTGCCCAATTGATTTATTTTCATTCTTTTTCTCTCTCTCTCTTTCCCTCTTTTAGTTCAAAAAGAAATTTAAAAAGAACTGCCCTTGAAAGTGATGGAAACTCTTACATCGATAGTAATTCCGAGGAACCAGCGAAGAGAAATAAATTCATCAGCAAAGCCTTCAGCAGGTAACATTTACTGATATGTTTTTCCATAGCAATTCACATATTGTTCATTTATTATCCGAACGCAATTTTATTCTAAATTATTTTCTCGATATTCTTTCACAGAGTCCATGGACCTAACTGGCAACCTAAAGATCCTGCTGGAGACAATGATGATAAAGAAGATCTACACCATCGCCCTGTATTGTTATCTCAAGTTGTTTCAGCTGTAAAAGAAACTAAATCACGAAATGAAGCACTGGAGGAACAGCCACCAGATGAGAAAAGTAAAGCTCGAAATAGACGAATGTTCGGTATAATTCTAGGAACTCTACAAAAATTCCAATCAGAAGAGTCTCAGAGGAAACAAACGGTACATACATTTCATGTATCCACTTATGAAATAGTATTGAAATCTCATCCATTAGCAAAATGATTGATCAGAATCAAGATAAAAATCCAATCAAAATCGCTACTCTTGTGTTGTCATTATTATATTCAGTTAATCTCGAAATGTTGTTGACATTCTATTGATTTGTTTTTCTCGTGTAATCACTGAAACTAAATTGTTTACCTTTTACCCTTATAGACTGCGAGGAGAGCTCAAATCGAAGAGAAATTGGATCGACAGGCTGAAAAAGAAAGGGATGTCATAAGAAAGGAGAAAAAAGAACTTTACAAAAAGAAGAGAGAAAGTCAAGCTCATCTAAGACGAATCGAACTTAAAATGGAACGAGTTCAAGTTGTAAGTATCCAGAATTTTGGAAACATAGAGAAAAGTAATCACTCTTATTCATGGAATTTAAATTAATTGTTATTTTATTTCTCTTTTGTCTCTTTTCCAGCATCAAGATTGGGAAAAATCACACAAAACGTTGATTAATTTCATTCAAACTAAAACTAAGCCTCATTTGTTTTACATGCCTAAAGAACATACTGATGAAAGCGAGAAAAGATGGAAACAAACCAAAGATAAATATCGACGTAAGTATAATTATCATTGCAACGTAATTAATCATCTGATAAACTTAATTGTGTTTCTTTTTCTGTTTATAATTATTCAGTCATACTCGCTGAGAAACGTGCCAAAGTACAAAAGGAATTATCTGAAATCGATGAAATGTACAAGAAAGAAACTGAATTGGATGACGAAATGATGGATGATCGTGATGATGACAACAATAAATCAATGGAAATGGATTCACATGAGAATACAAATTGCGAGGCAATAAGACCAATGGAGGATACGATAGATCAAGTGAAAGTTTGTAATCGTAGGGATGAAGTTACTGATAGGATAGATAATGAGAAAGATGAAACTAACATTGATTTAGAAATTAGTCAAAAAAATAGTAACAAAATTAACAAGTACAATAAGAAAAAAATTAATGATGATGATGAGATTAAAAATAGTAATGAAAATGTTAAACTTACTAAGGATAACGATGATAATAATAGAATTGATAATGAAAGTGAAAAAAGTAATCGAACCAAAAGTGACAGTAGTAATAATAATCATACCAACAATAATAATAACGGTAATAATAATAATGATAAAACTGAGACTAATGTTGACAATAAGACGGATAATCAACAAAATGATGCAGATAAATCATCATCTGAACAACTTGCCGAAAAGGAGTTCGAGCCAATCTATGATGATGATGAATAAATCACCAAGCGAAGAAACAATTTATTTACTTACCATCAAACTCTTTTTTTTTATTACAGGTATTTACTCACTTGATATTCATTAATCACAATTGAATACAATCAATGAAGTATTAATATTAATTGTGAGCGAAAAGTAAAACAAACAAAAAATCGCAAAACCAATAAACAAACAAATGAACAAAAAAATTTCAATATTAACTTGATAGACGATTATTGTCAATGTTAATCAGTTATAGATGGTCACCAGTTAATTGGTCAATCACCGAAAGAATCATTGAACATTTAACTGATTCTCGATTTTCCACAATGATTATAATTATGTTTAAATAATCAATTCTTTAATTGTTATTACAGAAAAATTCCAATTTCCAATATCATCAGGATTCCAAAAAGTTTGTAAACAAAATTAGCTAACGGAAAATCCGAAATTTAAATGTATCGATGTTTACTGGTCACGATCTTAACTTCAAGTAATCTCCGTATCAAGGTGACCTTTCCCGACCCCCGATCGATCCAAATAAATGGACGAACAATTTTTTCGTTCTTATAAACAAAAAGTTCAATTTGATCAAAAGTCGCGCTTTCGCCTGAGAATTGGAGAGACAGATGGAGTTAGTTGATCGTCGTTGAGAAAACTCAACTTGTCAAAAGTTGAGAGTTTTAATTTGATCAACAATTGGGATTTTATTAATTTCGATTTGATTTTTAGTTTTTGCTTTTCAATTATTCTTATGTTGTTTAATTGTTTGCTTTTGAGTTTGTGTTGTTCTGTGATATTTATTGGTGAAAATCTCTAAGTTTAGTTTAGTCGGTTGATCAGTTTCTCTTCATGGCTGAGAAAAGTGTTTGTTTCGTTCATCATGATGGTCGCCATTTGTTACTTTTAACCTTCTTTTTTCAATTGGTTCTTTTTTCTATAAATTTACAATCATGTTATGGATTTGTTACCATGTTTGCTCCGATCAATACTCTTGGTTTATCGGGAAACATTACCTTTAGACAGGAGAATAGTGAATCGATAACTAATGTTGCCATTTATTTGTCGCCCGTTCAACCAAGAGAAACTTCAATCAATTATAAATGGAAAATAATGTCCAATCCTTATTATTTTGGTTCACCTTGTTCAGAGGATAATTTGGGTCGACCAATTCAAGATATGTCCACGAAACATGGACCTATTCAAGTTGTTTCTCCAAATCTTGGTGGAATTCAAAGTTATCCTGATCAGGATTTATCTCTATTTGGTCGTAATAGTATTTGGTTATCTTCAATTATTATTCAACAAGAAGGTGGACCAGTTGGTTGTTCCAATATTTTGTTAGAAGGATCAACTCGAACAGCTCAAGCACAATTTTTAGGACCAACTTTTAGTGGTACTATTACTGTTAGAGAAAATGAGAATAAAGAAACAGTTATTTTAAGCCAATTAACTTACACTGAGAACGATTTTAGAACCAATTCTCAACATGATTGGAAAATATTGGTTGCTGATATTTTGGATACTCGACCAAATACCGATGCTAAATGTCACTATTTAGATACACTACTTGATGGTAATGATGCATCAAGTGATCAATGTTCAACCGTTGATCATGGTAATTGTAAAATTGGTGATTTAACCAAGAAACATGGACAGATTACAATTTATAGTGACAATGGACGTGGTGTTAAACAAAAGTTTATCGATTCCAATTTACCTTTGGAATATTTAGAATCAACCAGGCCAACATATTTTGTTATCTTTGAGAAAAACAATCCCAACATGTCACTGGCCTGTGCTCTTATTTCACCAGTGGCACAGAAACAGGTCAAGGCCAATTTTGACATGGACGGAGTTAAGGGTTACATTGGATTCAGTCAGACTTTCAATACTGATCCAACCATAGTTACTGTTAATCTTCAAAATTTAAAAGGTCGTGGTGACTTTTTAAAGATTCATCAGTTTCCCGTGAGCCCAAGACTTATGGCTGGAGAAAATATTTGCGCTGAAAATGTTACTGGAACAGTTTACAATCCTTTCAAGTATCGGAAAAACACCAAACCAGGTCAAGGGTCAAATGATCAATATCAAGTTGGTGATCTAAGTGGTAAATATGGACCATTGACCAATCAAGATGAAAATGGTAACGTTTTCGGTGTCCATGTTGACCTTAATCTACCCTTGTTTGGCCGTCATTCGATCATCGGTCGATCTTTGGTAATACACAAAACCGATGGAGAAGCTTGGATTTGTGCCACCATTGGTTATCCGGGAGCTGTTACCACGGCGGTAGCAACTTTCCACTCTCCCGTTGTGGGTAGCATTATTTTCCGACAAATGGCTCAAACACCGGGATCTGATACAACAGTTTTCGTTGACCTTTCATATTCAGCTGAATCAATTAATGACACCACTAATCATGCTTGGCACGTACATGTTTCACCTCCCGGTGCTGATTGGCGTAACTGGACAGCTCGATGTTTATCAACCCAAGGTCATTATAATCCAAGTCAAGTGGGTGTAACCACAAGGTACAACAACTGTAATCCCAATAATCCTTATCGGTGTAAACTTGGTGACCTTACCGCTAAGGCGGCAGAAAGAATCTCCATCGCAGGTCACAAAGGTTCAAAGTTGGTTAAACTTTTCTATACTGATCCTGCTCTACATTTATATGGATCCTACTCAATTATTGGTCGGTCAGTTGTGATTTATGATGAAAACGGGCCACAGCAACGGGGAAATCGCTTAGCCTGTGCACCAATCAAACAAGTTCATCCACTTACAGCGGCAACCAGATCATGGCGATGTGCAAACGCCTTATCCCCAGTATCGGGTTACTTACTTTTCCATCAGGTAAATATATGAATATCATACATTTCAATTTTCTTCCTCATTCCAAATATTTTAATTGTCACCAAATCAATTAGATCAAACTTTTAATTGATCGAAATAGTCTCTCATGAAAGTTGAAACAATTTCAAATTTCAATCTACAAGAAGAGAAACTTCAACAATTTAATCATCAACAACTCATTTGATTTACAATAAGCTACATTACTAATTGAACGTTAGAAACAATTTATTAATCATTAATTGAAATAGTTATTTAAATTCCTTATCAGTAGATATTAGTGATTTATTTATTTCTCACCTTAATATATGAATACAGTTAGATTGACAATATCACACTTCCTGATTAACTTTCCTTTATTTGATTTTAATCATTTTCATCACAATAATTATTGTTTACAATCAAATTTTACCTTACAATTAAAAAACGATAATAATAGGGCCAATATGACCTAATAACAATTTACATCAAAGTTGAACAGCAACACTATTTGAATGATTAACTTGTGGTCATCTTAATTGATGGTCACACAGTGATGATGATGATAAAAAAAAGATTCATTCATCATCATTCATTGTTGTATCTTCAATGTATTCAAGTGAAAATGATTACTTTGTATTTATATTTCTTGTCTCTCTAACAACTTGACAAGTTTAAAGTAAATTAAATGACCTAAATTGTTGAATTAAATTAAATTGTTGAAGCTTAATGAAAATCACTTGTACCAGATTAATTAAGTTTCATTTTCTTTTTCATCCTCATCCTCATCTTCATCTTCATCTCCATCATTCACATCCCTTTCAAGTCTCACCCAAATTTATATCATTTCAACTGAATTCAAGTTAATTATTACAATGATGATCAGAGTAAGATGAATATCTTTCAATCATCATTCCTTGAATTGAGTATTGATGAAGACGAGGAAGATAATGAATCGCATCTATTTTATTGAAGATCTTGTCAAATTAATCATCATAATGATTAATAAGTTTCTCTACCATCAAGTTGATACAATTTTTTAATATTAATTGTTATTAAAATATTAATAGTTTTGATTGTGAATCAATTTTCATGGTTTCACTTGATCAACCATTTCGTTCATTTGACAGTTAAATTGTTATTAAAATCAAAATAATATAACGAGTTGATTATTATTAATGCTAATTGTAACCATCCATTTGATTTAGTTGATGATTGAGATCAATTTTTGACAATCATATTAAATGGATTAATCTAATTTTTTCTTATTGATAAAATTTGTGATTTTAATTTACTAATCAAAATTCTGGTCAATCCTTTGATCATCATAATCTGGCCTCAATCGTTACTCTTGATTGTCATTAAGATAGTAAATTGTAAATGATTAGTTTAAGTAACACTTTCATGAGGAAGTTCAACTTTTCACTTTTAACCATTTTTATTGATTAGTTTTGTTGATTCGCTTGATTGTTATTGATTAAATGTCTTATCCACAATGACAAGTACTTTAAGCAGAGTATCGTTGATATTGATTGTCTTATTTTCACCGTTGATTTTTTCTGCTATTCTTGTTTGTTGATTGATTAATTAAAAATGAGACACGAAAAGCCTGAAGCAATTAACTTGTTTCAATCAAGAGACACAATCAACGTAAAAAAAACTAAGTCAAGAGAATCTGTTGTTGTTAAATTTCAACAATTTAATCCCAATTTAATTACAATTAAGATTCATCAAAATGATGGTTACAATTTGTTATTATATCCTTCATAATAGTTAATAAATTGTTAAATTCGTAAAACTTTTAGCAATTTACTAATCATCTGAGTCTCTCGTAAACAATTTTAGCTAATTATGTTTAGATGTTAATTTTACTTATTTAGAGTTTAATTGTGATTAAGAAAATACAATTAACTATCTAAATAAAATAAATTTCTCATCGTTATTTTCACCAAATTAAAGGTCACATCGATCACATTGTTTAATTGTTGATAAGTATTATTACTTAATTTTAATTCTTTAATTGTTCCTTGTGGTTTCTAATATATTACATTGAGTTGATGATTTTTGTACTATTATTATGATGAAACTAATGTTGAGTTGAAGGTTTTTCATGCTAATTGTTATTCAACATGATTAAGTTTACATGAGAATGTAAATAATTTAATATATTTCATCCTTGTCCCACCCAATTATTTCATCAAAATCAACAATCATCTTATTAAATTGTCAGAATTTTCTGTAAAAATCAACTAACCTTGTCAACAATTAGACTTACCAAACAATTTACCATCTGATTAACAATTAAGCATCTGTAGCTTTGAAACATTGATCAACTTTTATGATAGTTTATCAATCAGTCTGTTAACTATCTGCAATCATCTTTGTCATAATTAATTTTTCGTGATTTAATCCTCAAATCTGGTTAATCATTTCCTGATTTTTCAATTGATTAAATATTCACCCGCAAGGATCACATTTAATGATTATCTAGTCCAATTATCATCGAAAGTTAATTGCTAAAGTGATTTAATCTCAATCAATAACTTTCAATTCATATTTTTATTGCTCATTGATATTTAAAATCAATGAGAAATTAACTAAATCATTTCTTTTTACCAGATAAAATAATCAAGGTTATATTAAATCACTAACTTTATTTAAAGACACATATTAATCAATTAAACCGAACCCTTTTTAGTTAATCAAAATTAATTGTAATCCCACAAAACAGGATCAGTTAATTGTAAGACCTTCTTGTAAATTTTGTTCATTGTCAAAAGACAATCAAGTTTTATTCAATATTAATAATTATCTTTGAGTATTTTTATACAACAATTTATTAAATTGTCTTGAATTAATTTTCCTTGGTGTTAATTGTAGTTTATAATGATTACCCTTAATGGTGGTAATTAATAGAGTTTATGATTAACTTGCCAAGTACAATAGTAATTAAATCACTTGGTGATTACTAACAATTAATTTAACAATAGTTTCTTTCTCTTATAATGAGTATACGATTCACGATTACTTTTAATTGTTAATTTAAATCTAATGATCACCAATGTTTTTTAACACATCAAATAATCAAAACAATAACTTAAATCAACACACACACGACAAGGTAAACGACTGAATTAATAATAAACACTAATGATTTGATTTAAATCCATTTAAACAATTGTTGTTTATAAATCAACGCCAACGCTTAAAACAAAACCAGCTAATCATCAAGACTGATTAAGATCACTATCTTAATCACAATAAGGTTGTTATCATAATTGTTAATCATGATACATATTCAATGACAGTTTCCATAAACAGTGATAATGACTCGTAACAATTTTATATTTAAGTTAAATTTTAAATGATTTACTGTATTGTTTTGGCAATTAAGATAATTAACCGTTACAATTGTTATCAAATTTTTTTTTATACATAAAAACATTAAGATTCAAGATAATTAAGACATTAATGATAGTTGAAGTTTGTCAATCATGTAGCTGATTAAGATCATGTTTTTATTTGATTCTAATTAATTTGTTTGATCAATTCTAAACAACTTTTCCATTGAATTAATTGTTTGTTTACTTTTCATTTGATAGAATACTCAACTTGATGGGACATCGGCTATAATTGAATTGGAAGGACTGAATAAACTTGCCGGTGGATTTCATGTCCACGAAGTATCTGTACCAATAGACCGTGAATTTCCTTGCTCTATGGACTCTACTCTTGGTCACTTTGACCCACTTTTAGTTGGAACCAACATATCTCATTATCCTGGAGTTGGTTCATCTGACCAATACGAGATTGGTGATATTTCGGGTAAAACGGGTACACTTAATGAACTTGAAAGTTACCGACATGAATACATTGATTACAATTTACCACTTTTTGGAGTTAATTCAATCGTTGGTCGATCAATAGTTATTCATAAAGCGGAGAAAAATGACCGTTGGGTTTGTGGGTCAATTAGAGCAGAAGTGAAACGAAATGAAGGGAAAGAAATAGTCGCTTTAGCGTCGTTTCATGATCCAAGAAGTTTAATCATTGGTTACGTTAGATTTAGACAATTTCAATACATCGATGGATCCACAAGTGATACTTGGATCGATGTTGACCTCCGACATGCAGGAAAATATAATCGTAACATTACCAATGGTCATAGATGGGAAGTCTATGTTAACCAAGTAGGGGCTGATGCTTTTCAACCAACTGAATCTGTCCGATGTGTCGCTGGAGGCTATCGTTGGGATCCTCAGTTGAAAAATGCCGATGCTCCACTTTACCGACAATATTGTACAAAAGCTAATCCACTTCGTTGTCAACTTGGTGATCTAAGTGGACGAAATGGTTACCTTGAAATTGGTGGTAAACGGAGACTATTTACCGATATTAATTTACCTTTAATTGGACCTGATTCGGTTGTTGGTCGTTCACTTATTATTTTCAGACAAAACGACGGTGAAACAAAAATGGCCTGTGCCAATATTGGACTGGATGTTCATCATGAATTAACAGTTTCCATGCAAAGTAATCCAACTTTTACCGTAGCAAAGTTCATGGATTATACTAGAAATCAGTTAAGAACAACTGAATGGCAGGTCGTCGCTGATACGCAATCACATGCAGTCATTCACGATGGTGATTGTATCACATTAACTGTTCACTTTTATGGTAATTGTCTAAACTTATTAACTGATCCGATTCAAATATCTTTGAAAAAAACATTCATGAGAGATCATCGGTTCTTAAGTTTGATTGATTGTCTTATTAATTGTTTATTTCTCTCTTTTCTCTATTAGGACCATCTGCATTTCGATTACAAAATTCATTCAGTAATCTTATGATTTTTGGAACTACTGAACATCAAGATGATCAGGGTAACGTTTTCACGATAAAAACCCCATATAAATCATGTAATCCTTGTAAGTAACTATTTCGCTAACCATTGATTGATTGATTAACTAATTTCGAATCAATTTGTTCACTTTCTCATTTAGTAATTTCCGAAGCCACTGCCTCTAGAGCAAATCCTGGTACTTACTTATCTTACCTGGGACTAATCGCAGCAGTGATTGGATTAACAGTTGGATTAGCATTTATACTCAGAAAAAAATTCTAAACGATTAATTCGGAGCAAAATTAATTATTCGGATTTCCAATTACAATAATTACAACTCCATGTATAATTAACTAGTCGCCATTGGATTTTATTTTTTAAACCCTTCCCTTGTTTTGTACTTAATGATGAAATTGATTAACTATTCTCAAGCAATTTAAAGTGCTAATCAAAATTTTTAATCTGTGATATATGTAAATTAATTGCATCTTACTCTATGTGTATACAAAATGATTATTTTATCAATATAAATAAACCTCGTCAAATAGAATTCAAACACCTCATACACTGAACACCGTAAGTAAGTTGAAATTAGAATTTAGAACAATTAATGGTTATAATTAATTAATAAGAAGATGATCACATTGTTAATTTTGATTAATATTTTCTTCAAAGGAATGAGAATTTGAATTTAACAAGATTGAACTTATTTGACTTTGATATTTTTGATTAGTACAATTTTTTGGTAATTTGTTGAAACCGAAAGTAAGTTGAATTTTTGGTTAACTGTTGAGATTGCAATTTGAGATCACAGGGCAATTAATTAATATGATGTGTGACCACCACGAGCTTTGATTACTTGGTTTAAACGCTTAGGAATACTTTAGACTAGCCTTTGAAGGACACTTGGGGGAATTTTCATCCATTCGGCTTCGAGCGCCGATTTGAACATTTGCTTATTTTTTCTCATTGAGATTGGAACGTGCCGATATAAATGATCCCATAGATGCTCAATAGGGTTGAGATCGGGTGATTGTGGAGGCCAAGGAAGAACAGGAATCTTATTTGATTCGAAATAATTAGTTGCGAATTTACATGTATGCTTAGCATTGTTATCTTGCTGGAAGACAAAATCATCTTCAATACCCATCATATGAGCGAGAGTGATTTGCTTATAACCAATAATTGGGACCATATTCTAATTTAACCTTTTAGTAATTTAATATTTCAATGCCATTCTCGTACATATCCGGGGGAAACACTTATTTGTAGAACATGTCAGAAATAGTTTATCTAATAGGCTTAACGATAGAAACTTATCGGAGTGCGTGATACTGGTTCAGAAATAGTTTATCTAATAGACGCATTGATAGAATGTGGAATAATTTTTCAAGTTTTTTGAAAAAACGGATTATTATAGGTGCTGTATAATCCTAAAGATACTGGAGAAAGCCTTATTTGTAGAATGTGTCAGAAATAGTTTATCTAACAGGCTTAATTATAAAAACTTATTAGAGTACGTGATACTGGTTCTTGTAAAATTAAAATTACAAGCAAGGTCGTAAAGGGCATTTTCGTTCTAGAGTATCAAGTCAATTATCAAATCTATCAACACCATTTTGGAACACATACTGGAGAAAGACTTCTTTTCAAAATGGTTCAGAAATAGTTTATCTAATAGGCTTAACGATAACGTATTGGAATACTATTAACTTTTAAGGTCAACTGTCAAATCTATCAGCGCACATACAGGAGAAAGACTTCTTTTTAAAATGGTTCAGAAATAGTTTATCTAGTAGACGCATTGATAGAATGTGGAATAATTTTTAAGTTTTTTGAAAAAACGGATTATTATAGGTGCTTTATGTTCCTATAGATACTGGAGAAAGACTTTATTGTAGGAGTTGTTGGAAGTTAATAAGAGTGAATATCATTATATTCATCAGAAACAATCTACATAAACATTTTGTTCCAGATTATATGGACAAAAGTCACATTTTATACCTGCGCTATATCTTTCTTCGAACGATTATGGCTTTTTCGTCAAAAACAATTTGTTTGACTAACAGTAGTTTCACGCTTTGAGATTTACCGGCTAAGCCGTAGAAAATTTAATACATCGCTTGTGGTAAGAAAAATTTTAACAAATCGTCCAAAAAAATTGAAAGTTTGTATTTTAGTCAATTTTAATCTGCATGAAATTATTGAAAATTTATAAAAAGGGTATTCATTATAAACTTAACGTGATTATGGTCAATGTGATCAATTATAATTAGTTAGTAATTATATCTGAGAATTTAATATTTTCCTCTACATTTCCACATCGAGGTCGTTCCAAGATATTTTTATATGATTTAGTAGCCAGCTCATTGATTAACACATTATGTTGAAAGTTAATTTGATTGTTTTGTTTTAGATGGTCATAAGTTAATTGGTCAATAATTGAACGAATCATTGAACATTTAACTGATTCTCGAGTCCATAATGATTGTAAATGTTTAATCAATTCTTTGATTGTTGTTTCAGAGAAATTCCAATTTCCAATATCATCAGGATTCCAAAAAGTTTTAAACAAAATTAACGGAAAATCCGAGGTTAACATGTATTGAGGTTTACTGGTTATAGTCTTAACGTCAAGTAATTTTTGTACCAAAGTGACCTCTTCCCGACCCTCGCCGATCAAAAATAAAATGGACATAACAAAGCGTATCTGATGCCAAAGGAAACCACTAGCGGCAATTTCAACGATATAAATTGAATAACCTGATAGATTATTTGATTGATCAGAAGCGGGAAATATTCTAACACTTTGGATGGTCCTTATATTGTTGATCTCCTTTCTACTTGTGTCTTTTTTACAGAAATTGGTAAAATCGTGAGTACCCACAAGGTATTGAGCGGCTTCGGTCATTTTACCAATATCCAAATTCGAGGCTGGAAAATAGTAATAATAACATCTTCCCTTACAATCAAATCGAGCACTAAATTCTGGTCGTACCGGTGCCCATGATATACATCGTATCTCATTGGGTAAAACTTTATTCAAAATGCCACAATAATCAATCTCCTCTTCATCGTTGATTGTTGATTGACTTTTTGGCCCATTTCTGGACATTGAACGTTAGCATTTTTAATTAGACCAAGTCCATCGTTTAATTTACTTCGAACATCAATTGAAATAACTTGACTAAATGCTGAGACACCTTTATCAGTTCGTCCACATCTATGGTAATTTGAATTGGTTCGATCTTCAATTAATCGGGTTTTAATTAATGCCGCAAATAAATGATCTTCAATCGTTTGATTTGTATCCTCTTGCACCACGAATCCTTGGTAATCCCATCCAAGGTAAAGAAATTTCAAAACAATGTGACGTTTATGGTAACGGTTAAAATCAAATTGTCGACACTTTCGTATCTTGGTAACTGGTGATTTATCTTCATCTTGATTGTCACAATTTTTTACATTGGAACCATGGCTTGGAATCAAGTGTCGCTTTTTAATAATACCTCTTAATTGTCGGACGTTTGCTTCGAGTTTTCTAACACGAGAAATTAATTCCTACGAAGAGAAACAAAACAAAACACCAATTAGAAACTCGTTGTTAATCATCGTAATCAAGAAAACTTACCTGTTTAGATAGACTTTCAATATCTACATCAATTGTTAAATCTTTTAAAGATGACATAATTTACTAATCATAAGTAATCAATCTAATTGTTTACAAAATTAGAGGAAAAAAAATCACAACAACAAAGAAAAACAAGAGATTAGAAACAGTTGAGAATTCATTTAAATTGTGAGACTCTAAAGGCACCAGAGTTTAATTGAAGAAACAAATTATTATATTGTTACAGAAAACAAATAGATGATTAACAATTAAAAGGAAGTTTAATCAATTAAGAAAACAATTTATTTTCAAATTTCCAATAAAATTGAACAAAAAATGAGTCAGAAAACATATGATTCATGTTACCATGGAAACCGAAGCTCCAAAAATGAATCAACTGATTAATCAGTTGATCAATTAAAAGTTTTTGTTTAACTAGCAATTAAATTGAAGATTATTGTACAATTGGTTTGTGAAAATTTCTCAATAATTAATGTTATCATTAATTGCGTTCGTGTTTGGATTTTATAAGCGATTGAAACTTTGAATTGACTATTGTCTGTTTGGGTTTTTGTGTTTGGTTTTTAATACGATTTTGTAACAATTTAGTTTACAGTTTAATTGTTGAAAATTGGTTAACTATAAGAGGAATAGAAGTGTATTGATTACTTTACGTTTTAATATGAGAAGTCTCCTGAATGCCCAGGTAATTGATCGTCTCTTTCTCGAGGTGATTTCAATTGTTTCCGTTGGAATTGGTGATAAAGATGAAGGTGTTGGAACGGGCGATGGTTTGGCCTCGGGCGATAAATTGTTCTCGAGTAAATATTTATCGGCAAGAGAGGCAAAAGAATCGGTAAAATTTAACGGGAAACACAATTCTCTTCGTCCATCGGCCTTTTGTACCAAATAGACGTTGAAAATTTCACTCGGGTGTAATTGTCGATGTTTAGAAATATCTTCCAATTGTGAAAATCTGACATCTTCCTGATTATCTGATGATTTAGACTCGATTGTTGATGATAAATCATCACTGTTGCTGTTGGTGTTTAAATTGTCTCCATGTATCCCGTTGATCAGAACACTAATCACAATTAAAGAGGAAATAAAACCAATCCAAGATAATCTAACCTATTGGAATCGTAAAGTATTAATAAAAGAAAACAATTAACCATTTGGATGATCAAGTACAAAAAATCAATGTGATCACAATCAATTGATTAATGGATTAATAACTTACCATTATGAATGATTAAGTGTAAGAATCAAAGTTAATCAAAACTAAAAGATGATCAAACTTAATGGTCAGTATTTATACAAGAAATAATAAGTAAATTGTTACTCTTTTCTGATCATGGCTGTTAATTTGAGACAATTTAGCAATTATTTCGTACCTGATTGAAAATCTAATCAAATGTTTATTTAAATTGTTGGTCTATTTTCAGGAGGTAATCAAATCAATTTGAATCGATTCAAAAATGGTGAAAGTGATTGACCAATGAACGACCATTAATATTGACAGTTAATTGATTATTTTCACTTTAATTGTGATCAATTTTTGATGTTGATGTTTTTTTTTCAATAAGATGGTAAAGTTAATCGGCCTCATCAAACATCACTAATTAATTATAGCACTTTCCATTAATCATCAAGTGTGTACGACTTGTTATCACAATGAAATCACTAAATTATCACAATCAACTTTGGGATTAACTTTTAATGAGGATTAATTTACCTGAGAAAATCCCAGTTAACTGATTAATCGTTATTACATTGACAAGATGAAAATTGGAAATGATTTAATTGTAAACTAATGGTTTCTATCGGTCCAACAATTAGAAACATTAACGATTGAGTGACAAGTAATCAACTGATTATGATTATGAGAAAAAAAAGGAAAAATAATAAAATCTAATTGCTAAGAGTTGGATTATCCTCTCAAGTTAATCTTTAATTAACTTAATCACAAGAAATTAAAATGAAAAAGTTTCTCTTTTCTCTTAACCAACAATTAGATATTTAAATTATATAGATTTTACCAACTAATTGTTAATTCAAGTTCAATGAATAATTCCGTTAATAACAATGTTAAAAATAACAATTAAACAGAAACAGCAACAATTAACTAAACCTCCGAATTAGCTGATTAGTCAATTTCTTATGGTCAAAATTAGACAAACAATTAAACACTAACTTCAACCTACAAGTACAATTAAAGTATTGATTATCACATTGATCGATTTCAATCAATTCCAAATCAATCTGTAAACCTAAATTAACCTAAATTGCGATGATTAAACTAATTTTTATTAGACTTTTGTTTGAGGTTCAGTAGTTAATAAGTAAATAAAATCATCTTAACAACAATTATAATCTCACCTTGATGATGGGATTGATTATAATTGACAAGTTATCGTTATATTTGATTTCTCATCTCACTCTAATACTATTAGGGTATTAAAAGTTGCTAATGACGATGATGATGATGATCTAGCGTAATTAATTACTACTAATAGTATATATTTAATCAAGAAAATCAGTAGTTAGTGGGAGAAGTAAATAAATAAAACGAGAGAGAGAGAGAGAAAGAAACTAATGAAAAAAAATATAACGAAAGTTAAGATGATAATTAGTGGAACGTTTGATCAACATTGATCACAATTAGTTAGAATATGAAAGAATGAGAATGATAAATTGTTAACAATTAGCGATGGTTATTATTATGTTACCCTTAATTGTGAACATCAGTTAATCGAAATTGTTTAACTTGTTTTTCTTAATTGTTTATCTTGTTGATTTCATTATTTTTGGTGTTTTCTTTTTTTCTATTTTTGATTAAATGGATCATCTAAATGATCAACGATCTGGGACTAATCAAGTGAACAATTTGTGCCAATCAACAACAACGAGTAGAAGTACAAAAGATTCACCTTGTATTCCGGTGATCAACTCATCGACATCATCGCGAAAATCAAGGTCAAAATGGCGACCTGAGGTTCCTGAGGTCAATTGGCAGGATTGTTTTTGTATTTGTTTCTTTTTCTATTTACTTTGCAGTGATACGGAATCGGAGAAACGACGAAAAAGTGAGAAAAAAGCGGAAAAGGAAATGATAAAACGAAGGAAAAATATTCTCAAACAACAGAAGAAAGAGAAAGAGCAAAGGATCAAGGAGATGATTAAGGAGAGGGAACAAGATGATGGAGAGAAAAAGGTTAAAAGTAAGAGAAAAATTGACCAAGAGAAGAAGGTGAAAGTTGAAGAGGTCAAGAAAAGTGACCATGTAAATATTAGAATTTCAGAGAAAAAAGTTGACCAATCAAACGAGATGAGGATAGAAAAACGTCCAGTTAATTGCGAATCAACATCAAAACCAATTAACCAAATTTTCTCAAATCAACAGTCAACTGAATCAAATAAGATCAACAATTTAGATTCAACAAATTTGGTTCCATCTAAAAATCCAATAATCATCAATTGGAATGATTTAAATTGAAATTGATTCTAAATTTAATTCATTAAGATTTGAAATTTTCTCTCCTCCATTAATCCAATGCTCTTGAAAAGATATTAATTGTTAACAATTAACTTTCATATATAAATAAGTATCAATTAAAACTTAATCATTGTAAATTGTCAAACTATAAACTCTTAACCAACTAATAATAATCACAATTGACACTAAAAGAATCAATCTAATTGTAAATTATTATTGATAATTATTCGTTTTTTAATTCAATTGTAAATTGAAAACAATTAAAACAAAAACCTTGACTAAAAAATGAATATTAAAATAATAACAATTAATCAACAATCAAACTGATGAAAACAACAAAAATTAACCATTGTAACTCATTTTCAATGATTAACAATAATTATCACCAAGATTTATACACAATTATCAAGGAAAAGTTAATTACGATAATAATCATCAACTAAATCACTATGACCTTTAACAATTAACAACAATTAGAATATAATAAAGATAATAATCATGTTAATAACCAATTAGAAGGTGAATCATAATAATTGATTTAGTAAATGATTAAAGTGACAAAAGTAAATTGGGTTGACCGAGAGACGAGAAAATAATCAAATAAGATTTTCATAGTGAACCAATTAAATTGATTAGATTGTTTAATGAACATGAATAATTATTATTATTATTTAATAGTAAATTCTGCTAACGAATTGAACTTGTCATTATTTAGCCTTTGTTTTTGTATTCTTATTGATATTTACAGGAGAGAGAGAGGAAAAAAAAATATTAATACAAGCACGAAACAAAAATATTCATTTTCAACTCTGAGATCAAAATGTAATAATAATAACATTTATGGAGAGGAAGATAAAAGGTGAGAGAGAGAGATGAAGTTTTCCAGGTAAGGTGATGATGATCAGATTGACGATGATTAAGATTATTGAACAATATTTATATTATTGTGTATAATTATTGGTTTGTGAATATATATGTTGATTTGTTAAGCCATTGTGTGTGTGGTGTTGTTGTTGTTGATTATGATTCAGCCAAGTTATTGAAGTGATTAGTTATTCAGATGATGATTAGGATGACAGATATGATGAAAAATAATTATCCTTTTTGTTTATCATCATGTTATCACACTTAATTGTGTATCCAGGGAAGAGATTGTCCAAATTGTTGAGACGTTGGCGATGACGATTATGATGATGATAATATTAATATATATTTATAGTTATTCTTGTTCATTCAATTTTTTGTTGCTTTCAAAATAATTTCGTGTAATTTTAGTTGTAGTAATATAATGATAATAATAGTGATCGTTTAACTATTGATAGTTAATCTCTGTTAATGGTGGTGATAATTATGATCATGACGATGATGATGATGATGATGATGATGGCTTCGTGTTAGCTCAATATATATAAGGAACAAAAATAATCTGATAATCTGCATGATGAATGTTGCTCTTGATTAGATTTTAGTTTCTTTAATTATTATTAACTGGAGTCCTTTTGTTTTCCTCATTGTTGTTGTTGCCTTTTCTTCATTCTGATAATGTTTTGTTAATTGTTGATGATGCTACTGATTGTTTGTGGATTGGGCTTCATGTTAATAGTCAATGGACAAGGATTACTTTTCTTTTCAAATTTGAGCGATCAATTTGTATTCTTGAAATTGATGTTTTCCTAATCCAAAGGTAATTCAAGATCAGGTACATTTGGGTTATCTTAAAATGAATATTTATCTTTTAAAGTTCCGATGGATTTGTGTAGATGTCGATAAAAAGTATTTGGATTAATGTTCTGGAATCGTTTTGTTTGATAAAGATCAACATCATTCTTGAACTTTGATAGTTTTTCCATGTATAAGGATTTTGAATGTATACACAGGTATTCATACAAATATATACATTGGATTTCAATTTGCACAATTATATTGAAGATAGAGGAAGAGTGAGAGAGTGAGAGGAGTACAGAAAGAAAGAAAAACATTGACATGTAAGGAAATTACTATTTCACATAAATCTAATACGATTTGGGTTCCAATGGTTCTTAGGTTCAAAATTTGACGCGTGTAATGGTTAAAGGAGCAGTTAATTGTAATGACAAAAGATAAAAATAATGTCAAGTTGATTGTGACAATCAATTGTCAACAGAAACAGGGGCCACAGAAAAAAATGCACTTTGGCAAAATTCTGCATTTTCTTGTTCTTGTCGATTAACATTTCTCTCCTTTCAAAGTCATTTCACATTTCACATTCAATGTCAGAACTATCTTCTAATCCATCTAAGTGACCTGAGATTTTCCACCTAAAGAAAACAAAAAGAAAACAAAAAGAAAATAAATCGAAATTAGAGTTTTAATTTACAAATCGTAACCATGTTTTAAGAAAATCGTACAAAAAAAACATCAACATACTTGTCAACTTGGTAAAGTGTAAGGACAACTAATTGTCTAACATGAGTTGGTAGATTTGTATCATTCAACAAGTTCTGCAATATCTCAATTCCTCCATCATCGATCAGTAATTGACAATATTTATTACCTGTGGATAGAAAGAAAGAAAACGAAAAATGAAGAGGAAGAAAAAGAAAATTATTAGATAAATTCCATAGGTGGATTAATATTAGTGCTTACAATAAACTCTGGTGAGATTAGCTAAAGCCCAAACTGCCCAATATTGAGCTTCATAAACCGGATTTTTAGCCTTTAATAAACGTAGGATTGGTTCAAAAGATCTGCAAGGGAAGAAAGAGGAAAAGAAAGGTAATACAATTAAGTGGGTTAAATTAATTAGTGATGAGCAAAATTAAGATGAGAGAGATTAATAACAAACCTGTAATTAATATTTCGCTTGGAATTGATTGTCCAACGGCCAATGGCTGTTACCATTCTCGATAGTACAACATCACGTTCAACAACTTCACGCAGGTATGCATGCCACACATCAGGTCCATCGGAAACTGAATAGAAAAAGATATGAGGGAAAATAAGGAAAGACAATTAATAAACAAGGTTGACGATTAAATTATTAATAGTATGATTATGATGAAAAGATTATTACCAAGCTGAGAAAGTATTCCAGCAGCGTTGTAGCTCACTTCAATTCCATCACTTTCACTCATTAAAAGCTCACTAAACCTCTGAATGTACTCAGATCTCATTAGTCGAGGTCGAAGATCTTCACATTCGGCAACATTACCCAATAGACCCATCATATTACGAAGAAGCTCTGATAAAATATAAAAGAGAAAAAAAAAGTTAGTAAATCTATTAAACTCTCAAATTTATCAGTAATAATAAATCTACAATCGAGTTATTTACCTGGTGGTTCGGGGAAAGTTGACATACAGTTGACAAAAAGGTCCATTCCATGATTGTCCAAAAATCGTTGACAGTTGATTGGATTTTCATCTGAAATGGATATTACAAATCGAGAGGGAAAAAAGTAAAACAAAGATTAAAACTTTTCGAATGAAAAATATCATCACCATAGGTGAATAATCATGATTCTCTATGATGTACCTGTAACGTTCCACATTGTACTCCAGGCGATTTCCATTACTTCATCACAAACTCCACGATTTAACCTTGATTCGATTAGAGTAATCAATTTATCGATAGCTCCCAAATCTCCAACCAGTGTTTTCTGTTCACCATCAACATGACAAGCCAAAGAGTTTAACAAATAGATACCTGGTGCGGTGATAATGATGATGGAAAAATTTGATTGACAAAGAAAAACAAAATAATGATTAACAAATGATTATCAAGAATCAAACACATGATACATAAAATATCACATGGGAACAAAAATAGACAAAAACCTACCCAATCTTTGAATAAATTCATCATCATCATTCATAACAATTAAAAGTAGAATCTCTACCATTCGTGTATACTCAAATAGCTGGAAAAAGAAAAGAGAGAGAGAGAAAAAAACAAATTACAATCAAAAGAATATCAATTAATCAAAGAATGTAAAAAGAAAATAGACAAATTCATCATTCTAGCAATTAGAAAACTTCATCAGGATTAATTCAGCAGAATGAATAATCTTATTCAATTAGTGTAACGGATTAAAAAATAATTTCTTTGCTGTTTTGATTGTAATCAGAGCTATTCCAGAGACAATCTTTGCATGGGGAAAAAAGATCATGCCAATGCCTCAAGGTCAATTAGCTACAGTCTATCCAAGAAAAACAGCAGCAAGAAACTAGTTGAAAAACCACCAGCAACTTACAACATCTTGAGGTAATTTAAAGTGAATCAAAGTCAGGCTTCCATTGCGTAGCATCTGAATATAAGAAAATGAATTGAATTAGATTAGATATTTAAAATTAAAGGAGAAAGTTTCATACTGAGTATGAATGGGAAACTTTCAAAGATTATTATCAACAATGGGAGTAGTTGATTAACATACCACATTGTCATGTTTATAACGTTGCATCGCATCTAATAGTCTAGTTACAATTGGCCTAGAAAAATGAGAGAGAGAGAAAAATCAAATAGTGATTAATAACATTTAGATAATAATAGTAATAGTCATGATAGAGTAATTTGAGTTTCCATTTTAATTGGATATTGATTTACCTTTTCACTTGTGAACTGTAGTTTTTAGCTTCATCTGATTTTACAATATAAAACAATGAGGCTGATGCAGCGATTTGTATTTGCTTTTCATTTAAATGCCTCGCCATTGCCGTTAGTACCACATTTAATGATCTGTTGATAGCATGGAATTCACTCTGAATTGATTACAGAAAAAAGGGAAAAGATATTAATCATAATTAGAATTACAATTACAAATTTGGGTTTTAACAAAGATTATCAATTCAATTGGTGATTAGTAAGAAACATTTTTTAAATACAAGACACAATGTTGAAGCTTATAATGATTGTTATCGCTATCAAGGTTATTCATAGGAATTAAAATTAACTGTTCAATTAAGATGGATAATCATTTAAATCACCTTTTTTTGTTGTTAAGCTTGATTATCATAATAATTACATTAATTAGTAAACAGAAGTCTTTTTTTCACATGGGTTATAAATAGAGAGCTGATTTAAAGAAAAATGTTTGTGCAATGACTGAATCGAAAGGTTTTGTTAATCATTTAATGATCAGCAAAAACAAAATTCTATTAATGATTAATCCATTTATCAGAATGGAAAATCAAATTTAAGTTAAAATTTAATTCACATTCAGATTGGAATTGGTTAATTATCTGATCATTTCTATTGATTGGTAATTTGGGTTAACCAGGAATAGGAAACAAAGAATCAAAATGGTAACATTGGAAACATTATTATTCATCTGATGGATGATGAATTTTACATTTTTCTAGGATAAAAATGAGACCACGAATCGTTAAGAGGAAAGGATGATTGAAAATGATAGAAGAGAGAGAGAGAGAGAGAGAGAGAGAGAGAGAGAGAGAGAGAGAGAGTAGGTTAAGGAAGTGTAATACCTAGAGAGAGAAAGGGTTTCTTTTATAAGATAACATATATTTGAATTTAGGAATCTTTCCAACATCATCATCATCTAGAACTTCACAAGTATCAAGAAGAAATAAACAGGAAGAGAAAGTGGAAATGTGATGATAGTGTGTTAATCTGTAATAGATTTTGTTTCCTTGTAGTATTGGTTAATAATCATTGACGAGATGAGAAGGTAAGAAAATGGAATGAAAATTTTGGAAATGATGATGACAGGAGATTCCATCAAGAGTTAATTGAAAAGATTGATGCAATTTAAACTAGTGTGTTTTTGACCAACATTCAAGGAGTTAATTAAATCAACTATTGATAGGTTGACATAGTCTAAACTATGGATAAAAATTTAATTACTTCCTTGTTTATCTTTGACGTTAAATCGAGAGAGGATAGAGTTGTAGTTGATGATAATAATGATTAAGACAGTGATATGATGAATAGCAATAACAACAACAACATTGTATCTTGATGAGTTGTTGAGGTAAAAATGGAAATATAATCAACATTTATCCTTGTGGAAAATTATTGTTTTTACCTCTATTCTGAAAGTATGGAAAAGATCATTCAATGCTTTTCTCAGTGGTTCGATTCTGTCCATATAAACTTCACAAGCGGTCAAAATTTGCTCCTCATTTGATTCACCGGCTACTTTAATTGCTGGAATTCTTGGTCTAAATGATGCATCACACTGAGTATTGTACAATCCTAAGAACTCTAATGGACGTTCGTAACGACTTTCTAATCCAATAATGGAATCAGCTCCTGTTTAGGATGAAAGAGAGAAAATTTAATCAGTTAATTATCAATATAATTTGGTTAATTTAACTTTTTCTCAATAAAAGAAAAATAAAAAAGAAGATAATTTGATTTTTGCCATAAGCCATTTGATTTTATTTTGAAAGGTTGATTGGGCTTTGATTGATCACAATCAGCACCGGTTTTTGAGGCTTAATTAACTTACGTTCACCGGCTAAATTGGTGCCAGAAATATCGAGATGGGTGAGATTGGGTAACGCTGTAACTAACTCAGCTAATTGAGCATCAGGTGACTTGAAACAATGTCCATGACGATCATTTGAAGATGAGATATCCAATGATTTTAAAGTTCTAAGCTGAGCAATTTTCTTTAAAGCGGTAGGCGAGAGTGGACAATTGTACAGTATCAACACTTTAAGATTTTTTAACGAGGTAAAAGCTTGACCATCACCAATTGAATTACAATTACTTAAATCCAGATAGGTTAATGTTTCATTCATCATTGGAGTTATTAATGTATCTAAATAACGTTGATTTCCAGAGGGGTTAACTTCATGGATAACCAAAACTTGTAGAGGAAGATAAGGATTAAGAAGATGTTGTTTCTGTAATGATAATAATGATAATAATAATAATAATTAAATTAGATAACAATCAATGAGAGTAAAAGAAAAATAAATAAACATTAACATCAATTGATAAACAATCATGAGTCAAGTTAATCATCATCAAGATTACTCATTATAATTATTAATTGTTTATGCATACAAACAAAACAGAAATGATTATAAATTACAATTAATATTAAAATAATTTCTACGTGAATCAGAAAAGGAAATAGGTAAACAATCAATCATTCATTTCACAATTAAATATTTAAATCATTCTAAAACAATGTAAACTTAATTGTCTTCATTTTGGTTATCGTTTTCTTTGTTAAAATTATCATTAATTTATGATAATATTTACAAGGGGTAAATTGCCTGTGACTAGTAAAGATTGTTAGGTCAAGGCTGCAATTGTAATTGCAAGAGTTTATAAATATATATCATGACCTAGAACTTCATCAGTAGCATCATCAGAACTATTATATGGATCGATAAAGATAAAACTAGAAAACACAAGAAAGAGACAGAGACAGAGACAGAGAAAGAGAAAGAGGAACCATGGTGATGATGAAATCGACCTTGATAATGTTAGAATTTTGAAATTAAAGGTAAAGGAGAAAACATAATAGAAGAGAAAGGAAGGAAAGAAGAGAGAGAAAGAGAGAGAGAATGATGATGAAAATGAGTCTGAGCGAAACTCTATACATCATCATGTAGTTATTGAGGTAAGTATTAGAGAGATGAGACCTTGACCGAATGAAAATCAATAATCGTAAGATATATACACATGGAAATAGAATCAACAATTCATGGATTTATTTTTCTTCGTCTTTGAACATTTCAATCTGAAAACATTTATAATGCTTCATTCATTCATATTATTTTTTTTTCTTGCTCTTCAAATTGGTGACATTATTTTTTTTTTATTCTCGCTTTCTAATAAACAGCATACATATAACTGTTGTCTAGATAATGTCTTCCCTAAATAATTCAACTGTAATCGTATTCAAGGTTAAATTTACAATATAATTGACTCAAAGAAATTGAACAATTTGTTAATCACTATCAATATTCATCATTGATTCAATTATATTATAATGGAAGAAATGAAACTCTGTACATGCTTATGAATAGATGTCCATTTACAATCAGCTGATTTGAAAGAGAATTATGAATAAAAAATAGTAAATCGATTTTCATTAATGAGATAGTTAATATCATGAATACTATATGATCGTTAGCATTAATTAACACAATTAATGAGTTAAATTTTTCTTCAAATGTCTTGATTGACAGAGAAAATGTTCATCTCCTTATTTCATGTAACTTTCTCACAGAAAATGGAGACACTAGGTCAAGGCCTAGAGAGACAAGAATTTACTCTCTCTCTCTTACTCTTTCTCTGAGTAAATTTCTCTCTCAGAAGGATGATTATGATAGATATGCAATGATGATAATCATCATCTTCAATCAATGTCTTAACAATTGAAACCAAGAGTTGAGTTGATCTTTTTTTCTTAAAATTATGTTACGGAAATATAACTAATGATGATATTTTGAGGTGAAGAAAATGAAATTATTACAAAATATCAATCAGCGAATTGAAATAATTAAGTGACATACAAAGAGATTAGCTGATTGGTATTCTAACATAGTCTCAATTCTAGAATTCAATTCATTTAGAAATTGAGTGACAATTTCAAGCCTACATGTAGAAAGCAATTGAAAGAGAAACTGATGAGAGAGACATTATTAATCAATATGAAATCACGGGAGAATGAGTAAAGTAATTTAAATTAGTACAAAGAAAACAGGGCGAGGATTATTATGCTAATAATAACAATTAAAAGTCAAGTTTAAAGTTAGTTTAAGCTTAAAAGAGAGACAGAAAACAAAAAGTTGGCTTGAAAATGAGATGAAAGAAAAGTGATGATGAAAATAAAAAGAGAGAACAGTTAAAATCAATGGCAACAATTAACATGAAACTTGAATGAAAAGGAGAAACTGGTTTAGTAAACAAAGATTCTGATTCAGAATTCAGAAAATTTTTTTCATGATGAGGGAAAAGTAGGCAATGGGTTAAATTGTAGAGAAAGAAAGATGAAAAATGAAAGAGAATCGAAAGATAAATTTTGCAGTATGTCCAAGAACGAACTCCTACGTTCTCTTAATTTAGAATTTTCTCTCGACAAGAAGATTAATTCTCGAAAGGAAAAAAGAAACAGGCAGATAACTAGACAGAACTCTTTACTTTACCCTGACTTCATAAAGAACAGTATCATTTATATGAGAAAAAGAATTGTACAAAGCTAATAAAGTAACAATGAAATTAGAAAAGTAGGACAATTAGGACAAATTATCATTTGGACAACTGAACAGAGAGAGAGAGAGAGAAAACAATGGTGATGAAAGAGTCAAAAGATAACTGTAAATCTTTCAACAATTGAACTTCCGAAACAAGAAAAAGTTTAGAATAAACAAAAAACAATAAACTGGACAGAAAATGTTGAAAGAATGATATTATCCACATATCAATAATTCATCAACTTTGATGGAAAAGACTCAATATTTTCATGACTGAGAGAGATGATCAATCCAGAAAAGTGAGTAAATTGTGACAGCAAAAAAAACAGTCATCATGTAGTGAAATCAATGATAAAAAATACAGCTAATCAAGATGAAAATGACAAGAAAGAGTCAGCTTAAAATGTCATAGCTATACTTTCATCATCATCATCATCAATAACAAAGTTATCAAGCTTCTTATTGGATTAGAAAGTCAAGAAGAAATGAAAAAAAAGGATGAGAGTAATGAATGGGATGATGGAGAGTATGAGAGAGAAAAGGGTATAACGGGTATGGTGATGGAAACAGGTCAGTAGTGCGGTGTCCCCGACATGTACTAGAAAAAGGTAGATGGACATTCATCTTCAATCTCTCTCAATCTCCCTCAAAATCTCACATTTCATCCGAAAAACTTGATTTCTATTCTTATCTTTAATCTCTTTCACTATGTTTATGTTTTCAATCTGATCTCTCGTAACCACATGCATTCAAAATGATAATTCAGGTTATTCATTATGACAGATAATCTCATTTGATATATTAATTCATTCGTATTCAGTTTTACTCTCTATCAAAGAGAGTGATAAACAGAAAGTTCTAGTTATATTGAAAAATATCTCTCTCACTGTATCTCTATTCCAATTATTACAGAGATAATCAGGATGATAACAAAAAATGAGAAAAACTGATTAGTTTAATTTTCATAGATATTTTTCTAGTGTTAAATGTTTACCTAAAAGATATGATGATGGATTATCAGTAGTGAATGAATTTGGTCAAAGAAAAACAATAACTTTTATCATTTTCTATTATGATTATGATTATCTCACTTTTTTGTTGATTAACCAAATAATCAATTGTTAAAATTATAATCATCATGTATAAATGGTAAATTGGGTTGATCAACAAAATTATTAACTCTTCAGATTATAATTGTCTTCAAGTGATTATTACTTGAAATTGATTATAATCTTACCAGATAAACGGATCAAGTTTATTAATAATAATCTTAAACTGACCACTTACATTCACTTAATCTTGTCCAATATTAAGTTGAGAAGTAATCTTGATTGTTCATCAATAGAGAGAATCGATGATTTAATGATTAGGCTAAATTTTAGTTGGCAATTAATCAAAATCAATCAATTTCTACTGATGATGACAGCTATTAATTCTGATTGTGACTATTTAGACAATGATCAGTAATTAAAATCATGTTTTTATCCAATTCATTTCTCTGAACTTTTTTTTACTAATCATTGATAATTTCTACTTGAAAATTACAAAATTGTAACTTTAAATGTTTACTATTTTTACTAATCTAATAATAAAATCATCATGATTTCAACTTAATTACCAGGACGAGATTTGGATGTTTGTTATATATTTTATTCTAAGGTAAATGGGATTATAAAAAGTTGAATTAAGCTGAACTTTTTATTTCGCCAACAGAATTAATCATCATTAATAGAAGAAGAAAGAATTAAATTGTATATTTGAAAAGCTGTCATTCTAAAATTGAGTTTCTTTTCCTCGGATGAACATGTTATATGAATGAACTCTCATGGAAATTGAAAAACAATCAATTCAACAGAAAAAATAACAATAACAAATTTTCATATTCTATTTATCTATGTCTCACTCTCTATTAACTTCCGCTGATTCTTATGATCCAAAGTGAACCCACTTAACAATTATATAAATAAAGCTCAAATTTTCTGGATAAAGTCTAATCCATTTTTTTCCTATTAAAAGTAAATAATGAGATGATAATACGCTAATTAATTACACATTTTGAAGACTAGTTCTTATAGAGAACAAAAAATAACAACAATAATAATATGAAGTAGCGAGATAGTAATGGAGAGAGAGAGAGAGAGAGAGAGAGAGAGAGAGAGAGAGAGAGAGAGAGAGAGAGAGAGACTGTACCTGGTGAAATTTTCCACCCTGAGCATGAATGATGAGTAAAGGTAGAAAGAGAAATTAACAATTATGATGCTTACCTTTTCTGTGATAGTAACAAGGTCGGGATCAGAGTCTGGAAATATTTGATTGCATTTTCCAATGATTAATGTTTCTAATGAGGATTTACACCAAGCTTTATAATCAAGGTAACGAATTACATCTTGTCCATTTTTTCCTTTCCTGATATGATCTCGAATTATGTCAGAATCCTCGAAAACTGGACTATCATAGCCTGAGACAAGAGGTTCCGATGTTTCTTTACCCATAGGTATTCCAAGACATTCCATTAGGTCATTAGATTTTTCAAATGGTGAGGATGAGGTAGACGATGGAGTTGATGATGAAGATGAGAATGAGGTGTTGTTGTTTACTGTTAGATTGTTATTATTATTGTTGTTGTTAGTTAATGAAGAAGGTGAACATGAAGGTGAAGATGATGTTGATGATGAGGTGGTTGTTGCATATTTTCTGATCATTGATCTACCATCAGCCATTTTTGATAGTTTACGTCTTAAAGTGTCAAAACCGTACTCAAACACACCCATTTCATCAAAAATGGAGATGAAATTGTTTTTAACTCCAACATAGGTCGTCTCACACATACCAAGGTTAGATGTTATCGCACCTTTCTCATATCTTTTATCAAGTAAGATATCAAAGGTATCTTTGTTTCTTGATTCAATTACACGGACGGTGACAACTAATTTATCCAAATTATTGGCATTAATTCGTGTTGGAAGGTAACGAATGTACATTAAAGCTGAATCAGAAAGCTTCTGACAATTATCAATATCCAGATACTTTAAAGTATTCGTGTGTTCCGATAAAATGTAATATAAATCTTGATCGGTAATGGGAAGATCAGCTAGACGAGCTTCACTGATAGGTGAGGTTCCAGCTTTAAATTGTGATAGAAATCGAGCAACTCGTTCACCGTCATTCGTGTTGGCGTTTTGATGTCGGAAAGCCTGAGACAAAAACATGTAGTAAATGATGGATAACAAATTCCAAAGTGAATGGGTGAAGAATTAGATGAATGGAGAGAGAATTATAGTGAGAGGAATAACAATGTGATGAGCAGATGTAAAGCCACGGAAGAGTGGAAAGTCATATGATAGATTAGTGAATGAGAGAGAGAGAGAAAGAAAGACCATTAGAACCCCAAGTAAATTAGAATAGAGATTGCATCAAGAGAATATAAAAGAGAAGAGAAAAAGTAAAACGTAAATTAGCTTAATGTTAAATATCTTCGTTGTTGTTGTTGTTTTTTGTTCATTGTCCATTAACCAAGGTTATTTATGTTCTTAGGAAATTTGGACAGAACAAAACAAGTATCACAATCTAATGGAAAGAAGTAGCTAGTTACATACCTCGAGAAGGTTATTACATATCTCCATGGGAAGGCAAACATTTTTAAATGGAATCTCATTGGTAATTATTTTATTGAGACAAATCATCCATAATGAATCGGGTGTATTGTTATTAGTGGTGGCAAATTGGCTCGACATTGGTCTCCGATGCCTGTGACACAATCAGAAGAGAATTTAAATAAATTAGTTAATAATACCGTTGATTTGTCAAGGGTAAAGATGAGACGAAAAGGATGAGATTAAGAAGAGAAAAAGAGTAGAGATGTTTGTTGTTATTGTTGGTAATCAGCAGATTAATTTTACTTATATAAAGTGAAACGAACAGAGATTTTAAAAGGAGAAGAAGTTAAGAAAACAAACAGAAATTATAGTCTGGTGTTGAATAAGTGTATCCAAAATCAGTCAACAAGTTAAACAATCGCACAATAATTATCACAATCAAGGAAAAACATTTTAGATAACAGGAGAGAAAGAAGGAGAGAGAAAGAGAAACCAGAAAATAGACAGAGAAGGAGAAAAGATAGAAAGAAAAATCTGAACAAGAAGGGAAAAAAAGATGAGTGTGTAGAGAATACAGAAGGAAAAAACAGAAAAACTGAATGTGAGTCAACTGATACGAAAGAATAAAAAGGAATGAATGTTCTGAGCGATGAGAAAATACAAAACATTCAATAAAAGAAGAAAAAAGAGAAAAGAAGAGGAGTAAAGGAGAGAGAATAGGAGAGAATAAAAAGGAGAGAAAAGA
Source organism: Panonychus citri (assembly GCF_014898815.1). NCBI lineage: Eukaryota > Metazoa > Arthropoda > Arachnida > Trombidiformes > Tetranychidae > Panonychus > Panonychus citri. Next base: position 152,419 of record NW_026515524.1, on the reverse strand, counting down.
TTGAGGAGAGAGAGAGAGAAAAGAGGGTCGCGGGGAGAATATAACACTTTAAGGCTTACATCATATTGGAGATAAAGAGCTGGATATTTTTTCAATAACACACAAGTTTTACTTCTTTTTATTTTACTCCACCAAGAACCAATAAAAAAGAAGAGAATATTAAAAGATGTTGAGAGAAGAAGAAGAAGAGAAAACAAGAAGAGAAAACAAAAATGAAAACTGAAGAGAGAAAAGAAAAAAACCAAAAAAGAATAACAATTGTTTTTCTGGTCTTTTTTTTCGTTTTCTATTCCAATGAAATTATTCCAATTGTTTGGGTGAGAAGCTGATATAACAGTGAATTACAGAATGGGTGACAAAGCAATTTATCTAAATTACGATGGAAACAATTAATGAAATAAACAGAGAGACGGAACAATCTAATTCACATTTCAAATCAAACTAATGTAACAAATGATAAACAACATGAATGAATTTCCCTTACCCAAAATAACCGAAAATTGTGCTGCCATCTAGTGGATTTCTTTTCGACTTTTTTAGTAAACAAAATGTTCACTTAATTTTTTCCTTTTCCATTGTGATTGTTATATTTGCTCTTGTTAATTAAATTAATTAAAATCTTGTCTACAATTAAATTAATGTGAGTATTTCGCTTGATTGAAAAGATTAAATTCAAAGTCATCTTGAGAATTTATTCTTTTCGGTTTTCTCATTTCTTTTTTGGAATTTGGTTTAAATTCTCTAAATGGAATAATTTTTTTTCGATTTTTTCCCTTTTTGTTTCCATTTAATTTGATTGTTCTTTTTTTGATTCTATTGATTTTGATTCGATTGTCTTTTTAAATATCTCCATTGAATTTAATTGTTTGTTACGTTGATTCAGTTTTTCTGGTAAAATGATTAAATGTGGCGCTTACCTTTGGATTGTTAATCATTGGCTTAGATTTTTGTGGCGCCAACATTTGTTGTTGTTCATTGTTGGCTTAATGATTCAATTTCTGTTTCTGCTTTTATCATCTTCTACCTTTTCTCCCCTAATTTAATTAGTATTTAAACTAATTAATTTTAATTGTTTCTTTTAAACTTCTCTGTTAACCTTTACCTCTCCATCTCACTTTGTTTTAATTCTATTTGATTATCTGTTTTATCATCAGAATGTCTCATGTTGATAAATTAAAGGATTTGGTTTACTCACAGAAAAGAACGGTAAGTATTTGAACACATTCTCTTCTTGTTTTAATCATTTTCTTCCATTTTATTTATTGTTTTTTCTTTTTTATTTTTATTTTATCTTCGCAAATATTTGACCTTTTGTTATTTCCTTACAGGTTTCAATTCGTGATGTTTGTTATTCTTTGAATGTTCACGTTTCTGAGGCTCGGAGGTAATTACATCATTCACTTTGTGCTACTGTCTCTTATGTCTTCTTACTACGCTTTTACTGACGACTGGTTTTCTCTTTTTATTTATAGAATTTTTGATGAATTTCTTGCCGAACTCAAGGAAAAGGACAGTTCTAAATTAGTCGTTACTTATATCGTGTCTGGTTCTGGTCTGGATTCCACTGAAGATTACAAGGTATTTCCATTATATGACTTTGCTTTATCAATGTTTCTTTAATGATGTTTTCTTTTCATACTGTTTTTAAGGTTCATAAGCTTACATATGCCAAGGCCGAGGAATTGGATGAAATCAAAAAGGATTTGAGACTATTTCTAGTTGTAAAGTTAATTCCATTTCATTGAGAAATGAGGATGAAGAAAACGTTTCATGTAATGGCGACGATGTGAAAGAGCATTTTCTAGATAGAGATGATTTTCTTAAGAAGCAAAAGTAAGATCTTGAGTTATCGATTCTCTTTAGATTAACAACCAATTGTAATTTTTTTCTATTTATTTTCATAGGTTAACTTATATTGTTAATGATAATATTCAACTTCGTCCAGATCGTTTGGAACGATTGAATTTGGTCTCTGGTGTTACAGTCAATGGTTCTAATGGTGATGTTAAAGCAGAAGTGAAAACAGAGAAAAAAGAAAAAGAAAAGGAAAAAGAAAATAAAACCGAAACTAAGAAAGAGACCAAAAGCTCAAAGCGAACAACAAATCGACGTGGTAATGGTAACAAAAAGCAAAGTAAATTATCTGGTTTTGGATCTAAAATTCCGAAGAGCGAAAAAACCAATTCATCGGGTGATTCAGGATTCTCCATGGAATCTACACCCGATCCTTTCTCTGAGGAGGAGGAAGAAGAGAAATCCCCTGTAAGTGTAAAAGAGGAAGAAATGGAAGTCGATCCAAGTCCAGTCTCACCTCCATCATCTTCGGAAGAAAAGATTCTATCGGAAGATGAAAAACCTCGAGTAAAAGAAGATGATTCAGAAGATGAAGCCATCTTCATGGAAGAGGTAAAAGGAAAGTCTAAAAAAGAAAAAAGTAAAAAGCGTAAACGTGTTCGAATTTATGATTCGGATGAGGATGAAGATGAAGAAGCCATGGCTTTAAGAATTTTGGCTGGAGATGATGGTGACAATTCCAATCATTCTAGTGTCGCTCGATCATCAATAGAAAGTAATAAATCCGAAGAACCGAAGAGGTGAAACCGGTCAAAAAACTGAGGAAAAAGTCCAAACCTATGGAAACAAAAACAATATCTGAAGAGTTTGTCGACGATGAAGGTTATACTCAAGTTCGATTTGTGAAAAAATTAGTACCTGTTGAAGAAAATGTCGAGGAATCGAAACCGGAATCGACTGAGAATGGAAACGATAAAAACGACATCACGTCGAAAAAAGTAAAAACCGAAAAACAACCAACCAAAAAACAGAAAACGGCCGAAAACGACGACGAAGAAGATACAAAACCCAAGCCTAAAAAGTTATCGAAAGCGGCTCAAGCCAAGAAAGGCCAAGTTTCGATTACCAGTTTCTTTAAACCCGCAGCAAAGGTTTAAACTAATCAGTGCCTTGTAAATATCGTGATCGGAATCAATTATAATCATCATTCTCTCTCATATTCATATTTAATTGATCGAATTTTTTCTCTTTGCATTTCCTTTTCTTCCTCTTATTTGATTCTTGACTCACTTAGAGAAAACAGTTAATTCAACATGTTCACATAATCTAATTTCAATTCTCATCACAACACCAACTACATTCGAGTACCAATTACCTTCTCAAATCGAGGAAATTTTATCCATAAAACTGTATCCTGTCAAAACTCAAGAGAAATCGGATGTCAATCAATTGGTTAACAATCAAATCAACTGATCATTTTTCCTCTCATAAATAGCATCTTTCCAATGTTAATCTACATGTATAGAGTTAATTGTAATGAAATTATCGCATTACTAAGTTTACCTCTTGTGATTAAAAAGTATTTATATTACGTAAAGGTTTCATTGAGTAGCTTAAAAATGTTTAATGTTGAAGATACAAGAAGCTAATCGAGAGCGAAATTGGAATTGATTGCTTGAAGCTCATTAGAATGTTGAAGAAAAATCCAACTTAATTAGTGTGGATATTTTTCTGGTTCTAATTGAAAGTCATCGTTTTGTGAGGATCGTTAACCAATAGGCCAGAATCAGAGACGACAATTGAACCCGTCATATTTTTGGAAGCATCAGAAGAAAGGAAAGCAATTAACTTGGCGATATCCGCTGATTCTCCGACACAATTAAGAGCCGTTTCCTTGACCATTTCATCCCAAATGCCGTCTCCTTTACCGAAGAAATCAAGTATATTGGTTCGAACTGGGCCAGGATTGACGGAGTTAACTCGAATCTCGGGTGCCAATAATGAAGCCATAGATTTAGTGAACATATCGAGCGATGACTTCGACATACAATATGACCAAAATACAGCATGCTGATGATAGGTGAAGAAAAATCAATATGAGACAAAAAGAGAATCGGCTTTTAGTTAAATTCAGTTAATTTCGTAAGATTATTGGAACTTACTGGTTTTTGACTGGCGATACTCGAAACATTAACTATGGCCCCTTTAGCCTGAGCAAGATGATCTTTGGCCAATCGAGTTAATATTATAACTGCTCGAACATTGATCTGCATCACTCGATCATAATCCTCAAGAGAATCACAATCAGTAAATCCTTTGGTAGAAACGACACCAGCATTGTTAACCAGAATATCCAATTGATTATAAGCTTTAATTGTCTCATCAAAAGTCCTCTTTACATCTTCATCTTTCTCGAAATCCGCTTGGATTACAATTGGTTTTAATCCATTAGGAGATTTAGATTGACATTCACTTGAAACTTTATCCAATTTACTTTGAGTCCGACCAACGATCGCGACCTTAGCACCAAGAGACGAAAACAGAATGGCCGTAGCAGCACCAATACCATCACTCGAACCAGTAATTAGAGCAACTTTACCTGTTAGGTTAATCATGTTCACAATTAACTATTTTAAGTCGAGAATATGAAATAATTAAGATGAATTTCAAAATGGTAACTTAACAATATCCAAAGTGTTTTGGTAAATAAAACAAGGAAAACAAATGTAACCAATTTTAATCACAATTAGAATCAATTGAATATATAGCAAGCCTACTAGGCCAGGAAATGGGAGTGATTTAATTTGGTAATTGTATTAACTATTAATACTTGTTAGTACACTAAGACTCCCCTAATTGTTATACTTGAGAAACTAATTGAACAATTGAAACAATTTAAACAATAAAAGAGTCTCAAAAGCAATGATGAAATTACAGTAGTGATGATGGTCCTTAATCATTAAAAGTACAATGAAACTATTGTTAAGGTGAAATCATTTTAATTTGATTGTAATCAATTGTTAACCCAATCAGTTTGATCATATGATGTGAATACAATCAGACTAGAGAAGAGACTTGATAACCTTGGGAATTAAGAAATTTGGTTGATTGTTTGAGTGGTAATTTAACATTGAATAAAAGATAATCAAGAAACAATTTATTCTTTGTCTCATCTATCTAATTAAGAAACCAAAGAAAATCAGTTAATTAAGTTTAATGTTACATCGATATGAAAACCATTCTTTTAATTGTAGGAAGATTAAACTATTATACAAATAAAGAAACGCAATTAAATTAACTCATTATAAGATAATTTTATTTAATCTTCAACTTTCATCGAGTGGAGGAAATGTAAGTTTATCTTTAATCTTAAGATTGGATTAACTGATATACACTTAAGTAGTTAATTAAGAATTAAAATACGAAAAATTAACAATTCTATTGAAAAAATTTAAGTGTAATGTTGAGGAGAAAATTTTTAGTGGCTAATGTTGATTGTAATCACTTTGATTTCATTGGATCTTTGATCAGTAAACCAGAATCAGAAACGACAATTGAACCTGTCATATTAGCAGCAGCATCGGAGGCCAGAAAAGCGATTAGTTTGGCGATTTCTTCAGGTGAAGCGAACTTGTTTAAAGCGGTTGCCGAAGCCATTGTTTCGTAAAATTGATCGTAATTTTCAATTCCAGGTAATTTAATGCTCGTTTTCACGGGTCCAGGATTCACAGAGTTGACTCGAATCTCGGGTGCCAATAATGAAGCCATAGATTTAGTGAACATATCGAGAGATGATTTCGACATACAATATGACCAGAATAATGTACTCTATTTATTAATATATCAACAGGAGTTAATAGAAATTGAAATTTTACAAAATAATATTTTCACTGTTAAATTATTATGAACAGAACTTACTTCTTTGAGAGCAGAGATACTCGAAACATTAACTATGGCTCCTTTAGCTTGAGCAAGATGATCTTTGGCCAATCGAGTTAATATGATAACTGCTCGAACATTGATCTGCATCACTCGATCATAATCCTCGAGAGAATCACAATCAGTAAATCCTTTGGTAGAAACGACACCAGCATTGTTAACCAGAATATCCAATTGATTATAAGCTTTAATTGTCTCATCAAAAGTCCGTCTTTCTCGAAATCCGCTTGGATTACAATCGGTTTTAGTCCATTAGGAGATTTAGATTGACATTCACTTGAAACTTTATCCAATTTACTTTGAGTCCGACCAACGATCGCGACCTTAGCACCAAAAGACGAAAACAGGATGGCCGTAGCAGCACCAATACCATCACTCGAACCAGTAATTAGAGCAACTTTACCTGTTAAGTCAATCATTTCGTTCAACAATTAGTAGTTTATCAGTTAATTTCAACTGGTACAATAGTTGATTGTTTCAGAGCACAAATGAAAAAAAAACAATACGAATTCAGATGAATTATTGCTTTTATTTGATTTCACACCGAATTAACCTTGGAGTGTATTATGTGGATCAATATTTATAATCTTATTGACATGCACCTAATTTAATTGATCACAATCTCACAATCGGGATAGTAATTCATAATCTATTTGTATATTTATTAATCTAGTACTAAATATAACAAAGTTGCAAGAACTTAATGATGAAATAATGTAATCTCAATATAAAAACTTTTATTACAATTTTCCTAACTAATTAATACAATCCTGTTGATCTATCTTTCTATATTCACAGATAGCAAATCGATAGGATTTAATTATAATCCAATGAATTATTATTAGAAAGTAATTACTTTTTTAAGCTTTGATAGTCTCATCAAAGGCCCTTTTTACATCTTCATCAACTATAATTGTTAAGTTAATCATTTTGATTTCAAAAAACGATGATTAATATGATACAAATACGACAATTTAGATCAGTTTATTGAGTAACTCACGTTTGTACCTGTTAATCAGTTCAGAGATTAGATAATCACATGGAACCACATGACAATTGTGCTTAAGCTAATTCACTTCGATTCGATACAATAAACTGATCACAACAATTATCTAACTGATTAAGTTGTTGTTATCAATAGGAAATCTTTCCGATCACTTTTCTGTCTGACAATTATCTGTTAAATAATCAAGAAGCTAATCTACAATTAGACTCTAATTGTAGACAATTTGCCACTCGATCAATAGTATTAGGTAGAGATCAATCATCTCAATTATATCTAACTTCCATTGTCACTTTTTAGAAAATCATCAAATCGAATCATGGATGAACCAAGTTCGAAGTCAACAATCATTGAGACAAAAGTTTCACACTTCTAATTAATCTCGATAATTGCAATTCAGCTCAGGTAATAATCGATCATGATCTCGAAATTTGATCACCATGAGATTCATATCAACAAGCAGATCGAGAGGAGAAAAAAAAATCCGAACATTGATAAGAAAAGGTTAAGTTTTAATCGAAACGGAAGAAGAAAAAAACAATTCGAATCATTTCCAGTTGAACAATCAGACATTTCTCATGATAATCTTTCGGTGGGAAATTTATCTGATTGAACTTCTCAGTCGATATTAACCACATTATCTTAATTACCTTTGTAATTAAATAAATTTCTAATTACTTCCCCTTCGAGTCAATTAATTCAAAGAAAATGATTTTCATCGTTTTCCTTATAAGTCTTTGTTTACCTTTTTCGTTTTCTCTTCTCTCTTCCTCTCTTTTCCTTTCTCTCTCTTTCAATGTTTTCTTTTTTTCTTGTTGATTCTCAGTTTGTTTCTCGCTCTCTCTTATTGACAACATGTTCATAAATCTCCATTTTCTGGTGACAACAATTATCTCTCAATCAACTATTCCATGTGTAGACAAAGAGCTAATCAGAAAATAAGAGATGTCAATGTTTCTTTAATTTAATCTTCTAAAAATCATCTTCGTATTCCAATAACACTAATTGTGAATTTCTGTTGTTGCCTATACTTGCTAAAGAAAAAGGTAAATATGAATTAATTTGATTACCTTTCGGGTATTTGATTAATTATTTTTCTCCATTTTTTTCTGTTATTTGATCTTCAATATTTCTGTTCTTCTCTCTTGATAATTTCAACTAATTCTGTTCATTATTTTCTCTCTCTTTAGGAATTTACTTTTTGTTTCTCTATAATAATACCAAAGATATGAAAAAATGTTTTAATTGATTGTATTTACCAAAAGGACTTGAAATGTGGTTAAATTATTATTATCCAAATTCATTGAATTCTATTGATTGTCTTGTTCTCTCCTTTATGACAAAGTGACCAGTGTTTTCTGGTTTTCAGTTGACCATCGAGTTGATTTCATCCATTTTATTGATTTGATTGATTTAAAAGGTGTAAACAAGACCATCGAGTTAAAGACTTGGTGGTTCTTGTTTAATTGATCGCATGTGAATGAGACCAATTTGTTATTACATGTTGACCTCCCTATGGAAGAGGAAACCGTTACTTTTGGCCATTGTGATGGTCGCATCTTTCACCGTGATCGCCCTTCAGTACAATAGTGTCTCTGATTCAAAGAGAAACAGTCTCGATCCTCAAATATCTTCTTCTTCATTCAACCCACACTCAACCAGGAATAATGTAAACTCCTACTCTCAGGATAGTCAATCATTACCAAGGAGAAATCTATCAGCTCTTGGATTAGATAATGGAAATATTAATCATAACAAAACAACCACAATCAGAATGAGAATGAGAATGAGTATAACAATAAAAAAGACAAATCAGATCAGTACATTGAAAAGAGACGAGATGAAGATGATCCAAATAACTTGAGTGATGGTGGAGATTCAAGTGATAAAGACAATCAAATTCACCAGTTTCATCTTCATCAATCGCTGCTCCTTATGAATCTTTTGGTGGAAAATATTCTCATTTATTTACATCGGAAGATAAGAATTCAAGAATCAAAAAGGACGGAGAGAGAAACAGTTATTATGTTCCTCCATATAGATTGGTTCACTTCGACCTGAAAGGAGCCCCACCAAAGATGAGTTACCTCAAGTCGATACTGAACTGGTAAAAGAGGCCAGCCACTGGTATTCTCGTTGAGTATGAGGACATGTTCCCATACGAAGGCTATTTAAGTGATATCTCGGCAAAAAATGCTTACACGAAACAAGAAATTGATCTGCTACTCAAGACGGCGGAACAACTTGGTTTGGATGTGATTCCTCTTATTCCGACCTTTGGACACATGGAATTCGTTCTTAAATCACCCAAATTTCGGCACCTTCGAGAATATGATCCATATCCAATGGCTTTGTGTCCTTCTCAAAACGAAACTTTTTTTCTCATCCAACAAATGGTCGATCAAATCATGTCCGCTCATCCCAATATCAAATGGCTTCACATTGGTTGTGATGAAGTCTTTCAAATAGCCTATTGTGACAAATGTCGAAACTCCGATCGGGACACTCTTTTCCTTAATCATGTAATTAAAGTTGCCAAATACGTGAGGTCTAAACACTCAGTTATCCCCATCGTTTGGGACGATATGTTGAGGAACATGTCACCAGAAAGGTTAAAGGAAAGTAAAATTGGTTCTCTGGTCGAACCGATGATCTGGACTTATGTCAAGGACATTTACCGTTTCATTCCCTACCCAACGTTCACCTACTTTGCCGACACTTTTGACAATGTTTGGGCTGCAAGTGCCTTTAAGGGAGCCTTTGGTGAGACCCTTACAGTGCCCAATGTCAAGATGCACCTCGAAAACAACGAGGGCTGGCTCGAAGTGATGGCCGAGCAACATGGACACTTTAAATCTTTCAGAGGAATCGTGGTGACGGGTTGGCAAAGGTACGATCACTTGGGTACTCTTTGTGAACTCCTTCCTTCGGGACTACCTTCGCTCATCATTGATCTCATCACCTTAAAAAATGGACACTTTGATGTGACCAAAGTGTTTAAAGAGTTTGACAAAATAATGAAATGTTCATCTTCATCTTCATACTCTAACAATAACAATCAATATGGTTACCGTGAAGAAAGTAACATGATTGGTTCAAACAATGGAAACACCAATGGATTTGACTTTGAATCGGATCCTTATTTGTACAATCGAGCCTCTAATTGCTTATTCCCTGGATCATCAATCTTTAGGATGACACAAACTGTTGCCGATGCCGTTAAACGTGTAAACGATTACATTTACGATGTGACCATTCACAAGGCCTGGCTAACGGACTATAATGTGCGTCATAATGTTTCTAATCCTTATCGAGTAGACGAAGGGCTAGAACAACATAGTAATGTGCACTTTTTGTTGACTTCTGCTCTTCGATCTGCATCCTCATCACTTCGAGAAGCTTTCGATGAATTCACGGTGAATGAATGGATAGAACAAAATATTTATCCCTATCTTCTTAAAATGGAAAAAGTTCTAAAAGATGGAGAAAATCTAAAGAAATCTAAAGTTTGGCCTCGAAGACCTTATCCTCCTCTTCCTGATATGAAACGATTTGGATTATAAATATCACCTGATTGGTATTAGGATTACAGAAGCAATAAAGCAAATTCTCAACATAATTAACTTAACCATCTCCAAAACCATAGAGTCAATTAAGGACAAATGCTTATTCTCATCGCTTCTCATCTGATTGAAACAGATTCAGTAAATTCAGTGATTTAGATGATGGAAAGAGTCTGAAAGTTGGTGGAAATTGATCTCAATGAGACTTTAATATTGAGCATCAATGTAAAGAAAATCAATCAAATTCATGCCAAAATCATATTCAGACACATATAATAACTGATTTAAAATGATTAACGTTTGATTGTTTTCACCAAAGACAATCGTCTCTATTGATAATTATATCAATTTGTCATTTGTCTTTGATAACCAATTTATCTGATATACTCACAAACCCAAATGACTACTGAAGTAAATTATCATTTCCACTCTATCAAAGTTGATTGAGAGGTTTAATTATCCTCAATCTTTTGACAATTGTTAATCAATTGTCAATTTTCATTAATTTCATTAGGAAATATCTAATCAATATTATCAATGAAACGAAGGCAACTTGTGTCAACCCAAGCAAAGAATAATTAATCGTGATTTTTACAACAAAACAATGGAAATCACCTGAAAGTGTCATGATTACACCGAGTGTTGTACATTCCCAACCTAATTAAGTCAATTTCTGTTTTTCTTTCTCAAATGTAAACATTTTCATCTCTGGTCATTTTTTTTATAACTTTTTTCCTTTTCTCTGATAATGTTTCTCTTGTCAATATTGTTATGATTGTGTCGATTATGCTGATTAAAACTTATTTGTAAATGAAAATAAAACTCCCAATGTGTCCATTGCGAATTCAGTTTGATGAAGGTACCAATTAATCAACTTCCTAAAAGAACATCGATTTGAATTTACTTTAAACGATGATAAGTTTTATTACCAAGTTCAACGAATACAATATTTACTGAGCTCATTTAAAGAGCTGCCATCGCTTTGGTTGGGTCAGCGACAAGAGAACCAGAATCAGAGACAATGCTTGATCCAATCATATTTTTCTCAGAATCTAGACAAGAATATCCAATTGATTATATGCCTTAATTGTCTCATCGATCGTCCTCGAAATCCACTTGGATTACAATTGGTTTTAATCCATTAGAAGATTTAGATTGATATTCACTCGAAACTTTATCCAATTTACTCTGTGTACGACCAACGATCGCGAAAAGTTTGATGATCAAATTTACGGTCGACCTGGTGAACGATATTGGACTCGAGGTGAAGAGGCTACATATTAATTTGATATTGATAATCGTTGTTGAAAATTTCGATGTTGATTTGTATTAACAGCGTTTAAGTTTCGCTAACGAAAACTTTACCAATCTTTTGACATCATGTATATTCAAACAATATACATTTATGTTCAATTTAACATTAAATAAGAGATTTTCATACTTAGAATCTTCTGAAATCATACTCGAATTGTACTGATTGAAATCATCTATCAATGCACAAAATTAGATTAAGGACGATTGGGTTATATTCTTGATGAAATTATTGTTTCCAGCATCATTATCATCACCCAAACAATCATTATCCATGCTACTGTTATGATGAACGGAACAAAAAGTCTAAAAGGAATACAGGAACAATCGAGCAAGAGGTCAAATCATCTCACAAACTCCAAAATCACAATCATAACCCTTGTGTCCAGATAATCCAACACATTAGGGGAACATTATCATCACCTCTCATCCTAATCAACTTAATCATCTCATCAGTTAATCTTACAATCAGTTGGAGAGGAAAAAAAAATTCTCTATTGTTCTTGGAGATGTGATAATGTCAATTACTCTTGTTTACTGATATTCTGTTGATACACTTGCAAAGGCACACAAATTGTCTCACTTTCAAAGTCTATGTTAGTGTTGATCACCCTAGTGGAACTGATTTTGTGAGTTTAGTGATTAAGGTGACGGAGAACAATTTAAAAGTAAATTAATTTCAACATTTGACGAAAAAGAGAAAAGAAAAGAAACTGAAAAAAGTGAAAATGATTCTAAACAACGGGAAAGGAGAGATAATAACATGAATGGTAATAAAACTAATAAGATAACTCAGAAAATGAGATTATCTGGAACTTTAATGATTCCATCTCATGATACATGTATCATTTTCTCAACACATTCATAGAAAAATTTTCATGAAATTATCCTTGTTTATTTTCATCAGTAAAAACAACGGAGGCCAATGTTTTGTGAGGATCAGCGACGAGCGAGCCAGAGTCAGAGACAACGATTGAACCTGTAATGTTTTTAGCAGCATCGGAGGCCAGAAAAGCGATCAACTGAGCGATGTCATCGGGAACACCAACTCTTTGTAACGGCATAGTAGTTGCCATGAGATCCCATAGAGAATTAGGATTTTCAATCTGATTTAAGAAATTGGTTCGAACTGGACCAGGATTAACGGAGTTGACACGAATCTCAGGTGACAGTAAAGAAGCCATTGACTTGGTAAACATGTCAAGTGCGGCTTTTGTCATACAGTAAGACCAAAAGGTTCCACTCTGATAATATAAATAAAACTAAATTTAGCGACACAGAAACAAAGAGTCACAACTAAGATGTAACTTACCATTCTAATACCAGCGATACTTGATACGTTTACGATTGACCCTTTAGCTCGAGCGAGATGATCTTTGGCCAATTTAGTCAATAAGATAACTGACCGTACATTTACTTGCATTACTCGATCATAATCTTCGAGATCACCTTCTTCGGCAAACCGTTTCTGACAAGCAACACCAGCATTGTTAACAAGAATATCCAATTGATTATAAGCTTTAATTGTCTCATCAAAAGTCCTCTTTACATCTTCATCTTTCTCGAAATCCGCTTGGATTACAATTGGTTTTAATCCATTAGGAGATTTAGATTGACATTCACTTGAAACTTTATCCAATTTACTTTGAGTCCGACCAACGATCGCGACCTTAGCACCAAGAGACGAAAACAGAATGGCCGTAGCAGCACCAATACCATCACTCGAACCAGTAATTAGAGCAACTTTACCTGTTAAGTTAATCATTTTCACTATGTAAATAAGCAAAACTTTTACAATCAAGAGTCAAATGAACGCCCAACAATTTAGTTGCAAGTAAACAATTAACTGAAATCTTTTAAATCTAACGATTAGTTTTCAAGTAAACAAGTTAATGCCATCTACATGTATGAGTTTTAATTGAAAATGATGCAAAATCAAGTCAAGATTACAGTTCATTCAAACTTGATCACCTTGGAATCTAATTGCTTATCTACCAACGTTTATTAATCGTCATCAAAATGATTTTATTTCAAAGTCTAATAAAAGTTAATCATATGATATTACGTTTAATTAAGTATGCCTTACATAATTAAGCAAATGATACTAAAATACAAATATTAAGAATCTATTGAACAAATAATCAATCATACAAATCAATTTATTATCAAAATCTTTTGATTTAGCATAATAGATGAACACCAATGTTCATGATTACTTGTGTGGATTGGCTATGAGAGTACCAGAATCAGAGACAACAATTGAACCTGTAATGTTTTTAGCAGCATCGGAGGCCAGAAAAGCGATCAACTGAGCGATGTCATCGGGAACACCGACTCGTTGTAAGGGCGTCTGTGTTTCCATGTGGTCCAGTAAAGATTTTGGATCTTCATGAGCATTCCAGAAGTTGCTTCGAACTGGACCAGGATTAACCGAGTTGACCCGAACTTCAGGTCCAAGTAAGGATGCCATTGATCGCGTGAACATATCGAGTGTTGCTTTGGACATACAATAAGACCAATGAGTACCACTCTAAAAGTTTTAAAAAGAAATGATAATCAGTGATTTTCCAGTGACCAGAATAATAACTTACCATTCTAATACTGGCGATACTTGAGACATTGATAATAGCACCTTTCGATTGAGTAAGATGATCTTTCGCTAATTTAGTCAATAGAACCACTGATCGGACATTGATCTGCATCACTCGATCATAATCTTCGAGAGCATCATCATCAGTAAAATTACTTTTTCGAGCAACACCAGCATTGTTCACAAGAATATCTAATTTATTATAAGCTTTAATTGTCTCATCAAAAGTCCTCTTTACATCTCCATCATTCTCGAAATCTGCTTGGATTACAATTGGTTTTAATCCATTAGGAGATTTAGATTGACATTCACTTGAAACTTTATCCAATTTACTTTGAGTCCGACCAACGATCGCGACCTTAGCACCAAGAGACGAAAACAGAATGGCCGTAGCAGCACCAATACCATCACTCGAACCAGTAATTAGAGCAACTTTACCCATTAGGTTAATCATTTTCAAATCGTTTGTTCAATTGTCGAAAAAAAAACTCAGATAATTAAGGAATTGAAATGTTCACCAGGAGAGTAACAATTAAAATGAATGTTTTATCAATGATATTTACCTTTTATTCATTCAAATCTCATTATAATTTTCAGCCCACTAATTAATTGAGATTAGTTCATTAGATCATAAACAAACAGTCAGGTTGTTTCGTTAATCAAATCTAATTAGATACAATGACTTTCAAACTGGTAAGAGAAACTCTAATTAGATTATTTAATTATCAAGCTAATTTTAATCTCGATCGCGTCACGGGATTATACAGGGTGATCAAAAAGTTCGTGTGAAAGGGAATGGGGGTCGAATCGAATTCAGAAATGTAAATGTTTGTCTGAGCATCTCTAACCCTTATTACCCCTCACACGAACTTTTGATCACCCTGTAATTTGGATCAATCGAGAAAAGATTAATCTCATCCTCGAGACTTGCAATTAAATTACCCTGTTAATTGTTTGATTATGATTAGTTTTACTTTCATAATCTAAGTTGATTAATTGCTAAGAACAATCGTAATTACTAAATTGTCAAGTACATTTGAACTTAACAACAAACAATTAACAATTTTTAGTATTATCTATGTGTATTTGATTAATTAGTTGATTTGGTTCGATGCTTTAAATTGTTATGATTGTTAATCTCATCAATCTTTTATTAATTTGGTATTGATCAACATTTAAGTGATTTTATTATTTGTGAAAATGTTTTTATAATTTGAATTAAACTCAATTGTAACGATTGAATTAAAAGCTTTCATAATCATTTACAAATGTCTATTATTGGGCTGATTAATTTTCAATCAATAACAATTTAAGTTTAAATAGATTTACAAATATCAGTTATGCATTTATATTGATTGAGAGAACAGCAATTAAATTAAATGACAAGAGGTGAAAGTTGTTTACAAAATATTAAGATAATTAACACCGAGAGAGAGAGAGAAAGGAGTTACAACAATTTAATTAATTGGATGTTTTTTTGGTAAACAATTAAGACTTGGTTGCCTTTTAGTTGATTGCAGTTGGTTAATTGTCAATAATTTCATCCTTGATTGGGAATAAAATTGTTTTTCCTTTATAATGGTTGAGGTTTTTTTTTCTCTTCGCGATTTAAATAAGAGTAAATTAAACAATATGCAGTTAATTGTCACAATTAATTACTCACACTACATTTGAGAGACTTTGATGAGGAAGATGATGATGACATTTACAATGAATGAAAATGGTAATTATAAATGTCAATGGTGATTGATGAGTTTGGATCAATCAAGTGATGAGATTAAAAAAGTTGCGATGTGACTTAAGGATTAATCATTGAGAGAGAGAGAGATTAACTCATCTTAGAAGATGGAATCAGGTAAATGATGACGAAAGAAGAAAAAACATCTAAATCTTGATACTTTTCTTTTCATAACCTATGGTCTTATTCTTTGGTGACAATGAACGAATCCTTTAAAAGAATTCTATGGAAAGATAATAATAGTTATCGTGTTCTATTAATATTAATAAGAATAGAATAATAATCAACTCTTTCCCTTTAATTGTCTCTTCATTGTTCACTGATTCTTCATGATATTATCTCTCCTTTTCCCGTTGTTTAGAATCATTTTCACTTTTTTCAGTTTCTTTTCTTTTCTCTTTTTCGTCAAATGTTGAAATTAATTTGCTTTTAAATTGTTCTCCGTCACCTTAATCACTAAACTCACAAAATCAGTTCCACTAGGGTGATCAACACTAACATAGACTTTGAAAGTGAGACAATTTGTGTGACTTTGCAAGTGTATCAACAGAATATCAGTTAAACAAGAGTAATTGACATCAAATCTCCAAGAACAATAGAGATTTTTTTTTCTTCACCAACTGATTGTAAGATTAACTGATGAGATGATTAAGTTGATTAGGATGAGAGGTGATGATAATGTTCCCCTAATGTGTTGGATTATCTGGACACAAGGGTTATGATTGTGATTTTGGAGTTTGTGAGATGATTTGACCTCTTGCTCGATTGTTCCTGTATTCCTTTTAGACTTTTTGTTCCGTTCATCTAAACAGTAGCATGGATAATGATTGTTTGGGTGATGATAATGATGCTGGAAACCAGAAATGGAGAGATAAATTTAGAATGAGAGAGAGAAATTGAAAATAGTTTCCTTTTCCTTATGTATCAGTAACTATTGTATTTGGTTTTACAAACGATTCTCTCTTTATATTTGATAATTTAGATTATTATAAAGTAGGTGATGGTTTTGGTGGGAACTGGTTGAGGTTCAATTATTACACATCGATGTATTTATATTGGAAATGATAAAATGTTGTATCATTAGCTTCAAGCTTAATTATCGATTGAAAGTAAACGATAAAATTAAGAGTAAGTTTGGTTATTCATTATTGCTCTTCGTTTAATCATAATCCAAATCGTTTCATATCAGGAAGAGGAGGATAAGGTCTTCGAGGCCAAACTTTAGATTTCTTTAGATTTTCTCCATCTTTTAGAACTTTTTCCATTTTAAGAAGATAGGGATAAATATTTTGTTCTATCCATTCATTCACCGTGAATTCATCGAAAGCTTCTCGAAGTGATGAGGATGCAGATCGAAGAGCAGAAGTCAACAAAAAGTGCACATTACTATGTTGTTCTAGCCCTTCGTCTACTCGATAAGGATTAGAAACATTATGACGCACATTATAGTCCGTTAGCCAGGCCTTGTGAATGGTCACATCGTAAATGTAATCGTTTACACGTTTAACGGCATCGGCGACAGTTTGTGTCATCTTGAAGATTGATGATCCAGGGAATAAGCAATTAGAGGCTCGATTGTACAAATAAGGATCCGATTCAAAGTCAAATCCATTGGTGTTTCCATTGTTTGAACCAATCATGTTACTTTCTTCACGGTAACCATATTGATTGTTATTGTTAGAGTATGAAGATGAAGATGAACATTTCATTATTTTGTCAAACTCTTTAAACACTTTGGTCACATCAAAGTGTCCATTTTTTAAGGTGATGAGATCAATGATGAGCGAAGGTAGTCCCGAAGGAAGGAGTTCACAAAGAGTACCCAAGTGATCGTACCTTTGCCAACCCGTCACCACGATTCCTCTGAAAGATTTAAAGTGTCCATGTTGCTCGGCCATCACTTCGAGCCAGCCCTCGTTGTTTTCCAGGTGCATCTTGACATTGGGCACTGTAAGGGTCTCACCAAAGGCTCCCTTAAAGGCACTTGCAGCCCAAACATTGTCAAAAGTGTCGGCAAAGTAGGTGAACGTTGGGTAGGGAATGAAACGATAAATGTCCTTGACATAAGTCCAGATCATCGGTTCGACCAGAGAACCAATTTTACTTTCCTTTAACCTTTCTGGTGACATGTTCCTCAACATATCGTCCCAAACGATGGGGATAACTGAGTGTTTAGACCTCACGTATTTGGCAACTTTAATTACATGATTAAGGAAAAGAGTGTCCCGATCGGAGTTTCGACATTTGTCACAATAGGCTATTTGAAAGACTTCATCACAACCAATGTGAAGCCATTTGATATTGGGATGAGCGGACATGATTTGATCGACCATTTGTTGGATGAGAAAAAAAGTTTCGTTTTGAGAAGGACACAAAGCCATTGGATATGGATCATATTCTCGAAGGTGCCGGAATTTGGGCGATTTAAGAACAAATTCCATGTGTCCAAAGGTCGGAATAAGAGGAATCACATCCAAACCAAGTTGTTCCGACGTCTTGAGTAACAGATCAATTTCTTGTTTCGTGTAAGCATTTTTTGCCGAGATATCACTTAAATAGCCTTCGTATGGGAACATGTCCTCATACTCAACGAGAATACCAGTGGCCCCGGCCTCTTTTACCAGTTCGAGTATCGACTTGAGGTAACTCATCTTTGGTGGGGCTCCTTTCAGGTCGAAGTGAACCAATCTAAATGGAGGAACATAATAACTGTTTCTCTCTCCGTCCTTTTTGATTCTTGAATTCTTATCTTCCGATGTAAATAAATGAGAATATTTTCCACCAAAAGATTCATAAGGAGCAGCGATTGATGAAGATGAAACTGGTGAATTTGATTGTCTTTTATCACTTGAATCTCCACCATCACTCAAGTTATTTGGATCATCTTCATCTCGTCTCTTTTCAATGTACTGATCTGATTTGTCTTTTTTATTGTTATACTCATTCTCATTCTCATTCTGATTGTGGTTGTTTTGTTATGATTAATATTTCCATTATCTAATCCAAGAGCTGATAGATTTCTCCTTGGTAATGATTGACTATCCTGAGAGTAGGAGTTTACATTATTCCTGGTTGAGTGTGGGTTGAATGAAGAAGAAGATATTTGAGGATCGAGACTGTTTCTCTTTGAATCAGAGACACTATTGTACTGAAGGGCGATCACGGTGAAAGATGCGACCATCACAATGGCCAAAAGTAACGGTTTCCTCTTCCATAGGGAGGTCAACATGTAATAACAAATTGGTCTCATTCACATGCGATCAATTAAACAAGAACCACCAAGTCTTTAACTCGATGGTCTTGTTTACACCTTTTAAATCAATCAAATCAATAAAATGGATGAAATCAACTCGATGGTCAACTGAAAACCAGAAAACACTGGTCACTTTGTCATAAAGGAGAGAACAAGACAATCAATAGAATTCAATGAATTTGGATAATAATAATTTAACCACATTTCAAGTCCTTTTGGTAAATACAATCAATTGGAACATTTTTTCATATCTTTGGTATTATTATAGAGAAACAAAAAGTAAATTCCTAAAGAAAGAGAGACACAGAGAGAGAGAAAATAATGAACAGAATTAGTTGAAATTATCAAGAGAGAAGAACAGAAATATTGAAGATCAAATAACAGAAAAAAATGGAAAAAATAATTAATCAAATACCCGAAAGGTAATCAAATTAATTCATATTTACCTTTTTTTTCCTTTGCAACAGCAGAAGAAGATGAAGAAAACAAATTGATTATTAGTCACTGGAATTGTAAGTCTGATCAAACAAAAGATGAATCAGAAAATTATAGACAATGAGATATCAATTCTCGAGTAGATTTTACTTTATCTACAGACAGAATAGTTCAATTGACGATAATCATAATCACCAGACAAACGAAGATTAGTTATCATGTTGATATAAATAAAGAGAAGCAAAAAAACAACAACAACAAAAGCAAAAATGGATAAGAGAGAGAAGAAAAAACCAAAACCAAAACAAAACCAAGAATAAGGAGATTAACCTGATCTGAGAAGCGAAAACAGATTAAACTGATTTCATTTAGAATTAATTAGCTCAAGTAATTAATCAATTGTGAGACTGTTGATTATCAAAAGTAAATCAAAATCAGATAGAAAGGTAACCGAAAAAATGGAAAACACAAACTGAAGTGGATAAGCTAAATTTAGGATTTTCTTTCACTCACTTGGCTCATTTCTCTCTCTCTCTCTCTCTTTGCTTTTCTCTTTCTTTTTCTCTGTCTATATTTAGAAAGAGGATGAAGACGCAGTTCCACTCTAATCATCTTCTCTGTCTAATTTATCATCATTCTCTTTCTTTCTAACCTTAATTTCTTTGACTGGACCCGTTATTTTATCTTCATCCTCATCTTCAAATATTAGATGATAAATATTACCTGATGAAAATTTCATTCTAATCAACTGTTAATCCAATTGTAGATCAACAATCATGATGATTAATGGAAAAATTAAATTGTAACAATTTAATTGCATCACAATTGAAAATAAATTGAACCATCATGTTATTATTATTACTCAACAACAATTAACTTTTTAATCACAACTTGGAAACCTTTCTGATGATTATGATTGTTATTTATTAACTTTTTGCTTTTATATGTTTAGTTAATCATTACAATTTAATTAACTGTTATTATACAATCAAAGTTGTTTAATTAATTCACTTGGTTAATTGTTTGTTTTGGTTTCTATGGTTTTGCTCAATTGGTATAAACATGAAAGTTAATTGTTGGAAATTCATTATTGGAAATCAATTTCAATTACTATTTACATAACAATTAGTTGGAAATATTTTTATTGATTTTCAACAATTAAACTGGAAAAATAATTTTAATCACAATTGAAATTGAAATGAAATTTTAATTGGCAATTAACTCAATGAATCCATAGTTGATTTTGTGCTGATGGAAACAATTAAATTGGTAGTTAATTGTATCCATTGATTAAAATGTTTCGTTTTTGATTAACTTTCACTTTTTTTTGATTCTCATCAACAATTAACAAAAGGTTATTACAATCAATGAGTCTTGTAAATTGTTTTTAATTGTTCATCCCCAAAGTAAATTAAAATTTAAAAAGCATAACAACAATTAAAAATCATCTTCGTGCAACCATAAAAGTACAATTTGTTAATTGTTGTATTGATCATGATGAAGATGATGATGATGATACTAATGATTGATTTAATTGTTAACCTTTTATTGTTATTTTCACCAATTGATTGAATGATTTATTGAAACAATCAATTGATTTCAAGTTAAATTGATTCTGATTGCAGGGCAATTAACTTTGAAATCATTTTCTAACAACAATTAAATTAAATTGACCTGATATTAAACTGACCTTCAAATTGTCAAGCAAACAATTAGTGACCATCATCAAGAAAATGTCATCAATGTAATTAGTGAACAATTAAACATTATCATTATTATGATTAACTGATTAGAGGAAAAATGAGATTAAATTAGCATGATTAGTTGATTGTTTCATTTTTAAGAATCAAATCTTTTGTTTTTAACAATTAGAGGAAAATGACATTTAATTTGATTGTGATTAACAAAAATTTCACTCTCTTAATATTAACAATTTAACTTTTTTTTTGTTAATTGTGTTTATGTGAATATATTTTAATGAATGTTTAATAAACTAATTGTGCTTGTAATTTAGTTAAAACTAAATTTTAATGATAAAACATTTAAGAGTTGGAAATTTGTAACATTATCAGCTAATTGTTGTTGGTTTAATTTATATTTTCATCTTCCTCATCATTTAATTGCTAATTGTTTACTACTAATTAGTACTTATACCTAATGGATAAGGTCAATTGTTACAAGGTTATCAAAGTTAATTGTTGTTCATTGGGTTCCTTTTAGGTGAAACAATTAATGTTAATTGATTTTTTCTTTACCATTGATTAGCAATTTAATTTGCGATTTTCCTTTTAAACAATTTGGACATTTGGGTTGAGAATAAGTTTAATTAGTTTCGTAATTAGATAAATTGTTGTTATTATTATTTAAGTAGTAGAATGATATAAATTAACAAATTTGTCAATGGTTGTAAATCAATTGGAGACAATTAAGATTCAAGATTGAACAGGGAAAACAATACAATTATAATTGACAATTTAGAAAACTCAATTACAATTTCATGAGTATCATTCTGGTGATTGTTCATAATTGTTCAGAACTTAGTTCAGAATTGATAATCGTTGACAAATTAGTACGATGAAAGAATAGGAAAAAAATATCTTGATGAATTTTTTTTTATGATTTTTGATTTGATGCTTGAGTCTAAAATTGGATAATAATTAACACAATGAATGAGAGCAAAAAAAGAGGATAATTAACAATAAAACAATCGCTAAATTGTTGTTGGTAATGAAAATATATTACAACGATGATGATAACGATTTGATAACAATCATAAACGCAAGAGAATCATGAAAATTATTCAAATTCAGAAATAATAATAATTCTGAATGGAAACGGAAATTATAATCTCTCTTGTTATGGATTATAATAAAACCGATATTGATAATCGTTTGTTATTATTTTTATCTGATTTTTTTTTCTGAAAGATTATCGTTAATTGTTACCATTTAAATTTGATGATTTCATTGAAAATTAGTAGTATTTGGATGGAGGTGAATCAGCTTTTGGTGCATCGGAATAGGTTCGGTATGGTTGCTCATGGGAAGCTTCATATGGAATCGGAGCTTCATAGTTGGAAGGCCCTGATGATGGATACCCTGTTCTGTACATACCGAGATAGGGTGAGACATGTTGCTTAGGTAATCTGATAGAGAATGAAAAAAGAACAAAAAAAATAGGCATTTAATGTGATTAACCGATTTCTATTATAATCGAAAAGAATAAAAAAAAAGTTCTGTCTTCTCAATTCAATCATCCGAATCTCTTTGGCTTTTTTTCAATACCAAAAGACAAGTGATTACGATTCTTTTAATGGTTATTCAACTTTACCATTGAACAACATCACAGATTTCACTCTATTGTTTCATCTAATTAACAATTAATTATTCTTACCTTTTGTAATTAGAATCATGATTACCATATGAACCAGCCTGTTGACCGTATTTACCATGTCCATGTTTACCATACTTATCATGGGCTCCATATTTGTCATTTTTATAATCACCATGTGAGGCAAGATCTTAATTAGTTGATTAATGAATTAGTTAAGAGATTAAAAGAAATTGAAATTTAATTAGAATTAGAATTAGAATCAGAGAAAGAGAAACAATTAAATTTCGTCTAAAAAAAAGGTAACATTGAAATTCATTGAAAGATTATTCTCATTAGAGTTTCAGTGAGATAATGTCAACTTTGATTCTTTGATTTTTTTAATTGTTGATAATTTTTTTCTTCTTCTTTCAGGTAAATAATAAGTAATTGTGTTGACAACTTACCATGTTGACCGTGTTCATCGTGGTGACCCTGATGACCTGATTGAGTTGCATGATCTGATCCATGCTCTTTGGTTGAAAACTGTCGTCAAGTTGACAAGTTAACAAGAAGAAGAAAACAAAAGTTAATGGAAAGAAACGAGAAACAAAACAAATTATTGTTACAATCAATTATCATCATTATTTCATTTTAAAGTGATGGTTAATTGTGTGAAGAGTAAGTAAATCTTGATGGTCATTATATTAATTTATCTAAATCATGTAATAATCATTTCGGTTAATAATAAGGTGAGTAAATTACAATGTGACCATCAATCTTATTTTCATCTCTCGATTCCCTTTGTTTTCACTTTTTTTTACATCAATCATGACAATTTGATTTCTTTTCATTCATCTCTCTCAGGACATCATCATCATCATCATCATCCACAATTTTGACCTCAAATGGATCTTGTTACGGTAGCGAAAATTGTATTCTATCAATTTGATGTTTTCTTTTTTTTTCATTTATTCATGGGACGAAGAGGAAACGCTTTTGTTTTTCGATATTCCAACTGAATTGATCAGAGATTATTGATCTGTTTGATTATATGAATTCGGGATCTTACCTCTTTGTCGTAAGCATAGTGTTTCTCATAACCATACCCTCGGTTTCGTGAGTAAAGGCCATAACCATGGTTACGGCCATAAGCGCCGCTTTGGGCTCCATCGGCTTTGTTTAAACCGTATTTGGAGTATTTTTTCAAGCCATGAGATCCTTGATTGTGATCACCATACTTGTCATGAGTTCCTGTTGAATTTTCAGTTTAATTTGAAGGAAGAGGGAAGAGCAAGATTGACGAACCAGAAAAAAAAGACAAGAGAAGACAATTAAAAAGATAAATCAACTGAATCAAAAGAGGATAATTATAAAGGAGAGATGGTAATCAATCAACAAACCATAATCATCGTGTCCATGAGCTCCATAGGAAGAATCATGTTTTCCATATGATCCATGAGATTGTTCATATTCTGGTGGTGGTAATGGATATCTTGACGAATAGGCTGTCTCAAGTGTCTTAAGGTCATTTCTAGCTTCCGTTAAGGTTAAGGTCACAATTAAAGCAACGATTGTCTAAAAAACAATGGTGTAACCAAATTGGAGAGAGAGAGAGTGAGGATCAATTTGATGGAAATGTATTAACAACTATTAACTCATATGATTTAATTGACAATCATAATCATTATGGTAATCAAATTGAACGAGTCTAATCAAACTTAATCAACTATTCAGAGTAAGGTAATTGATTTTACATTCGTAGTGAATTAGATAAGATTAACTTACCGATAGATACATTTTGTGGGGAAAATGTTGATAATTAACTGCACGATTGATAATCACCTTGGTTAATGGTAAAAAAAATTGTAATTAACTTGATCACAATAACACAATCACAATCAAATTTTGAATATAACCACAACTCTTAATGGTCGGTAATTGAAGGTTGATTAAAACAATAGGTCAACTATATAGTTTGATCATTAAGTTTTCAAATATGATTAACGAATTAACTTTTATCCTCAAACTTATTAGCACTTAATCAAAGTGGATAAATGAACCGATGGATTGTTCAGAACTTGTTGTAATCTCTCCGGTGAAATAATCAACAACAATCTGCGAACTAAGATATTGTTTCACTCTTTATATAAGACGGAAAATTGTGGTGACCGCCTTCACGAAAAGTTCAGAACTCGATGGTCACAATAATAAAGAGGAAAAAAAAGAGTATATATATTTGTATGTGAATGACGACGAGATGATGATGATGATGATGACGATGAAAATGATGATGATGACAAAGGTGATGTAATTTATTCATATTCATTAAGAAGATGTGGTCAAAACGTCTTGACTGGACATTCACATACAAGGGACACTCCTCCATTCGAACCTTTAATCGACGAATCAAGTGAAGAAAACAATGTCACCATTAGATGTAACAATGTAACTCGACTATTTATCCTCATCAATGATGACGAAGGTGGTGGTCAGTTAATATTATCATTATTTCCCTAATTAATTAAGCTTAGCCTTAGACCTCGTACTCAACACCAACTACTACAATTACAATTACGCTTAATTTACTTTCTCTTTAGTTATCAAATTTTCACTTAATCAAAACTTTTATCTTCTAACTAACGATTGTCCGAAACTGGTTCGTTCTCAAAACAATATTTTTCTTCTTCTTCGCCGAGAACGACCTTATTCTTGTGCTGGACGAACTTTAGAATTTATTAGGTAAACTAATTGTTCACGAAAATTGATAATGATAACAATTTAACTTTCGCTTTTCGTTTTTCGCTTCTCATCTCTCAGCTGATATTTTCTTTTTTCCCTTTCGTCCAGACTTGCTTGACCATCTCTCTCTCTCTCTCTCTCTCTCTCTCTCTCTCTCACGACGTGATGATACTGTCAACAAGCAGATTATATAAACACATTGTTATCACTTTTCATTGTCTTCTCGCTAATTAATCCTCTTAATCCGATGATTATTGTATTAACTTTCTCTTCATCTTCCATACTAATTGGTTACTCTTTTACCTTTTCTCTTTCTCTCACCTTTTAATTGTTGTCATCGTTTAACATTTCAGAATAATAATAATAATCGGATATCCATCAATTGATCACAATTAACTTAATTTCATCACGTAAAATCATCTTGGTTAAACAATCAAAACAAAATCTTCTTCTCATTCATCCGTTGGTCATCTTATATGTTAATTCAATTGAATTAATCATCATCTTTTATTTTCCTTGGTCATTCCCAGTATGTAAACAGAAAAAAAAGATTAACCGGAAGAGAAATCAAATAAAGTCATCATGTCAACCGGAAATCTTGATTCTCATTCATGAGAATCAACTGAATCATCAATTATACAAACCTACTAGAGTTACACAAAGCCAATAACCTTTTAGATTGACCCATAAGGTCAGTTTAAAGGTAAAACGATTAGTAGAATAATAATTAATTAATTGTCTAATTGTTGACACTTTTGTTTTTTCTCATTCATGGTCAGAATTGAATGAAAACAAAGTAATAATTTAATTTATTTGGTGAAAAAAACTCCAATAACAATTAAGATGACCAAAGTTTAGTTATTAAACATTTAAAGCAAATTTTAATTGATACTTTTAAATTATAGTCAACTGTTTATTATATTGTTGTAATAGTCTTGATGATTACTGTTAATATTTTTTGACAATTTAATTTGTTATCCATCATTGTATCATTTATAATGTCAAATAGTTTGTCAATGTTCAACTATTCAAAGTTAATTGTGATAATCAAGGTATCATCTGAATGAACACAAATCCATTGTTAATAATTGTTGTTTGTTATCCTTCATTTAAACATTGGCAATTTAATTGTTACCCAAACAAATCAACCTTAATCCCAATCCCATCACAGAGTTAAATGTTAACCTAGTAAATAGCAACATGATTATCGTTAATCATCATCATCGCTTTAATGATAACGTTACATCATGTCAAGGTTAGAGAGAGAGAGAGAGTCTCTTTGTTATCATCATGTTCATCATCAGAATCTAATAGAAAACATGATTACCTATTGATATACTTTTATCTTTCTCATGGAGGAAAAAATTTCTTTTCTTCAGAATTTTTTTCTTCTTCATCTTCAAAAATGATGTTTTCTTTTTTACTCAAGAAAATATCAAAATAAGAATAGGATGAGAATTAGAATGAAAAAGATAATGGAAGATAAATAAGATGTTATTGTTATTGTTATCTTCTTTCATGATTACAATATTATGTTTCAATGTGATTCATATGATTGAATAAGGTGATAACATTGAAAATATATTAATTCTTTAAAGTAAGGAAAAAAAAAAGGTAAATAAATAGACCCAAAAAGGAATCGTTATCATTGTTGTTGCTTTGTTGACCTGAGAAGATGTGAAAGAGAATTGGAAAAGTCAAGATGACCTTTCGGAAGATGCGGATGAAGATGCTCATTTTACATGTTCTTTCAAAACCGATAACCAGTAATGCATCAAATTTTCACACAAATAGATACTCATATTATCTCACCTTCTACCTGATAATCAACATTGATTGCCAGAATTTCTGATTCTTACTCAATTGTCTGTTGGTGAGATGAGGTTGTTGATGTATATTCATGATGAAAACACCCACTCGGTGTAAAAGAAGAAGATGAGGAAAGAAGAATTGAAAGAGAAGTTGTTCTTCGGTGATGGTGAAATAGAAAAAAAAATAGGAAGATGATGAAGAGCAAAAAGGTTCATCTAATTCAAATTTTCTTTCATCAATTTTCTTTGTTTCTCTTATACCTTTTGCTTATCATTTTGATATTTAATCATCAATTTGATTCCAACGGTGAAAATTCAACAAAAGAATTACCTCTTTTTCATCATCATCATCATCATTTAAATCATTCACTTGCTGGTAAATGATGATTATTCTGATGATGAAAAGAACCCAGGTAGTTGAATTCAGGTAATTTTATTGTTTTCTTTTTGGCAACAATAAAATAACGAGTTTCCTGAGATGATTATGTGGAAATGATTTATTCCAATCTCTCTCTCTCTCTCTCTCTCTCTCTTGATGGATTTACCTGGTTATCTTTTTTTTTGTATAGCAAATTATTCATTATTTCATGATCATCTTCTCAGGCCCTGTGAGTGTTTTTCATTGTTGGTTGATTTTTCATCTCTTCGCATCCTTAACATTAATGATATTGTTGATGTTTTGTCTTTAACTATCCTTAATTGTTGTTGTTTAAAAACCACGATAAATGAGATTACTTTGGATGAAAATAAATCGCTTGGTTAATCATAACACTTTTCTCATTGTCCAGTAAATTTTTATCATTGTTATTTATCACTCATGGAGAGACAATTAATATCTCACTTGATTTTGTTGTTGTTGTTGTTGTTGTTTATCCTCATCTTTTTGTCTTCTTTATTCACTTGAACAAATTTAATTTACTAAATCACTCCAATGATTATTAAATTGTTAGTTTCTCATTTTTTTTCCAATGGTAAAGAAAAACAATTCAATTTAGTTAATCGTATTCACTTTAAATCTTTACCCTTGTGTATCTCAATGATGAG
This sequence comes from Panonychus citri, assembly GCF_014898815.1. Taxonomy (NCBI): domain Eukaryota; kingdom Metazoa; phylum Arthropoda; class Arachnida; order Trombidiformes; family Tetranychidae; genus Panonychus; species Panonychus citri. Next base: position 123,887 of record NW_026515524.1, on the reverse strand, counting down.
AAGGTAAATCAAACTAATCTTGCGAAGAAGTTGTTTTCATTTGATTGTGAGAATTAATTCACTTTAGAATAGATTTTGATTGGAGTTAAATTCTCATTTAAAAGTTGCACTAAATTGTTTGTTTCGTAATCGACAAATTAGAAGCAATTTTTGTGAATGAAATTCAATAAGAATTGTAATTTGTTTTTCTCTAGTGAAACTTTCGTTTCAACGAAAAACTTATTTGTCTCAATTGACGTTTTCTCGCTTTGATTATCAACGAGTAATCAGTAATTAAAGTGTAAACAATAAGCAAATTAAGATTATCATTAGAAAGGTGAGAATTACAGATTAAATGATTGATTAGTTGGATGTTTTGAAAAAAGAAAGAAATTTGTTATTTAAATGTAATCAGATTGAAACAATTTAAACCAAAAGATTTTCTTTCGAGAAAATTACAAATAATCAATTGATCAATCAGTTACAATTAAAGATGGAAAATGGTTTGAAGGGCTCATTAAACGACAGTAGGATTAGGAAGTAGAATGTAGATTGAAGGGATTGAGAAAATTTGGCAAAATGGAAATGGAAAAGGGTAACAATGTCCCTACCCTTTGTGTCCACTAGGGAAGGTCAATATCACTCTCTTTCTTTTGCTGGGCCTCATACCAAGATTTGGCGATTGTCCTTTTCATCTCGTCATCACCTTCTTGGTACATTTTCTTCATCAAGCTCATAAGTGTCGCCGATGGGTCAGCATTATCATCAGGTCTTTCCTTTTCGTCGACTACTGTCACTGGTTTACTGTATTGGATGTTGGACCAATTTCCTTCTTTCTTTTTCTTCAAGTATAATATGATCTTTGATTTGGTTCGTTTGAAGTAACTTTCTTGGGTGTTTAATTTATCTGATAGTTTGGTCAGGGTGAATTTATAGCGACCAAAAATTACTTTAACAGAATTTTCATCGGCAAATGTTAACTTAATCTGTTCATCTTCAAATGGTTCCTTTATGGTGTCCAGGGAGAGATAAATCTTTATAAATTTGTCACTTTGATCCCAAGCAAAATTTGTCACCGAAGTTAATTCAGTCTCTGATAGTGTTGGAACAGAGATTTTTTTAACTTCTTTAGATGCCAATGATTTCTTTAAATTTTCCAATCTTGAAAGCTCATTAATTAACAATTTTCTCGTTGATTCTCTGGTTACATGATTGTCAAGAATACTTTTCACTTCAATGTAATCCAATTCAACCTGTGAACAAACAAAGAGAAATATATTTAAAAGAGAGAGAAAGAAAAGTAAACAATGGAGAGAGAGAGAAAAAATTGATTAGATTGTTTTTGCATTTAAAACAATAGAAAACAAAATAGAAACAAGAAAAAAACAGAGAGAGGGAGGTTATCAATCAGGAGAAATAAGAAAGGGTAACAAATGAGTCTAACACAATGAGAATCAATTAGAATTGAAAAAAGTGCAAATTTAAAACAATCAACCGATACACAAAATGGATGAAAAGAGTTGATTAAATAATGAAAGAAAACAAAGAGAAGAAAAAAATTCAAAACAAACCACATGAAGAAAATTATTGAACCAAATTGTATAGAAACTACTTACATTTTCCAATTCTTTCGGATCCATTACACTAATTGGAATTAGAATGACAAACTTTTACCAACTGAAATTCTCTGACAACTAATTAACTATTAATTTAAACTCAAGAATAAATTGTAAATAAAGACACGAGATTTTTCCAGAGAAAAAAAAGAAAATTGAAAAAAGAAAAACAAATGTGCTGACATCTGGTGAGAGAATTTGTTCCATTTGATATTCGAATGATTTTTTTTCTCTTCTGAGTTTAAATCGTTGATTATATAACTCGATTTATATAACAATTAATATCTAATTAATTCTCTGTCAGTTAAATCATCAATTATAAGTGAAAATTGATAAACATTTAGTTCCGTGAATCATCTAGAAAATTCATCTCGTGATCAACGTTTCAATGACCAGTCAACTTTCATGGTCAATCTCTGGTAACTGTATCTTTTTTTTTGTTTAATTTTGTTTATTTTTCTTCAGTAATTTACTAATTTTTGGTATTTTGATTCTTTTTTAATTGTTAATTAGGATTATTATCAGTTGAGTTTTTCTTCCATCTGTAAGCGGAATCCAATTGCTGTTTGTTTTTCTCTACTTTGAAGGTTTTCCCGTTTTTAGGTCCCTTTTAGCCCTTTGTTTACTATTAATTGTATGTTATTGTTTCTTATTTGAAACAATTATTGTTACACTTTTTCAGTTGTATTCTAATTGTTTGACAATATCTTGAATATTTTACTGACAAATGATGGACAGTCCATGGTTACCTTTTCTCTTTGTCATGTATCGCCCATTGATACCTTTACATGATATAAGTTGGTGGAAATGATTGTCTACCACCAATTTCTGATGATATTCAAATTCCAATTGTTTGATTGTTTTGTTTTTCTCAGTCACTTAAAAATTAACAATCAAAGTTATGACAGTTAATTGTCTCTCAGTTTGATGTGATTTTCTATCTGTCCACCTCCATTTTTACCAATAGAGAGAGAGAGCTACCATAAGTGATCAAAGGATTGTAGATTCAACCATAATTTTTGCCAACTTGGTATTTTATTCATAATTTATTTTATTCCTACCCAAACAATATAACCATTAATCACTTAATTTTGATCGATAGGTAAACATATTTCAGTGATGGAAAATTGTTTAATTGTTTTTCTCTTGAGTATTGTGTTCAATATTTCTCAAGCTTTACCAACCTCAAAGCAATTAATTTCACCTCGACAAGGAGATTATCATATTGGCTCAAGATATGATCCATTTAAGGAAGCAATTAACAGTGACCGTTTTCCAATCAATGGTGATAATAAAGATTCTGGAGGTAAATTAATTAGTCCAGCACTTAGATCTCCATCTTTACTCCCATGGGAAGATGATCCAGAAATTGGTTATGTAACAGAAAGACAACCAGAAACAACCAAATCTTCAACTTCATCTGAATTATTAACTTCATCAACTTCATCTTCTTTATCACCATCACCATCTTCCCAATCAACAACAATAACGTCAACTCCGATTTCATCAACTGTAAGTTTACTTCCCTGGGAAGACGATTCTTGGCAATTATTTACAACAGTTAAATCAAATTCAACACTCACTCTGATTACAGGACCATCGACCTGGAGGACACCATATATTATAACTGAAGGTTCAACTCATCCAATAACAACGACTAAATTATCAACGACCAATACGATTACAAGCTCATCAACATGGAAAACTCCTGAGATGATCAAAGTTACCAGTTCTACTACTAACAAACCATCAACAATTATTTCATCTACAACAACACCAACACCAACATCAACTTTAGGAACAACTTATTCACCTTTACCATGGGAAGAGGATTATTTTGACATCATAAACAATAAACCAACTCAGGTATTGACCATTAACATTGATCATTTGGAGATATTTTTTCGGCTCAAAAAGTAACATTTTTTTTATACATTTAATTTCTTTCAGGCTCAACCTACATTTAAGCCTTTTGATCCACCAACAACAATCAAATTAACATCAACTACAACATCTAAAGCTCCAATTATAATTACTACCACTACTCAATCAGTTCCCATCAATGGTAATGACGATGAACCCATTTTCAATTTAATTCAGTTTAGACCAGTTCTACAAAATGATCCAAACTGGCCAAAATTTCCCTCCAAATTTCCAACAACCAAAAAATTTAATTCTAGATACATAAATCACCATTAATCCAGTTTTAATCTTGACTACAACAATTAACCTTCACCCTTTAACTAATAACATTTGTTTGGTTAACATTCAGACTCCTAACACTTTTAACACCAACAACAACAGATTAACTCAACTAACTAAATTTATACCGATCAATAATTACTCAACTATTCATTTATTGTAATGAGTAAAAAAAACTAATTCAATCAATTCCACTACAATTTGATGAACTAAAAAAGTTTTCATCAAGATGAAAATATCGATACATCGAACTACAGTTCGAACTTCACCTGATAGATGGCGTTGAAACTCGCACGTGTTTTTAAATGTCTGGAAAAAAATGTTTTCCTAATTGAAGATAAATTCAATTAAATTGTTGATACTTTTTTGTTCAATTTGAACACGTTTTTTTCTTACAATTTGGATTTTTTGTCAATAATATTTTCTGATAACTTAAATTCTTTCTACCTCAGTGAATTCTATTGTTCTCCAAGATGGTTGTTTTTGTTTGTGGTTCTTGTAATGAATCGTTGAAAAAAAATTCAGTCTCATTACATTTAAATCGGTGTCGAGCTCCGGTAATCTCTTGCTGTGATTGTAATAAAGAATTTACTGATAATTCTTACCAGAGTCATAATCAATGTATCTCAGAGGATTCCAAGTATGGCCCTGAGTCTCAAAGAGTATATGGTAATAATGATAAAGGAAAACTTAAACAAGACGTTTGGCTAAACAAGATCAAAGAAACTCTGAAAACGATGAAACTCTCAGGAAGAGCTGAGATGGCTTTAAATAGGCTACTTGAATATCCCAACATACCTCGGAAGCAGAGTAAATTTGAAAATTTTGCCAATAGCTGTTTACAAATCAACTCACCTGATTTAATTGGTCAATTATGGAGTATCTGTGATTCAGCTAATAAAGCAGTCGCTGGTGGAGAGACAAAACCGGTGGAAAATAAAGCTCAAGCTCAGCCGAAAGAAACAACTTCACCTAATGATGGAGTAAAAGAAGATTCAAAGAGTAATAAAAAAGAGAAAAAGAAGAAAATGAAGAAAAATGAAGAAGAAACTGAATCTGGAATTTCGGCTGATAAAGAAGAGAAAAGTGAAGAGCCAAATGAGACTCAAGGTACAGAAAGTTCTGGACAAAATAATGGAATTGGTGACAATGTAAAGAAATCCAAGAAAAAGATGAAACAAGTTAATAAGGAGGAGAATCAAGAGACACAGGAAACGAATGGTGATGAAAAAGACAAAATGGAAACTGAACAAACTGAGAAAACTAATTCAATTACAGAACCTGAACCCAAGTTGGATGAAGAAATGGTGGAAAATGAAGGTGATAAGTCAAAGAAAAAGTTGAAGAAAAAAAAGAAACGAAATCATTCGGAGACAGAGGAAAATGACCAATCCAATGGTCAAGTAAATGGCGATTCCAATGGAAATGCAAATGAAAATGGTCAAAGGAAAAAGAGCAAACCGGATGAGGAAGTAGAGTCAACCCTTGATGAAAAGATAGAACAAGATCTAAATACAATTGAAGGAATGATTAACGAATTGAAAAATGATCCCGATAATCAAATTAGTTGGTTTAAGCAGTTGAAACGGCAAATCAAAGAAAAAGAAACCGTTGATCTGAAAGATTTCAAGAAGATGATTAAGAAACTGAAAAAAGAGTATGAATTAAAAGAGGAATTTACTGATTTAATTGCTAAAGCTAAGACGAAATTAATGAAGCGACATAATTACTCAGTTTCCGAAGGACAAATTCAGTATAAACATTTATTCTGATGATTTAAATGAGTAAATAATTTATTTTGTTAAAAGTTTATCGACACGACTCAACAATTAAATGTTGACTTTGTTAACTAAAAATATTGATTAATCAGTTATGTTGTAATTAAACTATTTCTCTGTATCGTTAAATGTAACAAATCAATCAAACTAACGAAAATTAATGTTAAACTTGATCAATAAGTTGATAATGACGAACAAAATTGATTAAGTTAACAATTAACAATCTTTTTGGAAAATTAAACAATCCTTTTGCAAGACAAATGATTTAAGAAATTACAATTAAATTTACAATCACTGGATATTAAAAGGATTAATTAAGATAAATTCAAATGTAATTTACCCTCAATATCCTCTGATTGTTAATTGTTTCTCGTTAATTTAATTGTAATTTCTTTTGGTTTCCAGATTTTTTACTAATCAGTTGATTTCGTTTTAATCTCCAATGGATCCACCATGTGATTCTGATAAATACTCATTGGTTTCTGGTGAAAATTTACCACAACAATCATCACAACCTATTCCTGGACCAAGTAATCAAATAACTATATCATCTTCCCAATCATCATCTTATTCAGCCAACAATCAAGATGAACTATTGGCCATAGCGTTGAATTTAAAGGCTGGAATTGAGCATCTTCGTAACAATTTGGATACAATTAAAAGTTCAGCTTCCAATGTAGATCAATTATTGGCGATAATTACCAAATTCTCAACACATATTGATCATGTTAATCTAATCATCGGAAAGGAAATTAATCGTATATTATATTTAACAGCTTCGCCCCATCGGTCAAGTACTTTCGCCCTTCCCCATCAAATTGTGTCCAAACCAATGACCACCGAAACCACTGTGATCACCAAAGGCCAAAAGAAATTAAAATTAACACCAAATGATTTACTATCAACTGAATCAATGATGCCATCAACCAGTAGTCAAGTAAATCAACCAATTGATGAAAATTCTGATTCTGATTCCGATGATTTTGGCTTCTGTATAGACGATACAGTTGAAAGTGATTAAGACAAATAATAAATAAAACAATTCACTTACCTGATTAACCAGCAGCAATTAAAACAACAGTTAATTGCCAAGTTGTAACCATTAACCTGTTTCCTTAACAGTCTATTAAACAAATCACATAGTCAAGTGATTAACTAACACATTCCAGTAATTAAACAATCAATGTCTACCCTGTAATAAGTGAATTAAGAGACAATTAAAAGTAATTGAGTAAAAACTGTTTTCCTTTTTGTTTTTCCCTTACAAATTATCATAATCACTTTTCCCTTGGTAATTGTATAAACAAAATTGTCGATCATGTGAAGACACAAACATTAAATTAGTTACTAAATTAGTTGATTGTTCACTTATTATTATGTTATCACTTTTATCACAACAATTAACTCGCTTAGTTACTCAGGTAAATGAATTAAATATTTTCTCCATTTTTGTTAGAAAAGAATAGAACAAAAAGAAAGACAAATGTTAAGACTAATCGATTCTCTTTCTATGTAATAATTTTTTCTTTCTTTTCCAATCACATGTTAGATTTTTCTTTCTCTCATTTAATGTTTTCATTTCTTTGTGTTAACTTGATTATAGATTTTAATTAGAATTAATTGTTTAATCGTCAATTAAGGTGAGTCGATTGTGGTTTCTAATTCTAATTCTAATCAATTGGAATTACAATTGAATTTCTTTTTGTTCTTCTTCTCTTAAAGTCTTTGGTTTGTTTTCCTTTTGTCTCTTCATCTGGTTTTCTATTTATTCTTATGGCTCCAATTTAGTAATTTGATTTGTTTCCCTTTTTCCTTTAAATTAATTTTAATTGTTCAGTGTCAACTTTTTACCCTTCATTTGTCCTTTAATTATTGATGCAAGAAATTTAATCGTTTTGATTAACCAAAATTTTGGATGTTTGGTTTAGAATATATTCTCATTTGAATAATTGTTTTTCTTTTCCTTTTTTCATTCTTCAAGAGATCACAAGTAATTTTATTCTCAATTCCATCTAATCAATTGATTCGTTCATTGTCAGTGGTAAATAAAATGGAATTTAAGTATCCCAAACCTCGTCGAGATGATTCTATCATTGAAAATCTTCATGGAGTCATGGTAAGTTTAATAATCTTCTCATTAAACTAATTACATAATGTAAACATTTTCTGTTGCTAAGGTTAAAGATCCGTACAGATACTTAGAGGAACCCGATTCTGAGGAGACCAAGAACTTTGTCCATGAGCAAAATAAAGTGACCTCCGCTTACATCAATCAATGTGATATCAAGGATAAAATCAGTGAAAAGTTAGTCACCAGACCGAATGACAATTAAATCATATAACTGACCTGTTGTTGTTGTTTTTTTTTCCTAATATTTTCTTTATTGTGTCAACCATTTTATCCTATATTTTAGGTTGAAGCTTTTATTGGACTACCCAAGGTATCGTTGCCCATCTAAACATGGATCTAAATATTTTTTCCGTAAAAACGATGGCCTTCAAAATCAATATGTCATCTATATTCAAGATTCATTGGATGCTGAGCCTAAAGTTTTCCTTGATCCTAATATGATGGACAAAGATGGTTTAGTTTCCGTTGATAGTCTTAATTTCTCGGAAAATGGCGATTGGGTTGCCTACAGTCTTGCCGATTCTGGATCGGACTGGAGACGAATTAAAGTTCGAAACGTTGCCACTGGACTCGATTCTGATGAAACGTTACTTTTCTGCAAGTATACATTCACCTCCTGGACTCACGATAATAAAGGTTTCTTTTATTCGGTAAATAATATTACAGATTTTATAAAGACGATTTTGATTTATCTAATTGTTCTCTTCGATTTCTGTTTCCATTTTAGCGCTACCCTAAACAAGACAATTTTGACGGCTCAGAAAATGATAAATGTCTTAATCAGAAAATGTATTATCATAGAGTTGGTACACCACAAGATGAGGATGTCCTTGTGGTTGAATTTATTGATCAACCAGAGAGCACAGTGTATGTAATATTTGACACTTTAGCGGAGTTAATGATTAACTAACATCTCTCTCTTTCTCTTTTTCTTAGTTCCGGTGTGGTCAGTGACTGTGGAAAATATTTGTTCGTATTCTCATCTGAATCTTGTAAAAACAACACTTTTTACTATGCTCATTTGGATGGAGATTTAAAAGGCAAACTTGTCTTAAAGCCGATAATTGACAAATATGAGGCTGATTACGAGTTCATTGCCAATGATGGTCCACTTGTCTATTTTAAAACTGATCGTAATGCTTCAAACAATAGGATTATCAGGATTAATTTAGATGAACCGGACGAGAAAAATTGGATCAACATTGTTCCCGAACACGAGAAAAATGTTCTCAATACAGCAATTTGCGTGGACGGTGATAAATTAATTACTATCTACACTGAAGATGTGATCGATGCGATTCAATTTCGATCTCTTCAAGATGGTAAAATACTATTCAAGCCGAAAATACCGATCGGCTCTATAGTCCAAATAACTGGAAAACGAACTCAAAGTCAAATATTTTTCCAAATACAAAACTTTCTCTCTCCTGGTATAACTTACAGATATGATTTCAAACAAGATTCTGATATTTCTGTAAGTTTTTTTCTTTTCAACTTCTATTATCCATTATTGTAAATTATTCTCATTTTTATTAATATTGACAGATATTCAGAGAAACTCCAGTAAAAGGATTCGATGCCTCACAAATTGAGATGAAACAAGTTTTCTATCCTTCTAAAGATGGAACTTTAATACCAATGTTTATCCTTCATTCTAAGGTTAGAAATCGATTCGATATTCACCCACGAACTAGTCTAATGTTCAAATCAATAATTATTATTTTTACTTAGGATTTTAAACAAGACGGTGAAAGTCCATGTCTCCTCTATGGCTATGGAGGATTTAATATAACCCTTTCTCCCAGTTACTCTCCTACTCGTCTATTGTGGGTACAAAACTTCAAGGGTATTTTCGCCATTGCTAATCTACGAGGTGGAGCGTAAGTGTTCAATATCGAGTGTGTGTTTACATGTATCATCTTCATCTTCATCTTCATATCTTCTTGATTTAACAGAGAGTATGGTGAGAAATGGCATAAAGCTGGAAGCTTGGAGAACAAGCAAAATGTATTTGATGATTTTATTTCTGCTGCTGAATATTTGATTGAATCTAAATACACCAACAAGAAAAAGTAATTGATTAAATTGGATCGAAAACTCGTCAACAATAATACTAATGGTGAATTTTTCTTTACAGAATCGTAATCGAAGGAGGATCAAATGGTGGACTATTGGTCGCTGCTTGTGCTAACCAACGACCTGATCTATTTACTGCAGCAATTTGTGTTGTTGGGTAAACAATTTACCTTCCATAAATTGATTTGAATTGTGTTATAAATCTAATTAATGATAAATATTTATTAATATTTTTTCTCAGTGTCTTAGATTCACTTCGTTTCCATAAATTTGGTATTGGTAAATTTTGGACTAGTGATTATGGTAATCCTGATGATGAAAAGGATTTCAAAGTTTTAATCAAGTATGTTTAATCTGAAAGAAAACCCAATCAGTCAACCATCATCAACTTATTGCTATTTAATGATCATACAATTTACCTTTTTTTTTATTATCATCCATTTTTAGATACTCTCCCTTGCATAATATTCCCCTTGGAAGTGAAGTTTATCCCAAGATGTTACTTTGCACCGGAGATCATGATGATCGTGTTGCTCCTCTTCATACCCTTAAATTTGTTGCGGAATTACAACATTCCCTTAATCTAAAGGGAACTCCTCTATTAGCTCGGATTGAAGTTAACGCTGGACATGGAGCTTCAAAACCAATCAACAAACAGGTAACATTTTATTCAAATGAAAAGCTTATTAATGTGATGACATGATGACCATCATTATCATCACCATTATAATCAACTCATGTGTTATTTATAGTCCCTTATAAAATATAACGTGTTCATATCACACACACACTCACTTATTCATATATTAATACATGTATTTATATGAATTTTCAACACTCTTTTTTTACCTCTCTTCTTAATTATCTTGATTACTTGTTAATTCACACACACTAATGGCCACTTTTCCCCTTTTTTTCATGTTCGTGTTTTTTATTCATCATAATTACTACAGATTGCGGAACGAACGGACATTTATTCCTTCATCAAGCTCGCACTTGATTTACCATATTATGAATAAATTGGATTATTATTTATGACCAAAGTTCATTTTCTCATAACAATATAATTACAGACTCGAATATTGTCTGATCAACTTTAATAATCTACCAGGTTGATCAATGGAAATCAATCAACTTTATATATTTATGATTAAAATAATACGAGATCATTTTCACAGTAAAAAGAGATGGCATTTATTATAGATTTTTTTTTCTGTTTCTTTGATTGTAACAATTAATGAGAATCACAAAAGTAACAATTAGGTGAAGATGAAGATGATTGAAAAAGGTGATGAGGATGAAAAAACAACGAAAGTTGTTAACAAATTGTTTAAATCTCAAGGAGAAATTGTTGAAATTTATCATTTTCTTACTTGGAAGAAAAAGTTTTTCTTATTAATTTATATATATTATTAAAAGTGAAACAACATTGTACAATTAAATGATGACGATGATGATGGTAAACAATTAACTCAATGATTAAGAGATGAAGATGAATGACGATGAATAAAATAACAATTATTAATACAGTTAATGAGGAGATTTGTAAAAAAAAAGTGACGGAATTACAATCAGCCGGTGGTTGTTAATATTAATTATAATTGTTATGCTGATGGTCTGATTGTTGTGATTGGAGTTGATGATTCTGTTGATTTATCATGTTGACTGGTTAAAAATGATGGTGGTGTTGTTAATTGGTCATCTGATGATGATGATGATGATGATGGTGTTAAAGTAGCAACAATTGGTACCTTGTTAATTGTTGAAGGTGGTGAATTGGGTGTTGTTATTGTTGTAATTGTTGTTGGTGAGGTTGTTGTTGTTGTTGTTGTAGTTGTTGTCTTAATTAATTCATCATCATTAATATTATAACTTTCTTCAATTAGTGATGGATGATTAAAATAATCATTATTATTATATTTACTTGAGAGACTATTCCTACTGTTTGATTGTTGATAATTATTACTATTACTATTTACATTACTATTAACACTATTTAATTGATTATTATTAACATTAAGCTGATTGTTGTTGTTGTTAATTTTACTTTTAACTGGATTGATTGATAATGAGGGATGAATGTAGGTTCCAATTGGGATTGAAGGTGAAGCTGATTGTTTAGCTGAACCAGAGACTCGATCGTGAATTGTGAACTTAATCAATCGGGTATCGGGTGTGTAAAATGCTGATCGATAGGCACCAGGACTCCAATGTTTACTATTCTTTGGAATCCAACCATTGTGAACGGGTGAAAGTGGAACATGTTCATTAACGGTAAATGGACTTGAAGAAAATGAGTTATCACGAATGGACGAAGTGGCCTGAAGATAATCACCGGAAGGACCATGGTGATAGCCTTTAGGTTCAGTTGTGTCTCGATAATAATAAGTTCGAGGTATCTCTTCAATAGCCTCGGCAATTGATTCCGCTGTTTGAATGGGTCCATTTAAAGTGTTGAAATTATTGTTAATCTGATTATTAGTATTTCCAATTGAATTACCAATATGATTATTGACATTGTTACCATTTTGATTGTCACTTGATTCAATTAAAATCTCATCGGGTGTTGATTCCGTTTGCTCTGAACTAAACACACACACACATGATAATTAGTAAATTATAATTATATAATATAAGAAAAAAAAACAAAAAATTAGAAACAAAAAAATTAAAAGGTGATAAGTTTTAAATGGTCACTTTGATTGGGGTCAAAATCATTTTCATGGTTAACTAAATGATCAAGATGATCAGCTGATAATGTTTAATTTTTGTTCTCTTCTTTCGGATAAATTTAAACACCAATTATCAGCGTAGTTAACAAAACTACAACAAAATTAACTTTAATTTGGTCTCTATTTTCCTACTAATCAACGAAAATCAGCTTAAAATTATCTCTCATCAGAATTAAAATCAAAAATAATTAGAAGAAAAAAGAAGAAATTTTTTTCTTATTATCTCTCAAAATAATGTATATTTGTTAATGATGTTAATCACTATTAATAAACTATTATCAACAATTTATCAGGGAATTTAAATTGTTCATAATAATAATAATAACTATTATTCAACCATCAACACGTCAAGTTAATCACAATAAGTGATAATATAACTCAAAGGTGAAATCTCATGTTGAGTGAATTAATCATTCTGATCATTATTATTACAATCAAATGATTATGTACAATCAAATCTAATGATTACTATTAACAAAGATGAAACAAATTAATTAACTAAGCTTTTCAATCAACAGGTAATAACAATAAAATAGACAGTAAAAAGATAAACGTTGATTGATAAACAATCAATGAAACTATTGTGAAAATATTACAATATAAATACAATAATAATACTTTTCATGGTTAAGAAGTGACAATCAATTAATTGGTTAGTAAATTGTCACTTTACACTCAAAACTACACACAATTAGAAAGAAAAAGAAAAACAATAATTGAACTAATTATCTGTCAATTTTTATTTTTCTTTCCATAATTTGATTAACTATACAATATAATATAATATTACATCGTAACAATTTAATGTCATATTATATGTTGTATCATTATTACACTTGGGGCAATCATTTGATTGCTACAATTTACTTTTTTTTTGTTTGCTAACCAACTGATTAACTAACTGTTATTATCAAACATAATCGTTTGTCACACCCAGTTTTTTTTCTGGCCTGACATTGGCCGTCAATAGCCTGCGGCAATTTCATCATAATCAATACAATATATGTATGAAAGAAGCAAGAAATTTAATTTCACAATTTCACCTTAAAAACAACAGCACCAAGACTAATGGTTAATGACCATTGATTATAATGATTATAATAATGATGATAATCAACTGTTGGGTTAACGGTAAATTGGCCTCATTTGGTTTTAACAAATGCGCTCATTTTTCATCATCATCATCATCTGATTAAAGGACACAAACTGATCTGGATGAGCAACAAAAAAAAAGGGATGCAGATGAAGATACTGATTGTGATGATGATGATGATGATGATGATGATGAGTTTCTGATCATGATGCTGATCATCATGATCATTGGGATAACAAACAAGTTACAAGATAAATAAAGATGAAGGTTAAAACTGATCTAGTTTAGGATTTAAACTGTTGTTGATTGATGAACAGGTAAATTATTGACTTAAAACTTATTGGATTATCAGGTAAACTAATAAAAAATTAAGTGTTAACATTAAATAATTGGTTAAATTACTTTTTTCATACATTTGATTGTCTCATTATTATTGTTAATCATATTTTCATTTGTATCATTGTGATTGATGTTTTTTAACCATTTCAAGTTGTTGTTGATTATATTAGCTGGTAATTAGTTAATTATTCAATTATATTAACTTGTAATCAATTCTCGGTTTGGGAATAATTTAATCGCCTACACACATAAAGAGTTAATATTGTTAATTGTTACATCTTATTGGGGATTTTTGTGTTAATCTTAATTAAGATTATCATGGTTAATATAATTGAAAGGTAAATGGTTTGATATATAAAGTGTAATTAATGTTGGATTAATTTATGATTAAAAGTTGCTAATTTTGGTTTTGGCTTATTATCATTATTATTAGTAAATAATAATAATTTTAATTGCTACCTAATCACTAAAAATATCAACATCTGATTGATTTTCAAGCTTCTTAATTGTATTAAAATGGTTGATTAATATATTTTTTTTATCTTTTGCTGGTTTTGGAGAGATTAATTTTATTAGTTGATTAAAAGTTAAGAAAGTTAATTAAATGGATCAAATTAACTCACTTTTATCTAAAATTCATTATTTAATCTTGTAATTTGTGTGAATCGATTGAGATTATTAAATCTTTTAATATCTATTGATTGTTAATTGGAAAAAGAAACTTCAATCATGTTAACTGGAAGCGTTTAATTTAATTTGATTAACGCTGTTAAATTGTTGTTAACCAATATTTACACAAAATTGGTATTAGATTAATTTTCTCTTTGATTGTTTGCTTCAATTGATTGGTAATTATCATTTCTTTTCGTAACTGTTTACAATTAACTATTAATAGAGACGATTATTTAACTTTGGGCTTTTTTTTGCTCGTTTCATGATCAATAATCTTTAACCAAGTGAATGTTAATTGTTAGCAAATTTAGAAATCATATTTGAATCATTAGATGATTAGCAATTTTCTATTGTGATTAATGGATTAAACTTACGTGTTAATGATGATATTTTCATTTGGAAAAGGTGATTCTGAGAAAGGTGAGGTTCCATCAAGATCAATGGCACTTGGAACTTCAATGAATGCGTATTTATCTGATTGTGATTGGGGACCAGACGAGGGTGAATTAGGTGATGGTGATGATTGTTGCTGTTGTGATGGTGGTGGTGGTGAAGATAAAATTGAGCCCGAAGAATGAGGTTGAGATGGGTAACGTGAACGTGATGTTAGTGAGGATAAACTTTTGGCAAAACTGGTTGAACCTTTGGTTGATTTAGAATTGAGAAGTCGCCATATTAATTGTCCAGGTTTACTTGAATACTCTTCTGGGGCGGTAAGTAAAATGGAAGGTTTAATTTTAGGGCCTGATGGTCCGTCTTTCGTCAAGAGGAAAGCTTTAAGGCCTGGCATTGATTGGATACGATCTTTAACTGCTCGCAAAATTTTTGGAATCTGAGAGATGTCTTTCAATTCAGTGATGGTCATCTCGGGTTTAGATGGTCGTTGACCAAGTTGACGATTGTGTCGATGAGGTGGAGGCGGTGGTGGTGGTGGTGGTGGTGGTGAAGAATGAGGTCCACGAAGTGATCCACTACCGGGAAGAACTCTAATCTCTTGGGCAGCCGATTCGAGAACATCAAGAAATCCAGGTTCAGCTCTAGATCCACGGAATAAAGAGGGACGACGTTCAAGGAATGAAATTGGTGCCAGGGAAGAGATAATAGAAGAAGAGGGTCCAGATGATGGTGAAGAATGTGACTGAGGTGGATTAGGCCAAAAACGACGGATTAAAGATGATCCAACATTTGAATTACCATTGGAGGAAAGGAGTCCTGGTGTTGTTGAAGATGAGGGACCAGAAAGTTGCTGATTATGGTGATGGTGCTGTTGATAATGTGATGGTTGTTGTAGATTACGCCGGGCAACTGCTGTTGGATGACCATGACTTAATCCACCATTTGTTGATGATGAAGATGGTACATAATGATGAGTGGAAATAGATTGATGATATTGGCGGTTCAATGATGATGATGATGGTGGTGATGATGATGTGAGGTTAGATGATTGATGAGACTCCACACGTAACAGGCTTCCCGTTGAAAGTAAAAGTACCAAAGTTATTAACATGATTTGTACCTAAAAAATGAAACAACAAAAAAATGAAAGAGAATAAAAAATAATCAGATTAACGGATAAATAGAAAAGAAAAATTCAAACTGATAAAATTTGAAAAAGAATAGAAAATGAAAACAATTTCAATTAGTACATTTTCCCTCAAACGAATCAGCTGATTTTTCCTCCAATTAGCTAATTGATTTAATTGTTTCTCTCTTTTTAATTGTTCTTGTTACTAATTTAATTCTGTTAATTAGTATTGTTTTTTCTAAAAGTATGTATATCAAAAATCTCCAATTCAGGTGAGTGATTCTTTTTTTTACTTGTTTTCCATTTTGTTACCACCAATGAAAAGAAAACACCTTAAGGGGTTCAAAGGGTTTTCTTTTCTTAGATACAATTGTAATTAATTTTTCTTTCTTTTTCTATTTATGGTTATTGATTAATATTTTAATTGTTTTCCATCTTGATTGGATAAGAGAGAGAACAATATAATTATCGGAAATTAAACAAGGTAATTATATCTTTTGGTTGGGGTATATGAATGTTATTCATCCAATGTATTAGCTCATTTTGATATCACTTGTAAGAGTAACATTATTGCCCTTAAGATGTTCACAACCTTTTTTTGTTTAAATATATACTCTTTATAAAAGAGTAAACTATTATTATTGTTATTAATATCATCATCATTAAATACTCTATCATCAGAGTTTTATCAGTAAATTACAATAATCAAAATGTTAAATCAATAAATAAATGGTAAGTTGATATATTCCCCACCCGATAATAGTAATGATAATAAGTTAATCGCTTATGTATTAATCTTGTTTCTCTTCATCTATTCACAGTTTTATCCAAAAATCAAATCAAAACCAAATACAACATCTTAATCGTACTAATGGTTGACAATTTTTACATTTGACCTGGAATTTGAAACACCATTTATAATGTTCAATCGGCATTTACATTCATTTATCAATATTGGAAAATTTCATCATCATCATCTTGAAATATCATTTGGAATGTGTCCCTCTCTTAATGATAATAGTAATTATCGTTATTCAATAACATTATCTTCATCTCTCTTCAATGTGATTTACTGATTGTTGTGTTTTGTTTCATTCGGTATCTTCATCACCATCATCATCATCTTCTCCCTCTAATTTTATTTTTTGCAACAATTTAAACCTTAAGGTTAAATGTTGTTGTTCAAATGTCCACCCAATCAAAAAGCGGACTTTTAACAATTTATTTAATCACCACTTCTAATAACTAACATATTATTATATATATCATCATTAACTAGCCAACTACAACTAACCAATATAAACAATTTAACCCTCTTTAATTGTAACAATCAAATATGTTCATACAACATATTAATAAGAGGCCATTTAAGTATTTGCTAACAAAAACACAACAATCAATTAAATCATCATCTTCATCATAACGATCAACAAAAAAATCAACAAATTAACTAACTAATAATATTAAGATCAATGCTTAAAGGCAATAATAATAATAATATTATTATTATTATTATAACAATTTAATCTGTAACATACATAATATGTTATTTTAAATACTACAATTAACCAATAACCTAATCAATAAACTGATTAAATATATTGGTGAAAACCTGTTAACAAAGGTTGGGTTTAATAGAAGGCTAAATTGTTGTATTTAAAAGACAAATTGATCAAAAATGATTAGTTTAACAGGTTAATTGTTGTATTAAATTGTTTAATTATGTAAAAACAAAAAGCAAAATGATTTAATATTTTGTTGTTGTTTAATATTAGCAAAGGTTAATCTTTAATCACTTATGTTTGTTTTCAGGGTAAAATCATAATTAACATTAAATCCAGTAGTTGGTAAACACACATAGGTAACAATTAGTTAAATTATCATGATTTTTAAAGTAGCTTGAGGTTAATTTAATGATGTTAATTATAATATTTAGTTGATGAGCATAATGGTTTAGGTAATAATCAGTTAATCATTTTTGTTTTTAATGGATCAACGAAATTAAAATCAAACTATAACATGAGATTAATAATAATCTCAATTCATATAAATTGTGTATTGATTATTTTTTAATTAATAACCTTAAACGTCCAACTAATAGTTGGGACTTTAATTGTTAACAATCAAACATCAAAGTCTAAATAATTTGATTGTTTTATTGTTGAATAAAGAAAAATGTCCAAATTGAATTAATAACATTATAATTAGAAGAGGGAAAATAATTGAATCAATTGATGATCAGAATTGATCCAATTGCGTAGGATGAATTATATGTAATTGTAACTTTAATTTGATTATAACAATTTAATTTGTCCTCAATTTAACAAAATTTCTAAATCCGTAATCAAGATAATCTAATAATCATTTAACCCTTGAAAATGTTATTCAGATAATTGTAACTGTCTCAATAATATTTTTGATTGTTTATCATTTCTGATCGACTGTGTAAATTATTACAATTAACTAAATAATAGATAATTTAAGTTAATTGGTCATCATTTATGATTAGATAATTGTTTATCCACGTAAACAACAGTTAAATTGTCACGGTGATTCTTTGAATGACCAATCATGTAGGAGAGATGAAATTAAATGGATTAGAAAACTATTCAATTCTTAATTTGATTGATTTAATAGTGAAAAGTGATTACGATTGATTGATAAGTTACAGGGAGAGAGAGAGAGAGAGGATAAGGATTAGGATTTAGATTGAAAAATAAATCGTCTCTCTCCTTGTATTCAATTGTTGATTCTTGTTTCTTGTGTTTGTTTTGGTTGATGAAGTTAATGATTTTCATTTTTCATGAATCAAACCAGTAATTAGCCTCAAGCTAAAGTGATGGTCATCATCATGATCCCTCTCCCCCCATTCACCTGTAAAAGTATCTAGTTTAGGAATAAGATGAATAAAAGAAGGAAGAAAAATTCAATGAAGAAAAAGATAAAAATATTTTTTTCTCTCTAAAACTCTCGCTTCTAATAACGGAACTTTTTTCATCTTTTATCTTCAATTTTCACCTTTTTCTTAATTCAGTAAAAGTTTATCTCTTTTAACCATCTCTCCATCTATTCTTATCCTCTCTCTCTCTCTCTCAATTGACGAAATGTTTTTATAATCTTATGATGTTTATTTCTAATAGTGTCTTAAGAGTCATTTACTATTCTGACCCATTTGGATTAACAAATCAACAACAGGTAGACATAAACACCCACCGAATTGAGCCAAAAACAACCAACTAAGATTCAAAGGTAAACAAAAAGTAAAGTTTTCTAAGAGATTTGTTGTAAATTCATCATCATGTGTATATAAGTTTCATTCACAATTGTAATGGTCAATTGTCCCTTCTCATTTGGTCAAATACTATTATATTATACATCACACCCAAAGAACAAGAGGAAAAAACTTTCTCTCAACTTGAAAATCTTGAATCAATGTTACCAAAACTTGACCCACTCAGAATATCATCATTATCCTAATCCTAATCATCTCAATCAGCTGATTGTGAAAATATTACTACTGTAAGTAAATGAGTTATAAAAATTTTCTGTTGACCATAAATCACTTTCACCGGTAAAAAAGTGATTAAGGATCAACTGATTGTCCATGTTGATAACTTTTCTCCTATTCTAATTAACAATTTCAAGTGATGTGGAGGACGATGATGAGGATGATACTATTGCTGATAATCACCACCATCATGATGATAAGATAAAAAGATGACATTAAGATGTATAAATAAAAATGACACCAATGATGACCTTTTTTTCTTGATGATGATTATCCTCATCCTCATCTTTTACTCTGTAAAAGATGCACATACCAAATTGATCCACAAATTTGGGTCCTTTTTGTAAGGAAAATTTTACCTTTACTGTTACACTTTAAATCCATTAATTGTGGGTTAGAGTGTAAATCTGATGATAAATTATACTTAAGGGGCAAAGATGTAAAATTAATATCAGAAGCTTCAGATTCTGTATTGGTGAGGCCAAGAGTGAATTCAAAGTGATTAGTTATGTTACAATCTCTCTACTAATCGGACCCTTGGTCTCAATTCAACCCTCAGAAATCAATTAATCAATTAAGAAACAGGAAAAGTACTAGAAGTTGATTGTAAAATGAGAACGTAAAAGAAAAACTTAATCAAAAGGTAATCAAATTACTTAAAATTTAGGAAAGAAAATGAAAAACTTTTTCATCTCATGAATGAACTTTTTTTTCCCATTGGAAAAGTTTTCATCTCATTCATCTGATAAACTTTGATGGATTCGAAAAATATTAATAACAATTGATAACAATTCTCACCTTTGATTGAATTTTAATGATTAAATTAACTGTTTATCCGATTAATTGATTGGAAAATCCTTTGTTTCTTTTCAATGATTGACTAATTAAATAGACTATTGATTCAATCCATATATCACTTTGAATAGAGCAAAAAATTAATAAAGACAATCCGATTTGATGTTTTGGTCACTTTTGTTCACAATTGTCCTTGTTGCACATTAATTGTCCGAAAATGATGATACTAAATGATGAGGATGATGATCAACAATCAACAATAACTAATGTTTATTGATGATTATATTAATAAACACACACACACAATGAAATTAAGGTAAGTTAACTTTCTACTCTTAAGTTACCTTTCTTAATCAACTCTTCCCAAGTAAATAACTAATAACAAACTTGATTCAAAGTCTTTTAAACATCTCACATCATCTCTTTCTCTCTCTCTCTCTTTCTCTCTCTCTTTCTCACAATATTTATCCTCATCATCTCTCTTTTAGCATCTTCATCTTCATCTTCATCTCCCTCATCCTAAATTCAACTTGATTCCTGAAAGTAACCAAACAACCTTAGCAAAAGAAACAGAAACACCAATTGATCAATAATAATACTAAACTATTCCCATTATTATCTATTGATTTAATTGTATCATTTGTGTTATTATTTATTTACTCTCATTTTAATTCATACAATTTATCAATTACTATTATAACAATTAATAAATTTTCTTCTTCTTCTTTTTCTTCCAGACTTAATTGTTGAACAGACAAAGTTAATGGTCTCGATCTCACATGACTTTGTTTCTTATGAGCTTTTGACAATTAATCAATTCTGATAATAATCTTTCTCGAGATAAACAACAATTAAAATTGACTATACTCTTTAATCAACTAATTAAAGGTGATGAGATTTACTGAGAAACACGTTAGTTAACAATTTAATTTAATTTCCATCCTGAAATCATATTCATTTGTAAATTATGATGAAGACAAACAATTAAATGTCAATCAATTGTTGATGATGATCATTAAATAATAGTAACAATTTTCAACTACTAAATGTTAACCACTAGTAATCAAAACTAATCATCATGTGTTGATGATCAGACTGTTAATGATAATGGTGATAATGATTAATAAAGAAACTTAATTTAGTTATTATTTTAAAAGGAGATTCAAATTAACTATAACCAAATCAACAGTGAAACAATTAAATTGTTATATGTATGTTAATAATCATCAATTTGTCTGTAGACACAAATACAAACTGACCTGAAACTTGTTCTTACAATCAATTATATAATTAAATTGTAATTAACAAAAATATAATCTCATCAATAGAAATAGAAAGTCTGATGAACTTTAATTTAGTTAATAAGACCATTAATTAACCTCAACTAATTTAAATCACAATTGATCAGCACATTGATGATTATGTATTGATATTCAAAGGGTAACCCAAATATTTTTCATTCACAAGAAAATGAAAAGTAAAACTTTTACCATTAAATTAGCAAGAAAACAAAAACAAGAAAAAATTTACCAGTTAATTGATTAATTCGTGATTAATAAATTGTTTAGGTTAATTGTTAATCACTTTTCGTTTCCCTCGTCTTATTATTACCAACAGCAAAGAGTAACAATTAACCGTTACCTGTATATGTAATTATATGTATTATAAGGGAAAGGGAAACATGATCAACTTTAATCACGATGATTTAAAACTGATTTGATTAAAGAGGCGAGTAGATCACGTTAATTGTAAGGTTAATCAATTCTGGGAATTGGAGGACAATCAAAATTTTCAATGAAAATGAAACCCTTACAAATCAGTGAATTAATTAGTTAATTATTCTTGGACAATTAACTGTAAACTTTTGTTTTTCTTTATACAATCAAGATCAAGTTTCGTAGTTGAATCTTGTTAATTGTTAATTGTTACTATAAATACTCATCATCATCATAATACATTATTAATTATTTACCAATTTATTATTAATTAAATTCATTTTCATGATAAATTTCACTTTAAATTATCATTATGATATTTTTGATTTACTATTTTCTTATGAGTGATTTAATTAATTGGGATACTAATATGAGTAACAATTTGATTAACTATTAATAACACAATATGATAATAAATATATATTGGATTAATTGTAATTGTATAAACTTAATTGTTGATTAAAGGATATGATTAAGGGCCCAATAGTTTTAACGGTTAAAAATAAACAATTTGATTGGAAAAATTGAATTGAAATTTAAATGGGAGAAAAGTTAATTATTAACAATAATCAACCGATCAGATTAATATGATTACAATCATGTTTACATTTAATCAACAATTAACATGAAACTAAATTGTTGTCACTTGGAAACTTTTACTCTCTCTATTAATACCAAAAAATTATCATTAATTAGCTACTATTACAATTAATTAATCATTGATTTCGATTCAAAAAAGAGAAAGTTTTTACTCTCGAAATTAAATTAGTTTGATTAACAATTAAAGTGAATTATTTTTCCGTAATAATCTTTTATTAACAGTAACTAATTCATCAAATTAAATCATCTCTCTCTCTCTCTCTCTCTCTCTTCCTCATCATCTTATTTTTAACCAACAACAACAATTTAAGTTAATCATAACTTTTATAAAGATAATCAATTAATTATATCAAACATTTAGTTACATACAAGTTAATTGTTGAAGTTACTTTTGCTTTCCCTTCATTCAAATGTTAACACAAAGTGACAAATCAAATCTATTAATACAGTTAATTCAGTTAAGGATTAACCAAATTTGAATAAATAATGATAATAATTAAATTGATTATTAAGATGATTAGTTGAAATTATTTAAATCCAATAATATAAAACTGAATTGATTGTTGATTGAAAGTGAAATTGAAAAACTTTTTCCCAACTTTGTTCATTTCGGATTATCAATAAACAAACATTTATTTTCATCATTAAATTGTTATAATTTGAAGCTATTAAAACTTGATTAAGATGAAGATGAGGATAAGGATTAAGAGGAAGATCATAAAAGGGATTAAATGACTGACAATTATGCAAATCAATATGGAAGTGAATAGATTTAGTAATCTGATACTTTTTCGTCTCATCAATTGTTCATTCCAATCAATTGTTCAATTTGTGACATAATTAACATTATCAGGTTACCTTTAACCCTTTTAGAGTCTCAGATGATAATCATGATAATGAAGATTAGGATAATAATCGTATTCAGATTATGATGAAGCCTACTTTCTCTTCATCATCATCATCATCATCACTCTCTCATGGTGGAAAGTAAAAATATCCAGGTAATAGAGAGGATTACTCTCTCTCTCTCTCTTCCGATAATCATCTTCATCTCCATCCTCATCATTTTCATCCGTAACTTCATCATCACCCAAACTCATTTGCATAAACTATTATAATCAACTGATTAATCTTTATGAGTCTCTACCAATTGTTTAAATTTACTCAAAATTATCAAATCGTGTTCTCATCATCATTAACTATTACAATTTGATTGAAAGGAACATCATCTTCACATTGAGCCAATACAACGTGTATGTATTTAGGATACAAAAAGAAAAGAGGAAAAACAAAATTCAAGCTATTTTTATGGTCATCTCCTGGCAATTGGTCAATTCTTCATCATCATCATCATCATCATCATCATCATCAACATCAACATCACAATATACATAACAATTAACATAATCAACAATCAAATGATCAACCACAATCAAGTTCAAAGCCCATTAAACATTCACACGAAATTTAAAACTTTAACCAAAATTTTCAATTGTTGATTATTATCATTACTAAATCATAATCAACTAATTATCAACGTGTTAAAATCACGCATCTAATTATTATTTTAACCTCTAACTGTTGTTATAATTATTTATGTTATTTTTACAACAGTTACATACATAATTTATGTATCGATCATCATCAATGACCAGTGGTCACTCATCAATTATTTCAATGCCTGAATCTTGATTTTTATTATCATATATTATTTTATACTAACAAGTTAATGGTAATATTATTTTTCAATGAACACAATCAAAGTTTAAAATTGCCCAACAATCAAATTAAAACTACAATCATTTGATGAGATCATGATGTTTGATTGTTGATGATAAATGAAAAAGGGCAAAGATAATCACGATTAATTATTATTATTATGATTATGTTTGGGTTAATCAAACAGATGATCAGATGTTGAAACAATTGATTGTTGTTAAAGGGCATCATCATCATTACCCTTAGACTTAATCAGTTGATCAATTGTAGTAGTTAACACAATTAGACCGCCCGGGATAAATTTTACAATCAACTTATTAACGCAATCAAATTGTAATCATCATTAACGATTATATGTAAACACTGGTAGCTTTTAGTACTACCTGGAAAAAAAATGAATTGTTGATTTAGTTTTGAAAAGATGATCAATGATCAAAGTTAATTGTAATTAGTTGACTCGATTTAAAGATTGATTCATTTGATGAAAGATGATGATGATTAAATGCTGATGATGAAAGATGATAATCAAATTAAAATCAAACAATCTAATCAGATCAATGACATGGTTTCAAATCAAATCAATCGTAATAATTTTCATCTCTCTCTCTCTCTCTTTAACAATTAAACTAAATTTTTAATTGCTCATCGCAGACAAACAACAATTAACTGGCTATGATTAGCATTTTTAGTAAATGAAAAATATTTAATTGTGATACTTTAAATACGGGCTGCCAATTAGTTGATTTGCCTCAAACTGATCATCATGGTTGTCAGTTGATTGTTGATTAGTTTAATTGTTTATCATATTGACATTTAATGATAAACTATTAATATTTAGTAAATTGTTTGATTAAACTTGAAAATAATACAATCAAATTATATATTAACACCAATCAAAGTTGATTGTTGTTATTTTGATTACAATTATCATCACTATTATGATTTCAACTTGATTGTTTAGTAAATTGTTTGTTGTTTAAGTTTAACACTTTTAGTTACTTTTTGGTTAATCTAATTGTCAAGATTGATAATCAAGATAATTTGATTTTTCTCTTATCAAATTGTGTGGTCAGTAAAGTTAATTGTTAATTAGCATGATAACAATTTAGATACAATCACAATACAGAGAGAAATCAAGTTCACGTTTTTTTCGAGAAAAAAAAAGTTCTAAAGTTTTTTTTGGAAAACTTTTTTTTCTTCTTGATTGTTGAGAAGAAAAAAAAAGTTCTGAACTTGATTAACAACAACAATTACAATTTCGTTATCATTATTATGATGATTATATAATTATTCGTGTTAACGTGATCAACACTGTTTATATTTAAAATTGAATCACAAATCACGTACCAAGTTAATTTAAATTAACCAAAATTCAGATAGTAACAATTATTTCAACGATGGACAAGAGTGACAACAAGATAATGATAACACAATCAAATTAAATTAATAAACTAACAATTAACTTAAACCACAAAAGAAAGTATTTCATTTCTTGTTGATAAAATCTCTCAAACAACTACTGGATTAACAATCTAATTAACCAACAAGTTGTTTAAACAATTTAGCCATATGATTTAAAGACTCACAAAGATCTGATCAAAAATTGTTCTGATACTGATGACAACAATTAAGATTGCTCGTTGAAATGAATTGCGATGATTAATTGTTTGTTCATCATGATTAAACTTTGATTGTTGGTTAATCAGAATCCGGGTTTACAATTGTAAACAAAAAGGTATCGGCAGCAATTAAATGTTACAAAATGATCAGCACGATTATATAATATTAACTGTTTACGATACATTATGATTATATTGATAGTTAGAGTTAATTGTAATCAACACGATTAATATGATAATAATTGAATTTCTATTTCTAAATAGTGAATCATTTTTAATTGTAATTGTTTTCGTTGTATTAGTAAATATCAAAGTATTTAGGTGATTTAACTTTTCCTTAATTAACGTTCTCATTTGATTATCAGGTCAGGTTGAGACACCAATTAAATTATATATTTCAAACTAACAAATTCAGTGGTGAAGATAATTATAATTGTTGTTGAATGAATTTCAATATCAAGATCATGTTAATCATCATCATCATCATCTTAATTATGATTATGGTTATGGAAATGTTTACAATTGGGCTCATCATCATCCTAATTGTTTGCGTTTAGCAAAAACAAAATTAACAAAACTTTGTTAACTGGGTGAAAGTTTAAATTATCAACAATTTGAGAATCTTAATTAATCAGAATTAAAATTGATGTTGATGATTCTGATTCTCATTCTGATTGTTGATTATTATCATTATTATTATTTCCCGTGGGTGGTCAATGAAAAACAAACCACAATCATGAGCAATTAACAATTTGATTAGTATCATCAGATTGTTGTTGATGATTCTATGATGATAATTTCATTCCTAATTAACTAATCATTTTTAAATTTCTCAAATTCATTTTAAACAACAAACTTGGTTACATATTAATATTAAACTTGAACTCCTTAACTTTTTCAAGCTTCAAGACAATTAACTATTGATGATGAAATTAATTACAATCAAAAAATGATCCAAATTCTAGATGAACATTATAATATTGTGTTAATAATAATCATTGATAATTGTCTTTAATTGTGTATGCAATGTGAATATTAATTGTATGACCACAATTAATAATATCAAAATCTACCACAAACCATAAGCTAAAGATGAATTGATTAACTCAATTTAGATAATTAAATTGATGTACACACAAACTGTATGTAAATTAACTGACCCTTAATTGTAAATGATATCTATGATGGCCGATTAGATTTACCATATAAATATAAATCATTATTAAATAATAATAATAAACAAAATTTAAACCTTTAATTTACCTTTAAATTATTCCCATTGATAAACCAACAATTTAATCAGAACCATTTTCATTTACCTTTACCTGGAAACCCAATGCAAAAGGCTAAGACATGATCCTAATGATAATAATTATGAAGATGATGATGATACATAATGATTATGTTTTTTGATTGTTGATTTATGGTTAGCATTTCCATAATTGGGTTGACCTTAATATTAGATTAACTAACTAATCAACTAATCAACTATAAGCACAAAACCCAAGCCACAAAGTGACTTTTTAAATTAAGCGAAAAAAAAAGTTACGTTAAGTGACCTGTTAAAAGGTAAGAAAACTGGACCTGAAAGGGAGTTAAAAATGGGAGGATGATGAGAGGCACATACTAGTTAACCCACTCTCATCCTCATCCTCATCATCCTCATCATATAATCACCATTATCATCATGATAAGTATCACCAACAAGAACCACAGGTAAAAAAAAAGGTGATACTTTAAGATACTGAAAATGTGAACTGATTTTCTGTTTTAATCTAATCAGAACTTTTTTTTTTCCTTCATTTGATCTGATAGTTTAATGTCATATTTTATATACTTTTACATATCATTCAAGGGTTGATATTACTTTCAGTGGGCTTTTAATCACAATCAATGAGTGAATGTTTGGTAATCATAATCATCATCATCATCTTCTTAATCATTAGAGTAATTATCGTTATCCATATCTTACAATTAAACCTTTACCTTTTTGTTTTGAGGTCAACTCTCTTGTCCACTTATACACAATATATTTTTATATTTATTTCTCTATTTATCTTTTGTTTAATCAAATGTCAGATTAATTGATTATCAAGATTAATTTAGTTGATGATACTAATCAATGATGAGCCTTTCAGTTAATTAGTGTTAATATTTTAACTAATAACATTCATAATATATGTATGAGTTTTTGTTGTTTTTGTTATTATTATTCAATAACTTTTACATGATTTTATCACCATTTTCATCATGAACTGATTAATGAGTAAAGGTGAATATGATTATGATTAATTGATAATTAATGTGACAAATTGACAATATTGTTTTGAACTAAATTGTTGAGATTATTTCATATTATCTGAACCTGATTTACATGTTGATCCAATATAATAATTATCTCTACATAACCAAGAGTTATCAATTCTTAATCCTGTTATTGATCCTGTTCATTATTGGGCCTTAAATTTTAATCATTAATTAATGGGCAGGTCAGTTAATCAAGTCAAGAATAATTATTATTAAACAAAAAGAGCAAATCATTTAACTAATATTATCTTATCCAAATTGAAACAAGGATTTGGTTATTAAAGATGATGGTAAATTAAATTATCCTTAATTGTTTGGAAAGTTTGTCACCTCCGATGAGAAATTATGTTTAAACAATTAACTTAAATTACAGAAAAAAAAACAATCAAATGAGACAGATGATTGAAAGAATGAGATTAGAAGTAAATTTTAAGATTAAGATCAAAATCTCATGAGATGAAAAGAGATGAAGATGTTAAAGATGATGATAAGGATGATGAGGATAATGAGAGAGAAAGCAAAGATTATCAAGATAAAGAAGATTAAGAAGATTAATACATTAGGTTAGATGAGAAAAGATTAAGGAAAAAGTTATTATTATGTTTGGTTTAATCTCGATTATTGAGAATATTAGAACTTATTATATAATAAGAAAATCGAAAAAAAAAATAAAAGTGGAAACTCGAAAGTTCTAAGGTCAATTTGGAAAAGTTAATAATGAAGATGAAGATAAATTAGATGATGATGAAAAGAAAATCTTACATTTAAATGACCTTTGGGCATTTTGATTAATTTTATCGATAAATAAAAGGAGAGGTCAATCACTAATTACTCTCTAAATCAGTGAAATATAAAATTAAAACAAAAAGAAACACTAAATATATTTGATTCTCCCTGAGGGCAAATTAACAAAACAGTAACGTTTATATTACTCATCTGAATTCTGAGCCTAACAATCAACAAAGTTTTCCCAATCTTCATGGTTACATCATGAATATTGTATATGTATGAAATAAGAACGATTTTAATTCATTAATTGAAAACAATTAGTCTTCTTAATCAATCGTTTTTCATTTAAATCATTCAAATCAAATTCATTTGTTTATTATTTGTATCAATCATTATCAAGAATCTAATTGTTATCCTTTTTTTTTCATTTGATTATCATTAAATTAGGATTGGCCTTTGAATTGAATGTTATCCAATTGAATTCATTGAATCAATATGAATAAATTGTTTACATTAATTTTTCATGATTATCATTTGATTGATTATTTTCACTTGATTTCAATTCGGTTTTATATTAACTGTAACAATTTACAAATTGTAATCTTCAAGGGTCACACTTGCAACTGAATCAATTTAATTTGATTCACAGGTTAATAAATTAATAATATAAATATAATTATTGTAACAATTTATTAATAAATCAGATGAACAATTTTATCATTAAAATTGTTATTAGTAAACTTTTCTTGTGCTAATTGTAAATTGATTGTTGCAAATGATTATCGACGATTAAGAGTTGTATTTATGAATATTATTATCATGAAAGATGATGAAAGAAATTAATTAATTATGTTTTCATTATCATTTTAACAATTTACTTTATTCATGATTATGATTAATTTGATTTTGTTCTGATTTAACTTTGGAAAAACTTTAATCACTCTAATCAGGATGAAGGAACCACAGTTATATCATTGAGCCTCTGATACTGATTTTAAATGTATGATGATTAATTGATTGTAAAGATTAAGATGATGATGATGATGGTTAATGATTAAAGAATGAGAGACAATATTGTATAATATTTAAATATCACAATTTAATTGCTAATTAGAAGAGGATCTTTATCATTTTCCAGATTTAAATTTAATTCGCTGAGTAATTTAACTCCTCATCACTCCTACATTAGTAATAATATTTTAATTATCGTTAACATTTAATCACAATTATAATCATGATCATCTTTTTTTCCCTATGATTAACTAAATTTATATGCCACAATTGGATTTAGAGTTAAATTTAATACTTGAAATAGTGAATCAGATGATGATGATGATGATGATTATCAACTAATTACTATTAAGAATCTTAATTTTTCATTATCAATTCAATTTTGTGCACAATTAAAACCTACTCAAAATTTCAGACGTAATTAAGTGTTGATTAACTTTTTATTTTTAATCATTTCAATCTTAAATCATCGTTGAGTTTAGTGGTCATTAGATGATTATTTTAAATTTTAATCGTTCAAAATTTCCCGCCAAAAATTTCGCGACTGAAAAAAGTTTATGTTCAAAATGATCTTATCTTAATTGACATAATTAACTCAATCATTTGATGGTCACTTGATAAGAAGTTTAATGTTTATGACCAACTAATCATTGTAATCATTGAATTGATTGACAATTAACTTGTTACTGATTAGAATCAAGTGAAAAAATCAGTTAATTATGATTATAAACTCATTTTTTTGCTCATTGATCTTGTTAATTGTTAATCTTATTTGATGAAATAAACCAATTCAAAGGGTTCACTAATTGTTAAGTTAATTGTTCCCCTAATTCTCATGGTAAAATTAACAGTCTCATAATTAAAACAATTAGTTTGCTATGAGAATTAGAAACATAATCAATACCAATTAGTGAAATAAAGTTAATTGTTGTATGTGAATCGTATCAAAAGGTAAATCTAGTTAGTTAATCAAAGTGAATTAAAGGAGAAAAAATCAAATCATTTTTTAATAACTTAATCAATTTAATTCCAATCAACAGATAATTTTAGTTGATTAACTTTAAGCACAAATCTAATTAACAGAATCCAGAAAAAGATGATTAAAAAGAGAGAGAGAAAGTTAATTAATGATAGGAAGAGAAATTAAATTAACCATTTATAACAATTAACAATCAAATGATGATAAATATTAAATTATTGGTTCGGTGAACTCCTACAATCCTAAATTTAATCCAATTTAATTGTAACGCTTTTACCCTAAAGTTAAACGTTAATTAATAATCAATACCAATGACGATTAGTTTGCAATTAAATAAATCCCTTAATTGTTAAGCTAAACTAAGAAAACAAAAAGTTATTATTGTTTGTTAATTGTTACGATTAATAAGTTTCCTTCCTCAATATAATAATTATATAAATTTTAAAACCTTGGAGACAAATTGTTGATACAATTAACTTTAATAGTAACAAAAACTGTCCCTTCCAGCACAATTAACTTTCCAATTTTTTTCCCAAATTGTGACAATTAATATTTCCCCTTCCCTATTGATAAGTAAATGAAAAATTTAATATCATCAAAATAATTAACTAATAAGATTATTATTATTTATCAGAAAACTATTGATAGAAACTGAATGATTATCAAATTGATAATGACGATGATTAAAAAGACAACAAGACAATTAACCTTACGGGTCTTTGTTTTCATATCGCAACTTCAATTTGATTATTAATAGTTACAATCGATACTATGAATCGACGGAACAATGACCTGAACAATTGATCAAAGTGAAAGTGATTCAGTCAAATTAACAATTTATGTATATGATTTACTAATTGCTTGGATGTTGATTGAAACATTATCGTTGATTGTGACATGATTAGTTTACATTTCGTAAGTTCATCAAACTTTAAAAAAGTTTTTCGTGAGAAATGATTAACTGGTTAAATTGTTGTTATTATTATTAAATTAATATGTTTATTAAACGTTGATTGTTATGATTAACTATTTAATTATGAATATATGATTAGATGAAGGTGGAAATTTGAATTATTACCGTGATCACGATTAAATTATGTAAATAGTTGCTCAAACAATTAAGAAAATTTCGAGAAAGTTTTCTGGATATTTGAAAACTTTTTTCATTTCTTTTTCTCTCTTCTCTTTCACTATTTAACTGATTTACCTTAATTTAATTTGATTTTGATTATTAATTAAGTCACGAATGATATGAGATTTAATTTTTCAAACTGTCATTTGGTTTCAATTGTTTTTCTCGGTGGAAAATTAATTGCTTACTTTTGTTATTAGATTAATGATCATGATTCTCTTTGGTTATGTTTAATATTTGTTAAACACAATCATATAACTTAGTAACAACTACGACTCACGATTTTTATATGAAGACCTAAGAAAAACTTGATGTCGTTCAAACATAAAATTTTTTATTAATAGAAAGAACACAAAAGTCTGTAACAACAAAAAACGTAGATCAATGTCATAGGTCAGGGTCAAAAGTTATTAATTAATGAAAAAAGGGAGTTAAATTGATCGCATAGTTTTCCATGTAAAGATTATTCGGTGACAAGAGTAACAAATGTTAACCCATTGTGTATAATAATAATGATTAGATGCGAAACTAGCACAGATTACAAAGATAATCCTAAAATCAAGAAGTTATAATTATTAGTTAAAATTAGATGGTTCTTTATGAGTTAATCCACTAGATTAAAATTTTTGATAATAACACTATAAGTTATAATAATAAAGTAATATAATAAAATGGTAGATAAAAGGAGTAAAACAAAAGATAAAGAGTGGAAGACTGATCAACCGGAGGAAATTGACAATAATCACGAATAGGCAATATGAAAGAGTCGACAATTAAATTTGGAGATCAAAATGATGATCAAACAAACATTGACCAAACCAAACATATTTCTAATTTTTTATTACACCGGATGAACTTTTCTTACAATCTATTTCATCAGTAGAAAGGAAGAAAGAAAAAAGGCGCGATAGAGAGAGATAAGAATAGTTTCAACTACGTCAATATATCGCATTATCATTTATGAGAGATAAATAAGAATATAACAGCCACCTAAAGATTTCTGTTTCTTGTATCATCTGACTTATACCTCATCATGGAAAGTTCTATCAGAATTTTTTGTTGTGAAGTTGAAGAGAGAGATAAATCAATAAATTATGACGGACAGGACAATGAAAGGGGAAGAGAAAGAAAAAGCATCAGATTAATATAAGTTTTGAATATAGCAACTTTCACGCATCGGGAATTCAAAACTTCTAGTGATTAATCTAAGTGTTGATCACTTTATTTAACCTTAGATTCATACAATACCCATATACCAATTAGCCCTTTTGACCAAAAACAAGCCAGAAAAGATTACATTCATGAATCAGATTTCTAAAATTGACTCAAAAAGTGATTATATTGACTGGATGATTTTACTTTTCAAAATAAATCTTAATTGTTAAACCAAAATTTTTGATTCGCTATTTTATGTTTTAAAATGTTTGACAGTTAGTTAATCATTTAGTTTATTAGTAATGACAAATCATCGGGTGTTACTTGATTAACCAATACAGTTTAATTACTTTCTGTTAATTTTTTGTTTTCTGGTTTCTCAATCAACAGAAAATTACAATTAAGGAGCTTTTTGACAATTTGATTTGATTTTTGGCTTTTCAATCAGTTTCTTAATTGTTAATTGTTTTTTCCTAATGATAAAGATTCAACATAGATAAATATTGATTATTATTATGGTTTTA
Organism: Panonychus citri; assembly: GCF_014898815.1. NCBI lineage: Eukaryota > Metazoa > Arthropoda > Arachnida > Trombidiformes > Tetranychidae > Panonychus > Panonychus citri. The sequence continues at coordinate 89,951 of NW_026515524.1, read as the reverse complement.
ATTTTAGTTACTAAATTGACAAATGATTAATTATCCGTTCACATAACTGAATCAGTTTAATCATTTGCTATTAAATAAACAACCTCACCTTAATTTTGGCATTAAGTTAATTATTGTAACTTGAATTACACACTGATTATGGTTTAGATTGTTAATCACAACTTTATGATTGTGATTTATATCAAATTTAACATCAAAATAATTTAGCTAATCCAGTGAATTAAACATTGTAACAATTAACTTGATGATCTTTACCAGAAAATGTATGTTAATGGATTTAATTTTTTCCTCTTTCTAAACCATTTAAATTTACTTGAGAAACTTAATTGCTCACAATTAACTTGATTGTGTATATGTGACTATTCAAATTCATGTCAAAGGTAATTAATTATTAGAAAATGTCAGAGTCAAATTAATTAACTTTTTCGGGTGAAAAGTTGAATTGATTTTTTCTTCTTATTGATTAACAATTTATGTTGTGTATGTGATTAAATTTGATTTAGTTAATTTAATCAGGATAATCATAGGTTGTTGTTTTCAACATTAATGTTGACAGAATTTCAAACTAAATTAGCTAATCATTGGAAAGGGTTTAATCAGGTTAAATTTTGGACCATCACAAATTGTCATTTCTATCAGAAAATTCAGCTTACAAATTTAATTATAACTAAATTTAATTAACTAAATTGCTATTGGAATTCACCAAAATAAAAGCAAATCAAGTTGATCAAGTCATTTCATCAAACGATCCAAGTAAATTAGTTGATTGCTCTAACCAACTGCCCTGCGATACCCTTAATTATTTGGACTTCCGATGATTTTAACAAGATGAAATTAACTGGATTAAGATGATGTTTAATTTCAATCTCTTACAATTTCAACAATTAAATTTCGATGTGTAATGAGATTTCCTTCCAGGAATTAAATGTTGCCTGTAATTAGCAATTAGGATTATTTCTGATAAAGACGCTGAAAACTGTGACAATCAACCAGAATTGATAACAATTTAACAGAATCCATTCAAGCAAATGCTTGATTGTAATAGTTAAGTGGCTACCAACTTGCGAGATTTGATCAGCGTTTAATTAGCTGTTAACTCATTGATTGTGGTTAAGATTTAGATTATTGAGATTTAAATCTAATGGTGATTGTGGCTCGTGATTATTAACAATTCAATTTAAACACAAATCAATGAAAACTATCAAAATAAACTCTCGTCAACAATTAACTTTGATGCCGTTTCTAATTGCTACTGTTAACTTGTTGATTAGATTGTTTTTCTGCTGTTGTTGTTAATCAAGATGATGATGAGAAAGCTAATCAATGGTTATCAAAGGTTAATTAAAACACGAAGTTGTTTAAATAATTGCTAAAGAAATCAAATCAAATGTAAAATAAAGGTTAACAATCAAGTCTAATTGTAGTATCAATATAATAACAAAAATCACAATTTTATCATCAAAAATCAAATTAAATTAAGTTTTCAAATGTTAAATCTAAAGGTTAATCAATACAATTGACAATTTAATCTTAATTGTAATGAATCCAGCAACATAACAAAGTGTTAATTATGAATGATGATCACAATCAACTGATTGATTAACCTTTAAGATTAATTGTAATAAAATATAAATATTTAGATTGTATTACTAATAATAATTGTTGGTTTGGTTAAACTGATTTTATGTATCAATTTGTTTGATCACAATTAACAAATTGTAACAATTTAATTTAGTCAAAGAGGGATTTAAATTGTTCTGGATAAGCGTAACTTTAATTTTTAATTGTGATTAATTTTCCTGATCCTGGTTGAGCTGTTCATCAATACAATATTATGTGAATGCTTTTTAAAATCCACACCCAAGTTTTAATCATAATTAAGAGGATCATCTTTAATCATCATTAACAATTAAAGATGAGGCAATGAGAGTGAGGATCAATAATTTAAACATATTAATAATCTTGAAAATAATATTAATCAACAGCAACAATCAATTGATTAGCATAACTTGCAAATCAATTGTAATACAATTTAGGTGTGGGACTTTATTAATATTTAAATTGTGATTAAAATGGTAACATAAACAATTTATTAAATTGATTATCAACACAAACTGGATTGATACACATTATTGAGGGATAATTATTGAATAATAATCAATGAGGATGTTGATTAACATCATCAATTGGTTGATGATTCCAGTTAAATTGTTAAACTAAATTAACTATAAAATTTCATGAAAAAAAAAGGTAAATTAAATCACGGATCTTTATTCAAAATGATTAACTTAATGATCAAGGTTAAAGGTGATAGTTAAATTAATCTAATATTAATTATGAATCTTAACTGTGTATCAATTGTTGGTAAGCAAGTTTTAAATTGTTATCGCTATTTGGTTAATTGTTGGACAAGAGATGAAGTGAATTAAAAAAAATTTCTTATTCACTTTGAACATTATGATTACATGAAATTGTTCATTGAGTTGATTAACTGGATTAAATGATTTTGATGAATGTTAAAGATTAAGACTTGAGGTAAACTAAATTAGTTAGAAGACAGAAAAATTAAAAATTGAATGATACTAATCAGTACATTATGATTATATTGTATAAGGAGATGATGATGATGATGATGATTTACTTGATTGTAATCATTAATTAATTAATTTAGGTTAATTCTGGTTTCAATTTTGCTAATGATTCCCTTTGGTGAGAGTTAATAGTTTATCCTTTCAAAATGATTAGTTGCCCTTTAGTTAATCAACTAATCATGTTCCTTGATAATGATAACCCATTGAGAGAAAACGTTGAACAATTAAATCAACCTTTTTCTCCGATTTAAATTGTTATTAAAATTAAAATGAAATTCTTGTTAATTGTATTCACTTATTGTAATATAATCATTTCAATCTTAATATTAACGAGGTTTTAAAATTCCCAAACAACAATTAAACTTTGCTCTCAAATCAATTGAGATCCAACTAAATGACGATTAAGATAATTGTTAATGATTAGTTAAATCACTGAGAACGGACAATTAATCGTTACAATTAATAATCACTTTGAGCTGTTTATGTTTTGTTGTTTTTTTTTCACAATTTTGTTTTTCTTTTTAATAATCAAATGATGATGGTAATTTTAATTATGATGATGAATTAAATTGCTCAGCCTGATGGTGATGATGATGATACAATTTAGTTAATCAAAACAATTTAATGTGTTACCTGTGTAATAGTTAAATCCCTTTGAGCGGCCAAATAATCATGTTACAATTAGATTATTGATCTTCACCTAAATTCATTTAAAGAGTTAACCCTTTTTTGTTTTGTTCATTTAATTTGATTTTTTACTTTTTCGCAATTCCAAACAATTAACCCTTTACCATGTTAACAGTTTACTTTTTAATTCAGTTCACAGTAACACAAGTTTAATCAGATCAAACAACAATCAAATTAACAACCAAAGTAAGAAAACAATTAAAGCCCAACCCGAAGTCACAATAATTTTGTTTTTTTCTGCTCGTTGAAACTTAACTTAGGCCTCGATTAATATTATTAATTGTTGTTAGTTAACTAATTCCCAGAATAATTAAAAGGGATCAAGATAATGATTAGGATGAAACTTTCCAATTTGTCATTGAACAACCAAATTAATTTTAATTGTTATGGGAATTGCGAATCTTTTCAACTATTAATTGTTCAATAAGTTGATGTCTGTTCGGGTTAACAATCAATTCTTACTAGATGATTAATATTATGCTGATTAAAGGGAGTGGAGGTTGAGAATTAGATTGATAAATGATTAAGTAAACGAGGTTACAATTAGGATAATTTAGAGATTAGTTAAACTTGTGGCTTAATTGTTTCTAATCCTTGTGGTAACTTTTTCCAATTCAAGGGTATTGTAACAATTTACCTGAACAATTAACCGATTCAATAAGAAATCAATCTGATTGTTTGGTTGTTATTTACATCCGCTTTTTAATTGATTAACCAATTGATTAAGAGATGTTAATCAACTAATTAGTTGATGAAAATTTAATAATAGATGTTGATGTTTAGATTGATTTAAAATTGAATTTTTTTCCCTCAAAATTTTGTGTTTAATGTCAAATCAATTTGATTGATTGATTGTTTATCGCTTCCTTCATCTTTATTTCCTTGATTGTTAACAATTAATAAATCGTGATTATTTGATTTGTGAGGAAACAGTTGATGATGGATTCAAATTTTGACCACAATTAAGATGAGTGGGTGATGAAGTCAAAACAAAACGTTCAAGATTTAATGATGATAACAAGTTAATCTAATTAAATCAATTTAAGCTTCTGAATTTTTTGTGCAATTTAATTGTAACAATTAAACTGAAACTCGAATCGCCATCTATTGAATTAGTTAAATATTATAACCTTAAACCGGTAATTGTTAAGTCTTAATATTACATGTAACATGCCAGTTAATTAAAATCACAATCAAGAGTCACGAAAATAAAAGTAACTTAATTGTTCCCGTATGAATATCCATGAGATAAGATTAAAGTTAATTATCTTACAACAGTTAATTGTAAAATAGTCTTAATTTTTCACCAAACGGGAAAATACCCTAAGTAGATTGTTAAAATTAACGAAAATTTTAAATTGTTGTTAATTTGACAGTGAAAAATGAAATTGAAAAAAATTTGTTCCACTCATTTCCTCAATTGAATTAATTTTGTTCAATTAACGACCAATATCACAATGTGACCATTTAATGACAATCAGTCTGTTTTGTGTGAAATTAAATTAAATCATTTTATATAAAATGTCCGCTGGATTAAATAATAAAAAGAACCCAAAACAACAATTTAACAGCGAAATCAGGTAAGGTGATCACTTGGTGCATTGTTAATGAACAATTAAGCAGATTCATAGATAATTTTTGATCATTAAACTGAAGGTAAAGTTAGAAAGTGAATCGATTAGGTTTTGATTGATTCTGTAGATTGAGAACTGATTGTTGTGGGTAATGATGAGAAGAGAATCCAATAAGTATATAAATTGTTAGTTTTTAGAAGAAGAGAAAAAAACAAAATTGGTAACAAGAGTTGAGAAAATAATTAGCTTAGTTGAAGATTCTGATTGTTTGTTGTGGAAACCATCAATACGATTGCCGGAATCAGCTGATGGTGATGAGCATGATAAAAATAAAGGATAAGGAAACAGAATATGTGACATTGCGATTGATATTGAGGTACAGGGAGAGTGACCAAAATTTGTGATGTGATAACGGCGATGAAATTGAAAGTGTATAATTAACTTTTCTGTACACTGTCCCCACTGAAAGATTCATAGACATTGGCAGAGAAACAATTGATCACATCGGTACAAAGAAGATGTCGAACCAGGGAAAGTGCTTCATCGGATGATTTACCTCTCTCTTTAAGGGTATTATTCAGAGGTGGTAAAAGTTTAGCAAAGGGAACACTTTGAGTGTGTGGATTCTTGAAACCATTGTTGGTTTCAATTCCAGGATCAGAATCGATACGAAGAAAACAACCAACCAATAGATCCATCATGATTGAATAGCCTACATCGATTGTTGAATTGATTACTTTCTTAAAATCTTCACTTTCAAGAAGATCTTCAGTTTCGATGAGCATATTTTGAATGATTGCCATGTCTTTAGCGGATAAATTATGAATTGGAATGGTGGAAGACGAGGAGAAAGTTGAATTGGATGAGGTTGATGAGGCAGAGGATGAGGATGCTTCTGGTGTTGGTGAGGTTTGACCATTGGGAGTGGATGTTGCCGGTGGATCATTCAATCGTGCATGATTACTGGTGGTAACCAAATATTGGCTAATTTTAAAATCAGGGGAATTCATGAAGAAATTCATGTTTGCTTTTATCTGAAAGAAACAAAAAAGAAAAGGTGAGAAATAATATCAATGAATAAAATAAGGAAATTGACAGGTAAACATCAATTTCTGTAGGAAGAAGTGATTTCCTTTTTTTTACAACTTAGATTGGAAATAAATCATTTACATGTGAAAGCAAACACAGGATGAAACAATCAAATCTATTGTTTGTCTATCAACACAAAACAATTCTTGATACCTTAATGATTAACCATAGCGGTTGACATATGTATTATCAGGTAATCTCAGGTATACTTTGAGGTTATCTCTTCATCTTCTCAATGTGACCTGACAAGTTGCTTGAGTACATTGAATTGAATGGAGATTCTCAATAAGAAAACAAGTATTTTTTTTCATCTACAATTTAGCATTTTGTGATTTCTTCAATAGCTTTTATCCATCTTCTTTTTTTTAAATTCGTCTACTTTTTGATGAAATAATTTCCTCATGATCGTCATGTTTCATGTGAAATCCATTGAAATTTAAAATAATCGGTCAATCAACCAACCTTGTCAAACATTTCTTTCAAATTGGTTAATTCAATCCTTTCCTTTAAACTAATTGATCCAACTGCTTGGATAACTGATTCCTGGATGGGTTGAATTAATTTCTGTATTCCTTGGGTGAAAAAGGTTTCCAATAGAGATAAATAATACATTTGAATATTTTTGTTAATTATTCCTGGAGTTGTACCATTTTTACAACAATCAACATAAAGATAACCGGCAATCAGGCTTAATTGAATACGAGAGAAACAAACAAACAGGGAGAGAGAGTAAATTTCCGAGGTTATCCGAGTGATGATACGAATCTTCAATTCCTCCCAAAGTAATAATTTCTCCTCCGATGATGCACTTGACTTTAATTTATCCAAAAGTGTTTCACAATTAAGTAGATTATCCAAAACAGAGAGAGCCCGAGGTGTTAAATTGATGACCGTAGTGTTACAGGTTTGAATTGTATTGTCAAAGTGCATCTCCTTTTTCCGAACCTCGGAAACAAAATCTTTAACCGATGAATTTTCCCAATTACGTTCAACAGCAGACAAATAACGATTGAGAACAACAAAACCACCTACAACCCCAGAGGCGACCATTAATTTACCTTTATGACGTTTAATCCATTGCCAACCTGAAGAGATGAAGCTCATGTTTTAAGATGATGTGGATAAAAAGCTAAAGAAAGAATAGTAATTTGGATACAAAATAGAAAAAAAAAGAAAATACAAAAACAAAACAATTAGCTTCTTTCCCAGTATCCAAAGATTATAAATCCTTGGCAAAAATATACACAAGGAATCACTGTTAATTGTTATGGTAGAATTGAGGTAAATTAACTGATGAAAGGGACACAATTGATGATAATATTGATGATGAAGATGAAGATGATGATGACACACAATAAACAAGAAACGTTCTCAAATTGGATAATGTTGTCACTCAAGTGGATAACAAGGAAAGTTGATTAACAACTTGTTCATAAACAAGAACTTACCTTTTTTTTCAGCGGGTCAAATAAAGAATTGAAATTGATGGCGAATATTTTGTGAATCAAGAATAGATGAGCAGAGAATTTTTGATTCAATTCGATTTAGAATAATAAAAATTATTCTATTCTATTCTGTAAGAGACAAGATTCCAAGGCGTTGGAAAAGAAACAGGAACAACATGGAAGGAGAGAAGAAAAGAAAAGAGATTTAAGAGAAGAGAAAAATGAGAAAAGAAAGAAAATCAAATGAACACAAAGGAAAAACAAGTTAAGAGAATTGGATAATTAAGGCCTAAGATGATTATTCAACATTGATTCGGTTGTTGTTTTTGTTGATTAACAATCAACATGAACAAACAAAGAGAAATCCTCTTTCACTATTATATTGATGTTCCAACAGTTGGGTTACCATTTAAATTGTGTAGACTGATTTACATTTAAATCATGGTGATTGGAAAGAAATTATCACAATTAAGGATAGTAATTGTTGATTGTTGATGGTTGACAAATTTCACGGATTAGGGAATTTTGTTTAACCAGATTTCCTTGGTGGTGGTGAATGAGTAATAATAATAATACTAAATGATTGGTATGTTTGTCTCTCAATACAAGTCAATTATTGTTAATCATTGATTAACCTTGAAATTAGAAAACAAGAGAAAGAGAAAGAGAAAAGCCTAAATTGTAATTAACATGGTGAATTAATATTCTCCATCCAGTATAACAATTAAAGAGTGTTAATAATCAATAGGAAAGAAACAACAAGAAACAAGAAACATAAATGGAAAATCAAATTATAAATGTTAACCCAACTTACCTTTTATTCATTACAATGGATTAGACCAATTCAAGTGAAACTGTAACTCTGTTTAATAGATTTCCAATAAAAATTAATCGGTGAAAACAGTAATTTAAATAGAAACAATTTGTTCTTCCAATTGATTAATTGTTCAAATTGTTTGTTCTTCAAATGGAATCACAATAAAAATAAGAGAATTGAAAATTCCGCTTGAAACATATGATCTCTTTCTTTGAGAAAGAAAGAGTGAGAAAAACGAGGAATTAGAATTGACAATTTGAGAATAGAATTTGTTTTTTTCTGTTAATTGTGTTTTTCCTTCTTAATTATGGTTCCTCAGAGATTAATTTTTCGATCTATTAAAAGAAGTCATGATCTTTTCGTCAATGATCAGGGTTGTGTTCCAGCTGAAGATCCTCAAGCTGATAAAATAAGTAAATCTATCAGAGCGGTTGACCAATATGGACCCATCATTGATTTGGTTGATTTAAAGACTCCAAACAAATTAAAAGATTTCTCTTCACCTTCTAAATCTTCAATTATCAATTCATCACATTCTCGTAAGTTAATTGTTTGGTTGTTAATTTTGTTTTCTTTTCATCGTCTAATTGGTTCTTTGTATTTGCTTTCTTTCCCTCTTATTTTTTTTAGAATCACTGGTTCTTCATAGTAAACAAAATGAATCACCGATCATGGATCAGAATAATCAAAAATCGGTTGTCTTATCTTCTGGTGGTGTTATTATCCCTCGTAAGGCACCGGTTATGCCGAAACCTCAATGGCATGCACCATGGAAATTAGCTCGGGTTATTAGTGGTCACACGGGATGGGTTAGGTGTTTAGCAATTGATCCGGCAAATGAATGGTTTGCTTCTGGTTCAACTGATAGATTGATCAAAATTTGGGATTTAGCCAAAGGAACACTTAAGTTAACACTTACCGGTCATATTTCACCAGTTCGCGGGTTGGCCATCAGTTCACGACAACCTTACCTTTTCTCATGTGGTGAGGATAAAATGGTTAAATGTTGGGATCTCGAATATAATAAAGTAATCCGACATTATCATGGACATTTAAGTGCCGTTTATGCAATTGCTTTACATCCTGATATTGATATTCTGGTAACTGGAGGTCGAGATAAAGTTGGCCGTCTCTGGGATATGAGGACTAAAGCTCAAATTCATTCATTAAGTGGCCATGATGATACAATTGCTTCAATTCAATCTCAAACAGCTGATCCTCAGGTAATCACAGGATCTCATGATAGTACAATCAGATTATGGGACATTGTTGCCGGTAAAACAATGGTCACTTTAACTCACCATAAGAAAAGTGTTCGTGCTCTTCAATTTCATCCAACATATAACATGTTTGTCTCTGGTGCTCCCGATAATATTAAACAATGGCTTTGCCCTGAAGGACAATTTAGCCAAAATTTAAGTGGACACAATAGTGTTAATTGTTTAGCAGTAAATGAAGATGATGTTCTAGTTTCGGGAGGTAATGATGGTTCCCTTTTCTTCTGGGATTGGAAGACTGGTTATAATTTCCAGAAGATTAAATCAATTCCTCAACCTGGTTCCATGGAATCGGACAATGCCCTGTTCGCATGTACCTTTGACAAGAGCGGCTCTCGATTCATTACCGGCGAATGTGATAAAACCATCAAAATGTACAAAGTGGACGAAGAAGCGACCGAAGAAACTTTCCCGATCAACTGGAGACCCGGAATTTTCCGGCGAACCTTGTAAACTAATATTTTTTTAATTCTCTGCTTTTGATTGTGATTTTTTTTGTTCATTACTCGAAACAAAAAAAAAGATTCAATTTCAAATAATTTCATTTAATAAATTTTAAATAATGATCAAAAAACACAGCATTCAAATAACTTTGTCTTCTTTTGACATGCTAAATATATTGATATTCAATCAGACTCCAATTAAGAGATATTAGTTAAAGAAGGATAAGAAAGGTGGGAATAAATTTGAGAAAATTAATGAATTGATTAATTATTGATTATGTGAGTTCTCCGCGACGTGTTTTGTGATTGATTGTGTAATTTTAAATTGAAGAATGGTGAGTAGAAGGATAGTGGCGATGTTTGTTTGTTGTTGTTCTTTGTAAAAATAAAGATGATGAATATAAGATTAACATGTCGAGAGAGTAAAGAAGTAAACAAAACTCAGCTGGTCCAATTTTCGTTTATGAGCTTTACTTTTGTTTCACTAATCATTTCGTCGATATCAGAGTTTTTCATCTTTCCTTTTTAGATTCGAGATTTTTTTGTTGCTGGTTCTCTGTTCTCATTATCAGAACTGTCCTCAGAGTCTTCAGACTCATTCTCGTCTTCTTCTTCGTCTTCATCTTCCTCCTCTTCTTCTTCTTCCTCTTCTTCTTCTTCTTCTTCTTCCTCCTCCTCCTCTTCTTCCTCCTCTTCTTCTTCCTCTTTGTCCTCTTCTTCGTCAGAATCAACCTTTTCTTCTTGAACGGCAGCGACTTTATTGGGTCTACTTCTCTTCCGCTGACTACTTGCACTTGCTTCAGGTTTCTTGATATACTTTTCATAAAGAGCAAGTTCTTTAGCATTCAGTCCCTGAAAAATTTGAAAGAAAAGAATAGAAAATTAAATTATAGAGAGATCACGATTAATGAATTAAATAGAGAGGAAACTTACCTTGATAAAGGTTTGCAACTCTTTTTCATAATGTTCTTGCGCTTCTTTAACCTTTGATTCGTAAGTTAGTTTCTCTTTTTCAGTCAACACAGATTTCCAGAGACGTGAGACTTCAGCCATGCGTTTCTTAGGTTCGAAATTGCTCAATTGGGCCAACTTTTCAGTCAAAAATATCGAATATGGATTTTTAGGTGGGATTTTGGGTTGTCGTTTCTCTAAGATTCTAACCATATCAATTTCGACACTACTGAGACCTTCCAAACGATCATCTGATTTACCTTTCTTAACTGGAGCTTTTTTAATTGCTGAAGAAGAAGAAGCAGAAGCAGCATTAGTTAGATTTTCGACCATGCGATAATATTTCTCTTTCTTGTCCAATGACATTTCAGCCCATTCCTTGTTAATTTGACCAATCAGCTCTGTTTGACTTTTATTATGACTTCTTGCCTGTAAGGCAACAACTCTTTCTGCTTGGAAATAACACTGAGCGGCTGTTGAATTGTTCGCATCTTTTGCTAAATCTTCAACAGTAAGATTATGATTTGATGAACTACTTTTACTCTTTAATTTTTCACTTGGAGATTTGTATTTTTCTTCTGCAATAAATTGTTCTCTCTCATCGTCCGGTAAAGATGCAAGATAAGCTTCCATCTTTTCAACGTATTCTTTTTGTTTCTTTGTAACCTCTTGATTATACCGATTCTTTTCTTCAACCGGTAACTCTTTCCATTCCAGTGCAATGGCGGCCATTTTATCCCTCGCAGCAACGTCCGTCTTGTTTTTCAACATAATCTTAGAGTAAAGAGCATAACCTGAACAAGGAGGTTTCTCGGGTTTTCCATCATAACGTTGTTTTAAGTCCTTTTCCGCCTTATTTAGAACCTTGATAACTGGTGGCTCGAAGTCAGGGTGATTTTTTTTGTAGCTCTCCAATTCTTCGAGGTACCTTTTTTCATCGGCAATAGATTTTTTAATCCATTTCAAACGTTTCTTATCAGTCAGATCATGCCAAACTTTTCTCAGCTGTTCTAAATTATCTTTTTTAGAAAAATCAACATCCTCAGGCTCCTTTGAATCAATTCGATCTTTTGTTTTTTTCTGTAAAAATATTTGGAATGGTGTCTTGGGCCGAACGGGTCCAGGATAACTTTGCTTCGGAAAATGATTACTTAAATCGATCTCAGGGTGTAGTCTTTTAAACTCTTCCATTTTATGCTTATATTCATCGTTTTCTTGATCAAAGGCTTGCTTGTATTTAGCCTTCTTTTTCTCAGATAATTCTCGGTAAGAAGCAGCCAGAGCTTTAGCCATTTCAACGACAGATGTTGAATCTGGATTTTTCTTTGCGAAACGAGCCCTTTTCTCCATAAAATATCGTAAAAAGGGAGATAATGGTTTCTTAGGTAATCCAGGGTGACGAGTTTTCTTATTAAGTGAAGCATTATTATAAGGATTCTTGGCCCAATCTCTTGCATCGCCAACAACTTCACCCAAAGTCCGATATCTTCTGATCCTGGTTGAAACCAAATCCCATTGAGTTTTACAATCATCGGCAGTATATTCACCAAACTTAATATCTTCCCAATTAAGTTTCTTAGCCGTCGTTGAATATTTAGCAGTATCATTTTTAGGCATATTGGCCTGAATATTTTCCAACAATTGTTGAACATCTTGTGAGGGCCAAATCAGTTTGGCAACAACTTCCTCAGCTTCAACCTCTTCACCCTCTTCAATGGGTAAATCACCAGAATCACTCTGAGGAATCATGTTACTTTTGTTTTCTTTTGATCCAACGAAAGAATAAAAAAAGAACCAAATCAAACTTTCACACGAACACAATCAAGATTAAAAACCAAGATATTGATCACTTTGAACAAATAAATAAAACAAAGAATAAAAAACCGACAATTTACTTAATTAGAAAAATTAACTTTTTCTCTTTCTCTTTCTCTCTCTTTGTAACTTCCTTTTCTTCTTATAGGTTTGTTATGATCTCTGAAGAGAAATCGATAGTATCGGTTATCATCGATACATCGAATTCTAATTTTCTCTTTTTGAAAAAATTGATTAACAATTTAATTTGCTTTCGAATGTTTTTCTCTTGCATTTTTCTTTAATAAATAGAAATTAAAATGTAAAAGATTTAAAGTTTTAAGGTGATTAATTGTGAGATGAAGTTCCAGTGACCCATGAGAAGGAAAATCAATCCATTTATGTGTTGATTTAGTTGGAATATTTTGTTAATCCTTTTATTAGTTTGATGAGTTGATCGTTTTGATGTTTTTTTGAATAAGTTATTTGTTTTTTGTTGTTGTTGTTGTGATTTTGATTATGTTTTTATGAGGTTAGTTTGTTCATTATTGAGAGGAAGGTTTGAACCAATGTTTTGTTGGTGAAATCTACATTCTGTGATTCATTTTCAACAAAAATCTAACCGCTTTTGGTGATTTTCGTCTACAAGTGACAAAATCAGGAAATGTACTACAAACAAGTGTAAGAAAATCGTCTAATCCCTCGGTTAATCTATCGTGCATGTAACCCGAAATATCTAGTGTACTGTTACTTGGACATTTGGGTGATTCTAAAGATTTAGAATCTTCAAGAACCTTCCTTGTGGCACAGCAAAGAGCGGGAATCATTTGAGCTTCGGTGGCGTTTTCTTTGATCATAGACAAGGAGTTTAAGTAAATGGCTTCATTGGTTCGCAATTTTTGTGCATAATCTTCATCGATACACTGGTAGTACTTGAAAATTTCTATGAAAACAAAAAGAAAAGATAATCCCAACAACTGAATCTAATCAAAAAGAAATAGACAACAATTACCTGGATCTTTGGTTCCACAAGCCGCTTTCAAAACCCTTCGTTGGCCATAACCAAAAATGAGAATCACTTGTGTTAAAAATGGTGGTAAACAAGGAGCTACTTTAACTATCGTCGGTATCAATGTTTTATAAGGCCTATTAGGGACCAATCGTCGAAGAGATTAAACAATTTAGTAAATTTTCCAAGCATTCATCTTCCTCGTCTTACCTGCAGTATAAATCTCTGGTCGTTTCGTTGACCGGAAAAAGTGGACTGTCTCTCATGTGAAGAATATCCTTAACCGTCAGATCAATCTGATTAAGAAGCTCTGGACATTTGGTATCATCTGGACAAAAGGTGACACAGAAAAAGTGACACATTGGCAGAAAAGAAAAGAAATTGTTGTAAAATTAATTCCTTGCAATTAGTAAGATGATGATGGTTATACTCACTGGTGACAAAGAAACAACTAATTATTTTACAATTGAGACAAAGGATTAACCAAAGGAAAAGATAATTATTTGAATACATGGTTCACTTGATCGAGTTATATTTTCACCAATTTGAAACAAAATTGACACAAAATCATCACAAGTTAAACGCTCACAATCAAACAAAGATTATCAATGAAATTTCACAATTAACATCATCTAAGTTTTGGGTCGATTTTTCGATTTCTCCCTCCTCCTTTTCTCTTCCTTAATTTTGTTTTCTTTAAATTCTAAATGTCTTTCTCTCTCTCTCAATTTAATTTCTCTTGATTGTTATGGGGTATTTTTCTTGTGCTTGGATCGCCTAAGGCAAGCATAATAAAAATTACACTCTAATGACAAGGGTAAATTAACTGTAATTTTCCAATGCAATGAAAGTCACTTTAAATTCATTGATTGAGAGCTAATTCATGACCATGATTTAAGTGATTACTTTAATTGTCCTTGGAATGGGTTAGATTGTTATTCTTAAACTAATGGATTACGGAAGAAGATTAAATTGCAAGAGAGATGCATTAAATTGTTCATATTACAATTGTAATAATATATCTAATTGTAAAAAACTAGGGAAAATGTTCCAACAACAATTACAATTGATTCTACATCCACATGATAACAACAACAATTTAAATCATTATCCAATAATTTATGATATTATTTTCTCAAGAGTTTAAAAGTAGTTATAAAAAGTCTTCTCTGGCCCCTTTTCCTTTTTCTTTCTCTTTCTTTTAAACGAGAATTTCTACCACTTTTACCTCTTTCTTTTTCCTTTCTTTTTTCTCTTTCTTTTTCTCTTTCTTTTTCTCTGTCTATTTAGTTAAAGGTCACAAACCCATGTCAAAAGTTTAAATTCATTATATATATTTATCCCATCATTTTCTATTATATAAAGGATTGGATGTTTGAATCATTAACATATAATGTATTCTGTTTATTTAAAACACCCTTTTACCATGGTGGTCAGTGGACCAACTGGTTGTGGTAAAACATTTTGGGTACAACAACTTATCAAAAACGCTTTATTTGCATCTCATCCATCACCACAACATATTTATTACTTATATGGAGAATATCAGCCCTCATTCGCTAGTATAATTGGGGTAACGTTCATTAAAGGCTTACAAGATAACCTTTTAGAAAACCTCAACCCCGATAATAATCCAATTTGGGTGATAATAGACGATTTAATGGACGAATCATCGAAAAGTCAATTAATCAGTCAACTTTTCACCAAAGGATCTCATCATCAAAACATATCAGTTATTCTTCTTGTCCAAAACTTTTTCAATAAAGGCAAAGAGATGAGAACTATAACCTTGAACGCTCATTATATAGTCATGTTTAAGAACCCACGTGATAAAACAGTTATTCAACATCTAGCCCGTCAGATGTTTCCCAACAAAGTCAAATCATTTGTTCAAGTGTTTGAAAAAGTGACAGAAAAGCCCTACTCATACTTGTTTATTGATTGTAAACCTGATACAATTGAACAGTTGAGATTGTTATCAAATATTTGGTCCTCACCTATTGATGTTTACCTTATATAAAGTCATCAAGCTTAACAACATTACAATAAATCACCAAGATGGAAGTCTATCTTTCAAACTATTCGAAAATATTGAATAAAATTGAATATAAAATTCATCTTGTTGGTAAAATCAAAGCAGGAGAGAAATGGAACTTCCAAGTCGTGATAGAAACTTATTCGACTGAAACCCATTCACCTCACAATTCAAAAGTTTCGCAAAAAATCCCATTCAAAGTGTTCAATAAAGTCCGAACGTTTCTTCTAGATCATTATCAAGAAAAGATTGGAGACGACATCGAACATCAATTTCGTAGAAATGGTGTATTATCATTCTCACACAAAAATATCAATTATATTTGGACGGCTGATCTACAATCCGTTGTCATGAGCAGAGACATTGATGATAAATTCATGAAAGCCTTACGAAAGTGTAACCACCCTTTCAGAGGTGTTCATAAAGAGAATGTTACTATATGGAATGATAAAATTACGGACCGTAAAGATTTGGGGACTACAAATATACCTGTTGAGAAATTTACAACCTCTAATGGTGATGAATTTTCAATATTTGTCAATACAGCCACTTCAACAGAAGAAGATAGGTGGTATATAAAAATTGAAATACGATTGATAACAAAAAGCCAAAATCATCCTGGTGGAAGTATTAAAGTTCACCCGATCGACTTTTTAGCCTTGAGAGACTACTTCATTCAATATAAAAAAGAACCCAGTTCTTTAGCTCCATTTTCCACACCAACTGGAAAAGCAGCCATTATTGTTGTCGACGAAAAACAAAAACTGATTGTGGATTTTGATGGTCAAATCTTGACTTTTGATGAAGAAACAATAAATCTAATAACTAAAGGTGAATATTTATACAAGTTGGACCACATTTTCTCAGAATTTAACCACGAATTGACTCCTCAACCAATCTATAGATGGTGGTTCAATAATGGAGTATTCATAATTGACAATATTATATATCAAAGTTCATTAATATAAAGTCAATCAACTTCCATAAATTCAATCAATATGACAATTGAAGGTGTCATCAGGTGTTTACCTGAACTTTCAAGGATAGCAAACGCTAAATCATTAAACGAACAACGATCTTTAATTTTAAACTCACCAACTTGTATAATTTACGCAATCAGTGAAATCTGTCGAAACATTTTAAACGGTACAATACACCTTTCAGAAACTGAAAAGGCCATTCTTACAAAGTACAAGAGCTCTCTTAGAGATTTAGCCCAAAAACAAGTAAATCTTGATAAAAGAAAAAAGAAAATAAATCAAATCGGAGGTGCACTTCCGGCTTTATTAATACCTGCTATAACATTACTTGGAACTATTATTGCCAACAAAATATGAACGCTTACACGAAAATGATACTTATTCCAGAAGATGAGTACAACAAGCTCAAGTCATCCACAAGAGATAAAATATCCTACATTTTGGACAGACCTTTACCACCTCAAATGATTGAAAATCAAGTCAACCGTCACTTAGATAGCCAACAATCTATGACACCACTTATCACACAACCAATCACACAAATAACACCCAGCGATTCAATTGATGAATACAAGGACTTTGACTCAGCAGATTTTTCATGGGATCCAGCTGTAATAGGTGTAACTCCTAAACGTCCACCTATTCTTCAACAATTGAAGGACAAATACACCCCAAGAGGAAGAGTTATCAACTCAAGTCAAAAACCAATTCCAGGGTCTAATATTAATACTGTGATGCAGTATCTAGAAAGTGATGATGTCGGATCGGGCCCTTCTGGCTATAAAACTATCGCTCGCGCCTTACAAAATATTGGTGAAGAAGCTGTTGTTGTTAATCCAAAAGGTAGAGAAGCAATGACTCCAAGTGAGGCGTTGAAAGAACTTTTACATAAAGCTGAAGAAAGACAAAAAACAAGATTCCAAAGTGGAAAAGGATGGAGCTCAATAAAGAAATTTTAGATTCAATCTATTATAATCCTAGCCAAGCCGCTAGTTTTAGTTCTCCTAGACAATTATATCTTGAAGCAAAAAAATTAAACAATAAAATTACTCAAAAACAAGTAAATGATTGGCTTAAATCATCTGAAACTTATCAATTATTTAAACAAACTAGAAGAAACTTTCCGAGATTGAAAACACTAACAATTGAAATCGATGAACAGTGGCAAGCTGACCTTCTCGATGTATCTTGGTTCGCTAAATTCAACGAACAAGTACGTTATCTTTTGGTTGTTATTGATATATTTAGCCGGTACGCCTGGGTTAAACCATTAAAAGATAAAAGTAGTCAGTCCGTTACAATGGCAATGAGAAAGATTCTCAGAGCAGGAAGAGTTCCTCAAAAGCTTCAAACAGATCAAGGAAAAGAGTTTAAAAACTTTTTATTTAAAAATCTGATGAATGAGTTTAAAATAAACTTTTTCACAACCACAGATGACGCAGTTAAATGCGCAGTTGTTGAAAGGTTCAACAGAACTTTACGTAGTAGGATGAATCGTTTCATGTATTTTAAAGGTAATTTTAGGTATTTAGATAATCTACAAGAAATTGTTGATGGATATAATAAAAGTTATCATCGTATCATCAAATCATCACCAAATGATGTGAAAGAAGATAATCAAGCCTCAATTATTCTAAACCAACGAGAAAAACATGAGAAAAATGTAAAAGACAAATTTACTAATAAGGAATTTGTTAGAATAGCGAAAAAGAAGAAAATTTTGAGAAAGGTACCACTCTAATTGGACAAATGAAATTTTTAGGATAGTGAGTCGTAAAAACTCACGACGTATATATACAAGCTGCAAGATATTGAAGGTAATGATATAACGTCAATATTTTACCCTGATGAACTAAGTGCAGTAGATTATATAAAGAAACCTGAGATTGATATTAAAATAATCAAAAAAAGAGGACGTCCTCCAAATGTCAAACGTAAACCAGGTAGACCACGTAAAAATGAACAACAACAAATTAAAAGAAAACCTGGCCGTCCACCAAAGCTCAGACCAACCGAGTCAACTCGAGGAAAAGCTGGTCGTCCCCCCAAAACAAGAAAAACAGATGATCAAGTCAAAAGAAAACCTGGACGCCCAAGAAAAAGAGGTGTTTCATCCAGAAAATAAGTTTCAATTGGTACTACTTTCTTCTGAAGACTCGGATGGAGACGCTAGTTTCTTTACAAACAATTTAAATAGACCAATCAAACTTGATGGTGATTGGACAGTTGAGTTGAGTGATATCATCATACCATGTGTTGATGATGATGATGATTATGAAAATGAGCGAATAATTTTAGCTACTACTGACTGTACAAACGCTGAGAATAATGGTGACGTCATAGCCATTTTCAATAACTATTCTACATGGATTCCTACCCCATTCCAATTAGACAAAGGGTCAATACTCAATTTCTGGATCATGTATCATTGAGAATACAATACATTGATGGAAGAGCCGTTAAAATACCAAAGAATGAGATGGCCGCAGTCTTAACATTTATCAAGTTGGAAAAAGTAAAAACCAACTGGAGGTTCAAAAGTAAATCAACGTTCCAAATAATAAGCTGTCTATTGACACTAACAATGAGCCTTCCTCAATTAAAACCATCTTTCTTAATCTTTGAAACAATATAAAGACTTTATCAATAAATTAATTTATACAAAAAAAATGGATTCCTTTAATGACTCAATTCAAATTGACCTTGTATCAAATGCTAGTTTGAATACTTATCCTTCTAATACTTTATCTTCATTTACTAATGATTTACACAAACCAATTAGACTTGAAGGTGAGGAAGTAGCTCTTATCGATTTTTCATCCAACATCAATTGAAAATGACCAAAATAAAATAGTCCACATATCAATAACACGTGATATTGGTGGTTTAGTTAGAACGAAAAAGATTCCTTTCGAATATAAGATTAATGAAAAAATAGAAGATATTATCAGTAGATTAAATAAAAAGCTAAAAGACATGAATATAAGTTACTTGGCTGATCCAACAGATTCTTTCAATGTTTCATCCAAAACTTCTCCAAAATTTAAACCAATCAAGATTGAAAAAGAAAAGATAAGAAATAGATATACTATATCACCAGGCTCCCTAGAAGGTTCTGGAATGTTTGATGAAGAGGAAATTGAGTTTTTACCGATATTTGATGATCCACAGTTTCTTAGATGTTTGGGATTTGATCATGTTAAATACGCAACTGAAGCTTTAAAGTTTATCCCCATCACTTCAGATTATGCACCAACTGATCCTTCACTTATCAATCTCCTTTTTGTGTATACTGATATTGTTAGAGAACATCATGTCGGTGACTCAATGTCAAATTGTTTACGAGCTATTCCTCTACGAGCTGGCGATGACGCAATGATATCTAGTCACGTTTTTCCTAATCCATATTATTTTCCAATCCGATATGGAGACATAAAAAACATTTCAATACTTTTGACTGACGAGACGGGAACCCCAATGAAATTTGTTAGGGGAAGAACTTATGTTACATTACATTTTCGAAGACGATTATATAAAGCGTCATTCAACTGAAAATGATGAATTTCAATCATGAATCGTAAAAAATATTGTCCGGGTGAATGTAACTTCAAGAGTTACTATGAAACTCAAGCAGGTGGTGGAATAACGGATATAAATGTATTTAGAGGCTCACCATATCAAAGAGGATATGGTATTGGATCTCTATTTGCTCGATTTGGGATACCCGTTTTAAAGTTCTTAGGAAAACATTTGTTGAGTACGGGTGTAGCTGTCGGTTCAGATATTCTAGCTAAAAGAAACGCAAAAGAAGCGTTTAAAGATAGGGCTAAACAAGGGGCTAAAACCGCCGCTAAAGAAGCTTTAGAGAAAATTTCTCAAAAAATTGATCAATCTGGGAAAGGTCTATATAAAGTAAAGAAAAAGAGAAAGAGAACAAGAAAAGATATTTTCACATAATGGACTATCTTCATTTCTCGTCTGTTCCCGCTACAAAAAGTGAGCTTGAACTCTTTCATATTCCTCCCACCCAAACTGCTATTGAATCATATTATGAGGTTGAATATAGGCCAAGTTCGACATTGGATAATGCAAAAAATATTGACATTACTATTCCAGCCTCTGATGATTTTACAGACTTGGCAGAAACAATGGTTTACATTCGATTAAGTTTGAAAACATCTACTGACACTGAAATTGATGTATCAAAGGTCAACATTTGTGATGGATTTGCCACAACACTTTTGAACAAATTGATTTTTATCTAGGTTCTATAAACATTGGTCAAACAATCTATATCCTTACCAAGCTTGTATTGAAGATTTACTTTTGGATTCCCATCAAAATCGATGTTAGCAGGTTGGGATACTGCTGATAATAGAAAAGAACGTAAAAAGTCCTTTGATTTCTACTTTAGATTACATATTCCAATGTGTACTCAGGATAATCTTTTACTCAATGGTGTCCCCATCCTCGTCAAAATGAATAGAGCTAATCAACAGTTTGGTCTTCTGAAAACTACACCTGGAGTTGGAGAATCAGCTATTAATTATAAATTAACTATTCAAGAGTTGGCTATTGTTATTCGACGAGTCAAATTATTTAGTAATGTTAGTGTTGGACTTCAGGAAGCTCTTGAAAAGGCTTCAGCCAAATACTTTGTTACTCGAAATGATATGAAGAGTTTCATTATTCCAAAGTCCAATTCATCAATTAGTTTTGAAAGTGTTTACAATGGGATATTACCTAGACGAATGATTATTGGTTTCGTTAAAGATGATAATATCAATGGAAACAGTTCTGACGGTCCCTTTAAATTTGGAAATCAAGGAATTAAAACAATATCATGTGCTGTCAATGGGAACTTAATTCCTACTAATAACTACAATCCTGATTATGATAGTAACTTGTATATGAAAGAGTTTATTGGACTCTATAGATTTATCAATCAACATGAGGGAGTTCCAATGTGTACAATAACATATAAAGAATTTAAAGATACATTTTGTCTATACGCTTTTGATCTCTCTCCGGATGTTTCACTTGGTGGTGAAACTGGAACCCTTAGTCTATTGAAAAGAGGGAATATAAAGATTGAAGTCAAATTCAAAGAAGCTACTCCTTCACCAATTCATATGATTGTTTTTGCTCAATTTGATAATCTGATAGAAATTGATAAATACAGAAACGTATCTATTGATTGGTAATGGCTTTAACAAATTGGGATATTCACAAATATATGAAGAAGAATATTTACTTTGGAGGTGTTTTTCCTATCGATCATTTACCACTAACATTGATAGCTAAACCAAGATCATTTATTGTAAATCTTGATGAAAGCTGGAAGCCGGGTAGTCACTGGGTTGTAATTTATTTTCCTGTCAATGGACCAGCTTACTATTTTGATTCTTATGGTCGTTACCCACCACCATCAATTATCACTTTCATGGAGAGGAATTCCAAATTTGGTTGGAAATATAATATAAAGAAACTACAAGGTGATCTTTCAGTTAGATGTGGTTACTATTGTATCGTATTTCTCAAATTCACGCCTAACTATCAATCATTTTTTGAAAAGTTTTATGAATGTAATAATGATGACAAATTGTTCAAGTATTTGTGAAATAATTTGTATTTTATTAATAATTTTAATAACATATTTTCTTCTTATTTTAAAATATATTTTTGTAAAGAGTTCTGAGAACATTACATTATTTTAATAAAGGTTTTTTAAATTTAAATCAAAGTCTCCATATTTATTTTATAATTTCCATACGCGTATGTTTCAATTGGGTTGATAGCCCACCGTTTATCATCCAAAGGTGATAAGCTAACCTTTTCAGTCGACACAGCATAGATTTGATGCTCCTTACTTTGAAGTCGATGCATTGTATGACGATAAGTAGTGTAATCATATAAACATGAAAAGAAATGGTTATATTTGATTTGTTGTTTCAACACTACTCGTTGAACCCCCTTGGCAGTCTTTTTTTCACCTTCATCACTTTTAATCAAGTACATCTTAGGTTTAATGGCTATTACTTCGTGTATTGGTTTTCCATTCATCTCATCCTTGAGGTAACCAAGCATCTTTTTATGACAATCTGACTGAAGAGGATGATTTTTCGGGTAATCACAAAAGTCCATAATATCCTTAAAGTTGATTAAATCATGAGTGAAGTTGTTTGTTTGAATATGGTAGATGAATGAATCGGTATCAGTGTAGATTAGTTTTATCTTGTTTCCATAGTAAGATTTGAACGTATCATAATGAAGCTGATACATTTTGAGCTTTGCGTACTCAAGAACGGTGAAGCCAAAATGGATTGGTTTATCCAATACAACAGAATTATTTCTTAGCTTACAAATAGCTTTATTTTCATCAAGAATCATGAATAATAATTTTGTTAGTTTTTGTATTTTTTTCCTTGACATTGGTATCTCAACTTTTGAATGTTTCCTCTTGTCTTCTATACTCTTACCATATAAAGAGTTTACCATCAATTTATATAAATCTTTTTCGAATGAGTTCTTGGCTTGTTGACGTTTATTTGTACACATCATAATATAAGGCTCCAACCAAGCTGTTTCAATAAATTCAATAGCTCGATGAACTTTGGTTAGAATTAATCCTTTTTCCAGATAGTATTTCAAGTTTTTGTAGTATATAATATATTTTTTTATCCATCAAGTTTGGTATGAGTTTCTCTGTGGCCACTCTTTACGACCAATTTCACCCATTAGTTGTAAAATATGAGTTTGATGAGGACTCAACTTATCTTCGTGGATGGTCAACTTCTCAACAGCTAATGGATAATCATCATGCCAATCGTGTAGATGAGTTGGGTATTCAAGATCAACCTCTAATATATATCCTTTATCTTCATCACCATTTTTAATCTTGATGATCATCTCATCGAAATCTTCGACCCATTTAAAGTTGTATGTTGGTAGTTTACGAGCCAACGCCCACCCATAAAGATTATTCACATCGAGGTATGTGATGTAAGAATGAGGTTCCTCTGGTCGATAACCAGGGACCAATGGATTATTAGCCTTAACATGATGAGTCATTGCACAGGAAATACCACCACGTATACCATTTTCAATCATTGTGATCATATCAATATCACTAAGTAATTCCAATCCAGCGTTAGTCATCCGTAAGGCTGAATCCCATGATAAACTCGGAATTGAAATGTAATGAGCTGGATCTAATTGAAATTCTTTTAAACAACTATCTCTAAAGCTTTCAAAGATAGCGGCGAGAAGGATAACGTCTACTTTGAGATAAATATCTTGAAATTCACCAAGATTTTTACAGCTGAATTCATTCCAAATTGATTGTAATCGTAGATAGATTTCATCACTTATTGTTGAATTTGTTAATGATGAATGAAACTTATCAATTGGTGGTAATTCAGTATCGTCAAACTTGGACCAATCATCAATGTACTGTATGGTAATGCTCCTTTTTTCATTAGATTATTTATCTTATCACTTGGGAACATTTGTGATAAGAATCTCACTTTTGTTTGTTCGTCAAGATTAGAAGCTAATGAATCGAGACTTGAAGCTAAAAACGCATATGAATCGATGAAAATGAAGCTTCTATAGATGGCTGAATATTTTCCATTGTATTGGGTATAACTGAAACTTTTGAAACATTGTTTCTATTCATTGCTTGAACTAAAATGTGTCCATCAAAGTTTTTAAGATTGTGAAAAACGACTGGTATTTTACCATCCCAATGAATTTCGAGGTTACACCAAGAATGAGCAGCTCCTCTCAATTGTCCGGATAGATGATTATGGTCTCTTACTTTTTTTTGATTAGGTTCAAACCTTTGTTTACATATCCAACAATATGGTTCATTTTGGATTTGGATATCTTGTTCAATAGTTGTAACCAATGGCTTAATATTGTTTGAAAAGATTTGTTGAACTAGAAATGGTAAACGATTTAACTCATCAAAAAATATTGCCGCTGTATTGGTTCCTCGATAAAATTTTGAGTAAATGATTTCTCCCATCCAATTTACACAGACGAATCCGAAGCTAGATGGTATGTGCTTTTGATATTCAAAAGTATTGGAGATAATGTCGTTGTCTATTGTTTTGGCTAATGTTTCAAAATCAGCGTAAACAATAAACGGATACTTTTCCAAAGCCTTGAACTTTATAAATCCTATTTTTGTATTGGGCTGTGGGAGGAGAACCAGTTGTTTGGATTGACACGTTTGTTGATGCGATAGAAACTTATCAATGTTGGAAAAACCTTGAAGACACTTGTGACATCGCTTCAATGATTTCCCATTGGCTGTGTTGATTAAACGATCAAAGTTTTTGATGTAGTAGTAATGTTCTTCATGAAGAAATAAGTTGATAATTTTGTTGAATTGGAATTTTGATAGTTGAAGTGGAATGATAAACTTTTCATCATAGTCCAATGAATAAATATTGATTGAAGATTTGTGTACTTTTTCGAATTTTGGAATCTCAGAAACTTTCACAACACCTTTGAAATCATAGTACTTGTCAAGATACTTTTTATATTTACTGACTTTGTGTGCGTTTTTCACTTGTGGGTATAACCCCATCAACACGCTGTAGATGAAACAATTTCTTTCACAGTTTGGTGAGATTAGGGCTTTTTTGTTATGAATCCAATCTGGTAATTTTTGTTTATAACAACCACCAGAATCGGGACGGTATTTTGCAACACGTATTTCAATTGTAGAGATTTCATCTATGGCCCATCCACTCCCTTTATTTGTAAATGAATCGATTGTTGCATTTATTTCAACTTGACACTCATTTAAAATATCCATTGAATTCCATGGAGTTGTTATAGTTTTCATAGATGAACAAATATAAGACGTTGTTGAATTTCCATTATTTGGTTTCACGAAATGAATGAATACACAGATTTGAAATTTGAAACATTTTAGTTTCTCATTAATATAGAAAAAAAGGTTTTCAATTGTGCTACGATGATCATTGAATAATTCATCCAGGTCATTGTATGTTAGATTATTTCGTTTATAGATCACCAAAAATTGTTTGAAAGCACTAATCACCAAAACAAAGGGATCAAAGTCAGCTAGACCAAAAATTTCCTTAGACTGACATCGGATTCTATGGTCATCGTAGTTTGATTCAATGAAGAATGTTCGTTTACACTCACTACATTTGTATTTGGTAGAACAATTATAACAATATTTTCTCTTGGATAGTCTATTACACTTGTTACAAGAATACATTTTAATCAATCTGATCCAGTTTTTGATCCTTTTATATTAGTGGTAAACTCTTGAGAAACTCGTTGAAAAAGGGAGCTATCTCTTCAACTGCTTTGAATCCAGTTAGGTTAACTTTCCTAGAACGGAAGAGAGTTGCAACATGTTTCCGTTTCCGGTAGATAATACCAGGAAATAGTTCAGGCTCCCATGAAAAGTTCTCGTTATTATAAACGTCCTTGAAGTTAATTTCCGGTAGTATTGAAGCTGTAGCTGTGATGTTTACAATTCTTGATGAAATTATATTGATATCCGGTAAGTTCCGATGTATTACTTGTTCCGCTTCAAGAAGTGACTTTACTCCTGTTATATTGATTTTTGTTGAATGATATATTAGAAGACATGATTTATCATCTCTTAGTACTATTCCAGAAAATTTACATGGGTCATATTCACCATAATCACTTGGATTCAACTTTTTATCAAGAATACATGAGATCACAACATTAACCACTTCCGGTTCAGTCGATAATGTTTTATAATCCATATTGAACATTATACTCAATTTGAATATTAATATAATTATTTAAATTTCTTATATAGAAAGTAATTATTTGAAAACCTCTGACACGTAGTCGTGACCTTTAACTAAATAGAAAAGAGAAAAAAGAAAGAGAAAAAGAAAGAGAAAAAAGAAAGGGAAAAAAGAAAGAGGTGGTGAAATTCTCGTTTAAAAGAAAGAAAGAGGAAAAAAAGGGGGCAGAGAGACTTTTATAACTACTTTAAACAATTATCTTTTATTGAACAAGAATCCAAATCAAATTGATCATCAAAGTTAATCACGAGATTAAAATGATTGATTGATTTAACTTTTTTTTTACAGAATAGAAAATAATTAACTTTATTGATTTATCTTTGATTAATTCACTTGAAGTCAAACAATTTAGAAATCAAGTAAAGTATTAGATATACTTTACATTGAAGAATTGAAATTAAATTAAGTTAATTGTTGTTAACTTGCAAGTTTACTAATAATTGACAAAACTGATTCAACTAGAGGTGTTTCTTTGGTATCAATTGCTGATGAATAATTGTCTTCCAACAATTTAACTGAATCAACGGCTTTCTCAAGGCAAACCTTGAATGAAGGAAATGAACCACAAATTAAGTCCAACGTGTCTCCTAATGAAGCTTCAATTAGATTGTAAAAGTATTTGGGTAAGTTAATTGTTGGATCATCTTTACACTTAATCTGTGGCAGATTAACCAATAAACTTTCAGAAATGTTTCGAGCTGTACAACAAAAAGCTGAATGAACTTTATCCTGAGAGATTTTTTCCTTAATCACAATCAATGAATTAAGAAAAATTGATTCTTGTTTATGAAGAGCCTCTTTGAACGATTGATCCATACAAGAATAAGTCTCGATGATTTCTGTAAGTAATAAGAACAATTAACTATTGATTTTTTTCTGTTTCTTTTCTAATTAATTAACTCACTTGTTCCATTTCCATCACAGATTTGTTTCACTGGTTTTCGGGTTCCTTTCGCTACGATTGAAATGACCTGCGATTGGAATCGAGGTAAACATTTAGCGTAAATATTGGCCTTTTTAAGAACTTCTTTCGATGGTCTAGAAAAGAACAAAGTTAATTAAATTGTGTTTCTCATTAATTTGGTTAATTGGTTTGTTGTTTTCGATTGGAAATTGAATATTAATACAATACCGGCAGAAAAGATCTCGATTTTCAGTTGAATTGGGAAACAATGGATTCGGCTTCATGTGAAGTACATCTTTAATTAGTGAATCTAATTCATCCCCTAAGGCTTTACATCGAGTATCATCTGTGACAATTAAGAGAAAAGAAGAGAGAATTTAATTTACAAGAGTTAATTTAATTGTTGAGATCAACGTACTTTGAGCAGACACACTGATCGTTGTTGAGAATACAATTAAAATGGTAATGATAATTACTCTTTTAAAGGTGATGATCATTTTGTGATTTAATTTACATATAATACGAGTTTAATTGTTAATGGAAAACTAAATTAAATTGGAAACAAGGTGAACACTAAGGTATGTAATTAACTTTTCGATTTCTTGTCAAATTGGATAAGCAAATTAAGGAAAAAGAGACAAGTGAAAATATAAAACTTATTCGTTGTTATTACTTTCGAGTTTGTTAGAACTATGGAATTAATTTCTAATCGAATCGAACATTTTATTCTTTTATATCGAATTTTAATCATCCAATTAAATTTTTATTAATTAACTAGGGAGGGAAGAGAGAGATGACCAACAATTCATCTTCATTTACCTTGATTAACTTTAGTAATTAAAGTAAATTGTTGTTTACTTTATTTTGTTTCTCATTGTTGTTGTATTTTCATCTCAAAGTTAATTGTTAAAAATAAATTGTGATAAGAATTAAACTCAACCCATTGGAATTGTTTCACTTAACTAAATTAAGAGATTCTGTTACTCCGAATATCGATTTGTTGTTGTTTATCTTAATTTCTTATTCAATTAAAATAAATTGTTAACCTTGGGATGTTTCAAAGACCTGTTTTTTAATCTTAATCTTGTTTACTTTGATTATTTCTGGTTGATTGTTCACAATTAATTGATGATGATCACGTCGAAAACAAACCAGACACAACAATTACTTATAAGATAAACTGGAGATTAATTAATTATTTGGAGAAAATTAAATGTTTAACAATAATCTAAGAGTATTTGAATGATTAATATACAATCAATGAAGATTTTATTATTTAAATTAGACAATTAAATTTAGTTATTTGCGAATAATTAATCTTTAGAGTCTCATCAATCACAATAGATAAATTGATTGCACGTTTACAATTGAATGAAAATCAATTGATCGCATATTAAATGGACGATGGTGATGAACAATGAACAAATATTTACACTCCCAGTTAATTAGTTTCTTTGGTGACTATAATTTTCTTGGTAAACAATCAGCATTTTACAAATTGACGGTTGTATTTCCCCGTTTAAGTGGTGGCCTTAGTCGAGTTTGATTGATTGAGTTTTTGATTGAACTTTCAGCCATTATCGAAGTGTAAAGTTTAGCCGCTACGAAGAGACAGCAAAGTATCATTGGTCCAAAAAAAGCGCCCGAAAATCCAAGATAAAATACCCCACCAGCAATCGCCAACCCGGTAAGGTAAGGATGTCCCCCGCTGTGTTAATTGCAAGATAATTGTAAACAATCAGTAAATTGTAATTCACGAGAAAATGAATTCAACAAAGAAAAAGATAATTACCCTTTAATATCACTGTAAATCGCAGAGTCAACAAAGTAAGAAGGTAGAATAGCAAAGAATGACATTAACAGTGAACGACCTCCAAGATCGTGAATTAAATAGAGCTCGAGAACAGCGGGTATCGAAGCCCAATAAGCACCAATAAATGGTACAGCACCGAAAAGAGCGGCTAAAACTAAGTAACGAAGAAAATAATCAATAACCAAATTCGATAGGAATAAAGTTTACGTCCAAAAGAAAATTTTACCTGAAGGTATGTATATAATACGAACTTCGAAGAGAGTATGAATTAACCAAGTATAAAGGCCATAAAATACGGTCATTTTAAAGGAAGCGGCGAAAACACTATTAACTGATTCTTCGACTGCTAAACCAAATTTATTTAAATAATTTCCACCACGATCAATGTTGGGTAAAAATCTTCCAACCAATTCAACAGGTTTGTATTCATCGCCACTGGAACAGAGTAAATAAAAAAGTGATGTGGCAAAAACGATCTAAAAAATGAAAGAAAAATAAACGTCAACAATTAACAATTGAAATGGAAAAAAATTAAAGATATTTACAAAATTAAGACAACAATTAAGAATTGCTGTACTTCCACTAAGAATCATCGAGAGTACTGCGGTAATAACGGTAAAGAAAAGGGTGAAATTTGATTTCAATAAAACCCAAACAGAATCAAATATCTGTGGAAATTTAAAGAGAGAAAAAAAAATTAGAAACTTAATTGTTATGGAAAATTTTTCCTTCCAATTGATTGATACTCACGGAAAGAACTGTATCTAAATTTTCCTTGAGTAGATTAGCACAAAGAACTAAATCTAAAGTTTTCAAAGCGGCAAATAAACGATTCCAACTGTAAGTTTCAAAGGATCTATTTCCTAATCCAGTTAGACTTGAATTAGTGTTTCTAATTAACCATTGATGGTAAACTCGATCCCAAACCTCGAGTAATTGTTTCTCAACTAGAATAGTTGTATTTGAATTTTCACTTCCCGTTTCCAAAGTATTACGGATTGACTTTTGAAGCCATTGACGACCATAAATGTAAGCATTGTTAATCATCTCATCGAAAACATTTTGACTAATTAGATCACTGGAAGGAAAACCTGAAGCCAATTGTGAATTGTTTGCTAGTGTTGAGTTAACAACATTTCCCATTAACTCAACTAGGCAAGCACTTTCATGGTAGATCTTGAATAAACAACAGAATTAATTAATGACAACCAAATGTAAACAATCAACCGATCGATGTAAAGATAAAGGAAAATGTTCAATACCTGGACAGCAAGAAAAGCGACAGCAAAGAGGACACCAAATATCATAACGAATATTGTCAAAAGGCTACAAATCGTATCAATTGAGTCCAATAAAAAACCAGCGAGCTAATTGATAGAAAGAGAAATTAGTAATTACTAATATGAGAGAGAGAGAGAGAGTTTTTCAATACTTACAGTTGAATCTCCTAACATGTAATAGTGATGAAATCCAGTGAGAATTGAATTATGTAGGAATGAAAATTGGCCTTCGAGAAAGTTACTAATTGATGAGATCCAATTTGCGATGATTTCATTTCCATTGATTTTCCTCCAAACCCATGAAATGGTGAACAAAAATATTGGAACAGGAGTCAAGTAAAGTAATTCTGGTCTTAACCAAATTTGAGCAAGAAGGCAACTCCAAAAGACTGAATATAAATACGAATTACTAAGCTTGAAATTAGAAATTGATTTGTCCCGATCCTCATTTAATACTCGATGCAAATTTACTGGTGGTATTGCTTTTAAACTACTGGCATCAGTTGTTGACAATGATTCTGGTTCAGTTGATTCAGTTTGATCTGATTCAGTTTTACCAATCAAATCACTTGGGATCAATGGATTTGGTGTTGGAACTTTTGAGTGAATATCTTCTGAATTAGATTGACTTTCATTGTCTACAGATGAGTTGTCATCGTCTTCAATTGATTCTTGTGGTGATGACTGTGAACTTGTTGATTCTACATGAGGAGTTGGAAGAAGACATTGAATACAATTCCAAATGAAAAGTATTGAACGCATCAATGGGACTGGAAATCTTTTGTAAACAGAATCGGGAACATCTTCATCAAGGCCATTTTTTGATTGGAAAAACAGACTAGCACCAATTCCAGTTAATGTGATCAAAGTGAATGTTATGAAAACCAAAACACCAAATGTACCCAATAGACTGAGAATTTTGAAAATTATCAGGAAAAAGGTGAAAGGAAATATAGTATTTGAAGCTTTTTGGACCAAATTGTTAGTAGAAAATAGATTCATCAAGAGTTGACATAAAATCAGAGTACTCAGGATAAAAGCATTACAGGAATCAACCAAATTGGTTGCCAATCGGATCAAGCTGTTAATCGCCCATGTTGATAGTGAGAATAATGAATGAGTGAAGGAGAAGTAAAATAAACTTAGATGGACAATTAGAAGAACAACAAAAATAAAGACCAATAATTTGTAATAATGTTGGACAATCTTGGCAACCGTATTGACGACAAAATTAACCAACGTTAAAGGCATTTTAACCACGGAAATACTAATCGGTCGTTTGGTGTCATCTGTTAACCACCAACGGGAGAATCGAGTTAATTTACGTTTAAATGGATGGAGAACGGACCCGATAAGTGTCGCCCATAACAATGGCGATAGAAAAGGCTGAAGGACAAGGTAAACAGCGGCGACCGATGAGAGCACAAACAAAATGAATAGAATCGCAATCGTATTGTAAAAAGCTTGTTTCAAGGCCTTTTCGTTTCCTTCCGTGATCAAATTGAAAACATCGTTAAAAGGTGATATGAGTCGGGAAACACCAGGACCTCCAACAGTTCTGACCATTGTTTAAACGGTTCTAATAACCTAATTGAATAACTAATGTTAATTAACTATTGAGAAGACACTTAGTAAATCATGTTACCTGTTAGAAAAGAAAACACAATAAAAACTAATCAGAAATGTTACTCTAAATCGAATAAGTTGAAAATAAATAATTACTCACCTTAGAAACAGTTTGAGGTTAATTGAGAATCAATTACAACATTAATTGTCAAAATTAACTAAAAATAGATTCATAGTGAGTTATTATTAACACAGATACAGATTGAGATGAGATTCCGTTGGCAATTAAACTGTTTCGTATTGATGATTTAGGATTTTTATTTATTGTAAACATTACATCAATTAACTGCAAACTTAATCTGGTGATACAATTAATCAAGTTCTAAATCTATCACCAGATATTATCTAATTTTATCTAATTAATAGAAATAGAAACAAGAAGCTTTTAATTTTCATGTTTTCTTTTCAAATCGAAATCACCTGAAGACAAAAAAGGAGAAAAAAAATTTTACCGCGAATTTTAATTGAAACGAGAAAAGAAAACTAATCAAACAATTTAAGTTAATTTCTCTAATTATCAAGTCAACAATTAAACTATTATTCTCTGATTTATGATACAGAACAAAAGTTGTAACTTTCAATTGAAAAAGTATCAATTTCTTTTAAAATATTCATAATGTTTACTTTTAATTAGAAACACTCGGTATCCTGATTGTTGGGATAATTCAAGTTTTCTCATTGATTAATTTGGTAATTTGTTAATTTACTGGCACACACAATGGTCAATATTTTACAAATTGTTCCAGTTAATTGTTTGTTGCCATGAATTTGAAACAATTGGCTAAAGTTTACCTGCAACAATTATCTTCAAATGAGAAAAGTGATCAAGTGGAAAATGATTCTGATCAAATGGAAGATAAATTTTCAATTCCTTCCGAGTTGATCAATTTAATTGCTGAAGATAGAAGTGATTTAGATCAACAGATGATTAGTGCCGATCAATCTTCCATTGGAAATGATAATCGTTTTATTAAGCAACTTTTTCTTTTTTGGTTACTCTCAACTACCATTTTGATCATCATTTGGTATGGAATCAATTTAATCAAAGATGAAAGTGAATATCGTAATCAATTACAATCAACTTCCAATGGATGGAGAGCAACTTTAACTCATGTGATTAGGAAAATAGTGAAAAAAGATGGAACCAAAAGAGGAGAAAATATTGGAATCATTGAGGATGATCAAAGTGATGTAGAAGAGGAGCTTTTGTTTGATAGAAGAAAATTGAAGAAACTGGTGAGTCAAAAAAAATGATTCTTTTTGACTAATTGTCATCATAATTGTATAAAAAAATGACGAAATAATCTCCAGGGTGAGAAAATATTTTCGTAATTCAAATTAAAACTTACACGTGGAAAAATATATAGATATATATTTGTATTTAAATTTGATGAACTTTTTATCATGATGATTAACTCATTTTCGTGTGAAAAAAAGTTTAATTTCCACAAATTTGACAAAATTCTTATACAGCATAACCATAAGAAGCTACAATATCGTTTAGAGGTTTCAACTTAGCGGCTAACATTTCTTTAGCCTGTGTACGTATTTTGGCTTCAGCCTTAACTTTCTTGTATCTGACTAAAGAACGTGCTTTTCGTCGGGCTTCAAGAGTCTCAACGAGTCCTTGATATTTCCATCCAACTTCATGTGATAATCTACCGAGGGCACAGAACTGTAGAGATAAGGAAAGAGAAGAAAAGAAAACGTGTCAGAAAGCAAACAAAAATATAGAAAATTTTGATGACAAAGAAATATGAAATCAGGTTTTAAATTTGATATCACTGTTCATCTAATGTAGATAAGGTTAATATTGAGTCATCATTTTAAAGAGAGAAAAATATTTCAACGATTATTTGAACTTACCTTTCGACCTGAAGCTAGCCTTAAAACTCTCAACGCTGATGGAACAACCATTTTTTTCTGTTTGTCAAAAGGTGGAGGGCAACCTTCATGTGCTTTAAGCTTTAATAAAGCATTATAACCTCGCTTAGTTTTATGAGGTAGCATACCTCGGACAGTTCGCCAGAAGATTTTACTAGGAGCCCGGAAATGGAAAGGTCCACGTTTTGGGTTGACATTACACCTTTTACGGAGGAAAGATAAATATTTTACTAAAATAAAGAGAAGAGAAAAGAAAAGTTAGAAAAATATATACCATAAATAATCGGATCAAAGTTAGAAGCAAAAGAAAAATAGGATCGACAGCACAAATACTCACATTTATTTCGGTAAAATGAACCGGAAATGTTAATAGCTTCACATCTAACAACAGTGACTTTTTGACCTGCAAAGAAGGAAAAAAAAATAGAAGAGAAAATTCATTAGAAATCGAACAAAAAAATTCTTCTCCAAATGTTTAAGATACAGTTTCAGATGGTAGTGCATGGTTCTTGAACAGGTCTAATCAGGGTTGATCAGTGTTTTGGGAATTTCTCATCATAGTAATAATAATATTGAAACACTAAAAAACAATTAAAACAAATTAAAAACATACCTTGTAAAAGTGATTTAGCTACAACAGCGGCAAGTCTACCCAATAGGTGACCCTTACCATCAATAAGAAGAGGCTAAGGAAATCAAACACAGAAGAGAAAACCAAATCATATTAATTTAAAATCTCATCAAGACACACAATTAGTTGATCTAAATTACCTTTTCTTTGAATCCAGGCATTGTAATTACACACAATTAAATTAATCAAAATAAGAAAAAAACACCAACTAAAGAATGTGCCTGATCACAATTCCAAGTGAAAGAAGGAAACGGAAACATACAAATGAGAAAACCGAATTGAGGGAAAATCTTCTAAGTGCGAATTGTAAAAGAGAAAAGAAAAAAAAATTTTCTTTTCCATTTTCTCATTAACTCGACTCTTTATTATTTTTATCTTCTCTTTATAAACTTTTTCCTTTTCTAATTAACAAACTAAACAATTAATTTATTCTTCTTTTTTATTTTCTAACAACTAATTAATTAGAATTTATCTGTAACCTGATCTTTAATTTATTCTCAACATAGTGACCATTAAGTTTCTATTTTTGTTTCTCTCTGTAAAAACTTAACCCTTGACAACAGAAAATATGATCTTCTGGGTTTGATGAACTTATTGTTTTCATCAAATGTTTATCATTAAAACAAATCAATTTTTAACAGTCGATTAATTACATTGAACTATTTGTTGACAAGTTTAAAGTGATCATAATTTTGACAGACAATTTGGTGACAGTTGATGGTCA
Organism: Panonychus citri; assembly: GCF_014898815.1. Taxonomy (NCBI): domain Eukaryota; kingdom Metazoa; phylum Arthropoda; class Arachnida; order Trombidiformes; family Tetranychidae; genus Panonychus; species Panonychus citri. The sequence goes on along the minus strand of NW_026515524.1, from coordinate 54,567 downwards.
TTATTTGGTTTTTTTTCGTCTCCCATTTCCAAATTGTGATCTGGTTTCTATCACTTTCTTTGGCTCTCATCTTGGATATGGATTCAATAAGCTAATACATTTAAAGACAATCATGTGTTAAATTGATTACCCTATGTGAGTGATTTAATTAATTTCTCCAAGTTTAAAATTTCCATCTCAATGATATCTTAATTTGGATCATTGGCAAATTGATCGGCAATAATTTTTTCTCCATCCCAATGGTTACAGTGAATTTAATGCGTATCAATTTTCCAAGTGATTTAAACCCAGTTAATTGATCAAATTTTAACCATATTTGATTTGCTTCAATCTATTGTTTTAACAAGAAAAAGGCATTAATGGTGAGCGATTAAAAGCATTTCCAATCATGTTCATGTTGGCAAAAAGAAATCAGTTTTACCGCCAAACTCAATGATTCCTCTTTTCTTCCTGTTCAATCATATGTTTGAATCAGAAGAAAATATTTCTACAAGTCAAAATATTTACCTTCATTTTCCTGTTATTGATATACTTTAATGAATATTGATCTCTATTGGAATGTTTAATTTAATTAATCCCATTTTTTGAGTGTTCATTTTCTTGGTTATCATTTATCACCAATCAATTTAATCCATAAATCATGGTTTTCGCTTTTGGATTGTAAAAATTTGCCCTTTGTAAGCTTCTTAAATCTAATATTTCACTTGACTTGGTTTCTTTTCATGTCGTTGTCATTTCTTCCTTTTTTGTTTGTGTTGTTTTTTATCGCCAAATCAAAAGCGATCAATTGTTATCAACTGTGTTTGATTTTTAATTTTTTGCTTCTTTTTGCCCTCTTTCCAGTTATTCCATCATCACCATTTTCTCGCTTCTCTTTGCTTGTTGATTCCATTGAGACCAAGCTATGGATCAAATAAAGTCTTCTATTCAAAATGGTCCACCACCTCATGAGAATTTACCTCCACCTCTGCTATTAATTAATAATCAAAATTCTGTTGACGTTATTGAGACGAAAAAACAATCATCGGGTATGTTTTTTATTCATTTTAAGGCTTAATCAATTGATAATCTTTAAATCAGTTTATCTGGTTTGTCAAATTTACATACAAGCAAAGTGAAAATATTTTCCTATTTCTTTCCCTATTCTTTCCATTGTTTATTATTATTTTTAAACTAATTGAATTTTCTATCCTGCTCTCTTTCTCTTTAGATGAAATTCTAGAACCAGAAATTGACGATGTTGCTCCGTCTGAACCCCCTGCTCGTGGACTTGAATTAATGTACAAAGTAGCTGAAGAACTTGCCACTCGAATCGCTGACGAGAAAAGATATGAAGGAATAATCAAGCCATGTTCTGTTAGAATATTAAGAATCTCCGATGTATCTAAATATAGAGTGATTAGAGATCCAGAAATGATTAAGCAAGAAAAGATGACCGATGAAGAATCTAATAACCATCATGAAGATATGCAAATAGACTGTTATGACTCTTCAGATGATGAAGAGGAAATGATTGTACCACCGGCAGAAAAAGACTTGGAAAAAAGTAGTCAATTGAATGAAGAAACGGTAACCTTCTTCCTAAAAAATTCTTACACCTCAATTGTACCTTAAAATTTTCGTCTAATTAATTGAATCCTTTTGTCTTGGATTTTTTTTCCTTTTTCTTTCTAATTTCTATTAGATTTCATTCTTCTGTATATTCTGCCATGAGAAAAACATCCAAGGAAAATCGAGTGCATTTGATCATTACCAGTCTCACATGGATTATTATCCATTCAAATGTACTCAATGTTTGGAAGTGACAACTAATTTAAAAAATTTATTTATCCATTATCGAAAAGATCATAGTGAAGAAAAGACTGCTACGTTTAAGAAAAGATTAATGCCTTGGATTACCGAATGGATTGATGATTTTCTGAAATCTCAAGTATCCACAAGTCGTGGTAGATTTGCCCAACCTCGGCCCTATTGTCCAGTCTGCGAGTCAAGTGAAAAAAAGGAAGATATCATCTTGTTACCACCTAATTTAATTCAACCCCGGAAACATTTAATGCATGTATACAAACACCTTTGTTATGAACCCTACGTTTGCGGGATATGTCAGAAAGCAGGGAAAAAGTTTACCATCACTGATTTTGATGATCGAGCTTATGAACATATATTGAAAAATCATCCTGAAGCTGAAAATGAATTGCTGGCCAAAGTTTTCCTTAAATCAAGGTACATTAAACCTCTGGAAGGTTATATTATACATTATTTAACATCAGCTGGAGTTTCAACTAAACGTCGAGTACCTGAAAAGATTCCCAATTTTGCTAGAAATAAATTTAAAGCCAAACACGAGAGCAAAGAGAAACAAAATACAGATAAAGACAATAATCGATCTACTACATTGGGTGATCTTTTTAATCAATCATCATCCAGTTTAAATAATCAATCTGATACCAGTTTTCAGGTAATTGGTCAAAAATCTGATAACCTAACTAATCTAACTAATCAAACCAAAGCCAATCCAAATGTTACTGCAACACCTCATCAAATGAGTAAAACACCTCCAATTATTCACAAACCTGCCACAATGTTGACCACATCTAATAGTTTGTTACTCTCACCTTCAAAAGGACCTTTTCCACAATTTACAACTCTTGGAATTAATAATTTACCTATTTCAAACTGTTATACAGTTTCCAAAATCAGCATTTTACCCAAAAATGGAGTCAATTCAACGCAACCCATTTACCTTCCTAGTTATCAACAACCAAATGTTATTCAACTACCTTGTGGTCAATTAATGGTCCGAAATAATAATAATCCACCATCTACTCCCGTTCTCGTTCCTACTTGTACATCGACTACTACTGCTACTACTTCGACTATTATTCCAACTCAGAACAAACTTTTTCATCAATCAAACGGGATTGTTTCTTTACTTGCAAGTCCTCCGTCGATTCTGAGACGACCATCAATATCTCCACCAAAACAAGATTCTCTTAATCAAAATGGACCATTTCAGATTCAAGTTTCTCCTGATATTGGAAGCTTTATTGGAAATGATATTCAAAATAAACTTAAGGTATTCATATCGTTTTCTTTGTTCGATTTAAATTCTTACTTCAATTGCTCTATTCTCTGTTTTAATGATACATTTCTTCTCTATTTTTGCCTTTAATCTCATAGAAAAATGACGAATTTGAAAAAAGAAGATATTTCTGTATGTTCTGTAAAGAAATGATCCAATTCGATTCATTCAATGATGGTCTAATTCATTTGTGTAAACATCTCGATTACAAGCCTGTTAATTGTTTACTCTGTGGTGATAAATTTGAAGACTTGGACACAATCATGGAACATTTTCTCAAATGTCATTCTCATGATAAAGTTTGTCAAGATAGTAATGAATGTGAACCTTTGCTCTACTTTATCAATCGAGATGGACAAACAGAAAAATGGGTTGAACAATTTTTCCAATTCCAAGTTTCTGGTGAATTTGATAGAATAGTGAATGTTGATTGTGCAGCATATTGTTGCATCTGTAAAGAAATGCAAAGAATTCTATATAAACGTATTCCAAGTCGACTAACGCGAAATTATCAAACAACATTATCACCTCCAGTTGAAGTAGTTCGTCAACATCTTAATCTTCACATCAACTATCGTCCATATGAATGTTATTTATGTTGCAAAGCTGGTAACCAGGTTAGATTTGCTTCTGTTGGAGATACTGCTCTTAAACACTTGAAAACCCATGGATTTTCACCAATCGATTCTGCTTTTCTCAAAGAATTTTTCCACCACAAACCAATACTAGAATTGGAAAATTTTGTCAAAAATTATCTAATTACAGAATTTTATCCCTACTCAAATACCATTGGATATGGAAATAGGACTCAAACCAGTAAACAACCAACATCTTTCACATTAAATGGTTTTCAAAATCAAAAAAATTATTCAAGATCACCGGATGACATTGTATCTAAGGGTCTCTTCAACAACAATACTAATGGATCAATTTCACCTCTTTTACCACCACAACCACAACCACAACCACAACCATCACCTCAACTTTATGATCTTAAAAGATTTGCTGGAGCATCTTATGCCTGTTATCATTGTAAACTAACCATTATCGGAATTCAGGAACTTGTCACACATTGTAAAACAATTCATCCCAATCTTTCAATTTCATCTTATTGTTTAAACAATTTAAATGGTTCAGAATAATTGGTTTACTCATGTTTCCATAATCTAAACAGTGAAATCAACTTTATCATCTTATATTAATGAACACACGAGTATTATTAGTTTAGGTTATGAAAGTAAAACAAACTTTTCATTTAAGATTTTTAAGATATGATCAAACATCTAATGAGAATCTAAATCATACAAAGTGCCTCAAAAACATCACACAAACTCACCTACTAATCTGTTAACAGTTTAATTTTCTCATCTATTTAAATTCACCTCAATTCATTTCTTATCTGTTTGGAGCCTGATAATAAGATGGAAGCTTAATCATCAACAAATCCACTAAAAGGAAATCGATTGTTTCTTTCCAGATAATTGAAAGAAAACAAATGAATGATAAAAAACTAATCAACATTTTCTAAGCAAAAAACTTCAATTCCCTTCACCATTCATTTTAATTTCTGACATTCGGACTCCTGCAACATGACTACAGATTATCATTGCTACTTAAAGACAAACTAATTCCTCACTTCTATTAATATTTATAATTCTTGTAAATGATGTACATTTATACTTGTATTAACAAAGTTGTTTTCCTAATTGATTACAGTCATACCTCTCTTAATTTTATTGTTTTAAGCCATTACAGCAAGCCTCCGAAGGCTTTACTATCTGAAAAGATAGTATCAAGAGTGAGTACAACTCTTTGAGGGAAGTGGGGATGAGGAGATTTAAATTCAAAGGAATATAATAACAATAGATTATTAATATTTATAATAAAGTAACAAAATTATTTGTTTAGTATGTCAATTAAAATTTAACATATTCCTCGGAGGCTTGCTGAAAACGGTCCGTAACAAATGAGTATTAATCAGTAAGTCTTGAATCCAAGTGTTCCTCATCGGCCAGTTCAAAATACAGTATAAGAGAAAAAGAGAAGATTATTATTATTATTAATTTGTGTTAAGCATTAAGACAGCACGAAAGGGTGATCACAGAGATTGTGTAAATGAGAAATGTAATAAACCGGAAGTGTATGTCAGTATAGTGTATGGCTTACGCCCCGAAAAATAATAATAAAGAAAGCTGAAAGAGTTCAGTTTTTTTTTTTTTTTTACCTACGATTTTGGTATCAACTTGGTCCGTATGATAAGATGAACAATAATAACACAAAATTTAATTTTAAATTCACAGGTAAAGTTAATTAAATTAAAGTTTATCAGGAGCCAAAATCTTAAGTTATAACTCTCTTAAGTTACAAAACAGAGCCATCTCTTGTCGAAAGAGGAGCAACTCGTAGCATAAATAGAATTAAAATTTTTAATTTAATTCTAAATTCGACTGCTGCCACCTAGCGAATTTGTGACTCGTCCTTATAACTTAAGAGAGGTAAGACTGTATCTTAATTACGAGGAAACATAACAATTGACTATATAACATTATCGCTTAGAAATATCAATATTTTTATTGATAATGATTATAAGAAAAAAAATGTTTGAAAGGTTAAGAACCAAATCAAATAATCTCGTCAACAATCAAAGGACAAAAATGAAAATCTAATTTTGGATTATTTTAATTTCTAAAATTTAAATTTCTCTCAATTCGAAATAACCGCTTCTCGGTTACCATAGAAACATTTAGATCTCAAGGAACAGCCTATTCGACCAGAAATCTCTGGTCATATAGTCCCCGAGCCTAAATAACCAGAGAGAAAAGTATAATCCGTTTTCAACTCTAATTAGTGAATTCTTATTTAATTAATGAAAAGTGATCAATTAAATAGTAAAAAAAGAAATACTAGTGAAAAAATTAACAATTGTTTCAGAGAATTCAGTTTTCTTTTTCATGTGAAAATATCTCATGTGGTATCAGTTCTTCTGGATTTTGATCTCAAAATTTGCCTTTAACTGAATTAACATTGGATTCAATTCATTAAGACTTGATCCCATTTCTGGCTATTTAGGCTTAACCAGATCTCAACACGTGAAAATATTAACAACCGATTCTCATGTTTGGTTAATTCATTTAAGAATAATTTTAATTTTTAGTTCGATCAATTTACTTATGTGATTAGTTAATTATTCCAACTGTTTGCTTATCTTATCTAGAATTTGATTGTTTATTCAAGTTTATTGGATTGGTAAGAATTAATTTCTTTCTGAATCTCTTTTTACCTTGTTGACCAAAAATCACTTTTACATGTTAATCTTTTTATTTAATTTATTTTATTTTCTTTGATTCTTTTTTTTTATTTTGAAGGTTATTTATTTTTAATTATGAAAAATAAGGTTCGAGTTGCTGCTAAGGCAACTAAAGGCAGAGGTAATCGATGGAGAAAAGGTGAAAGTAGTAATTGTAATGCTGCCACTAAAAAGTTCCGTCAAAGAGTAAATTTGATGGGCCCTATTTCAAAGAGTTCATCTAATCTTGATGATTTTGAAAATCTGCGACTTAGTTCAATCAATTTAAGTGCCCATTCTTTAGGTGGAGGTGATGAAACTGCTCGTGAAATAAAATCTGTATCAATGGACGTTGACCAGGAATCAATGGGCAGTTGTAATACATTTGCATCCATTTATACCAATTGTACTAATGTCAGTTTCTCTAAACTTTTGGAGAAATGGAATCCATCATCAGTGTTACACAAAGAAATGATTGCTATTCTAGCAACCATAACAGAAACAATCAAGGAAAAGGGTGGAACAGAAAGTGAAACTGAATATTTTGCCATTTTAATCACTTTACTTGAAACCACCGATAAAGATGAAACTTTAGCAGCAATCGCCTATTTATTGGGCATGGTGGTTAGACGACTTCCTGATTCAGTAAAGAAGCTTAAATTCAGTGAGATGAGTCAAATTTTCGCTGCGAAAATAGTTGCCAATCGTGAGAAAACCAATGGCTACCTAATGATAAATCTAATTCGTTGTCTAAGTGAATTCATCAAAAGCCAAGAAGTGGTTGTATTGAAATCTCCTGCAACATTTGCTGTCTACAAAGTGCTTCTTGATTTAACCCTTGACCCAAAGCCAAAGATTCGTAAATCAGCTCATCGATCCATCGTTAATATACTGAAAACAAGTAAACTTGTCTACGAAAATGCTGAACATCATGCATTAGCTGAACAAACGGCCAAATTTTGTGTCGACAAATTTTTATCCACAAGCGTGAATAACATTAATGACGCTTTACATATGCTTAATTTGATGAGAGATATAATCACCATCATCCCATCAAAAGCACTCAAGGTTTGTTGCGAAGCCGTGACAAGAGTAACAACAATTTCCCATGCTAATCCTTTACTGGTAAATGGTGGACTTTCAGTTTTCCTTCAACTATTTAATTCATCATCACCACTTCGTGGATTAACATCACAATTTAACTATATTCTTCTAAATCGTCTCAAAGATAATCGTCCAAGTTATACTGATTCTCAATTACTACCACTTTGGGTTGCCGTTATGAAGGAAGGTTACATTAGCCTCTATTCACTTGATAAATCAAAATGTCTCATTGAAATTTCATCACTATTAAGTTCACTTTTACCCTGTTTTGAAAGTGAATCAAAAATTGTTCACATTACTGTTACAACCTCGATTCAACAAGTTATCCAAACAATTATTGCCCCTTCTCTAAGTGAATTGAATTACACCGTTCGAGCAACAATGGCCGATATTTTCGAGGACAGTTTACAATTTAAGTATCAAAATGCTTGGGGATTCATTTGTAGTATTATTGGAACTCTAATTGAACATGTTGGCTCTCAAGCTCCTGATTTGGTTTCTCGTTTTATCAAGAAACTAATTGACCTTCGTGAAGGATATAATACCAAATTTTTACCCCAAATTGACATAGCAATTAGTAAAGCGATTAAAAATCTTGGGCCCAAAATTATACTTGACATTGTTCCCCTTGAGATGGATCTTAGTGATACTAATCAATTTACTCACAGTTGGTTAATACCCTTGTTCCGAGATAACATTGAGAAAACCGAGTTACGAACATTTAAAACTTTCTTCCTTCCATTGGCCAAAAGAATCGAGATTAAAATATCAACATTGGATAAAGTAAAACAATCAATTTACATAAAACTTTATTCAACTTTACACAATCAGATTTGGTCTTTGTTACCATCTTTCTGTCGACATGCGACCGATATTAAGACGGCATTTACTAAAGATTTTGCTTCTTTATTGAGAAATGTTATCAGAGAGAATACAGTTCTAAGAGGTTACTGTTTGGCTGGTCTTCGTAACCTCATCAAAACTGTATCATCGGAAGAAGATAAAACAATTTTAAAATACTTTGCTAAAGGTTATCTTCAAGATTTCATCACGATTTACATTAATCCCGAAACCAGTGGATCTGGAAAGAAGGACGTTCTCCCAACGTATGAGACTCTACGAGTTTATCTAACGATTGCTGATGATGAAGTTCGTGAGAAAAGTTTGGAAACTGTTATGAAAAACTTGCGAAACTTTGACGGAGATGTTGCACTTCGTAATTACCTGTTGGATATTCTATTATTATATATTCCATTTTTTACAACAAAGCAAATTAAGCTTATCTATGGAGAAATAATTCTTCCCGTTATTCAAAAATCGGATGAAAATTCTCATCTGAAAAAGATTTACAAGATAATCCAAGAGATTTGCTGTAATCCCAATTGCAAGGAGTTTATTTTATCCCTTAAAGTTAATATTATTGATCTTTTCGTTGGACTATTTAACTCAAGCCCTGATCAAGTTAAATATTTACCTGTTAATTCACTAGACATTTTGTGTCAAAAGGAGATAATTCAATTGGAAAAGAAACATATCCCCATCATGTTGAGATTAATTATCGACTCAGTTGAAACTGGAAGAGAAAAGTGTAAAAAGACAGCCTTTGTTTTCCTTACTAATCTTCCAAAATACCTGAACAATAATACTACTTTTATCCAGCAAACTCTAATCAATCAGGTGACACTTCATAGTCCAGAATTAAGATCAGCAGAGATCCTGGTTCTTGGACATGGTATTTTCGACCTCGAGCAAGAACAATTAACCAATGAAGTTCGTGGTAAATTATTCCAATTGCTTGATCTTTTAAAATCTGAAGATCGGTCTATCGTTCGAGCTGTTTTCCAAACAATCAATTTATGGATTAAAAAGACTGACAAAGAGGAGCTTGGTCATGTTGCTTATAACATCGTCATGGCGCTGAATAATGTGAGTGTGGATCAACGAAAATCTTTCAGACACGAAGTGAAAGTTTTGCTCACCAAACTGATTCGTAAATTTGGCTACGAAATGTTGTCTAAATTAATTCCACCATTTTGCGAAAAAGTTTTGCGAAACATACGAAAATCAGAAGCTCGAAAGGCCCTTTCGAAAAATGAAACCTCTGGTGATATTTTCGATGATCTAGCAAGTGGAACCATTGCAACTTCTACTACTCATCGATCAACCAAATCGATGACTGATATTTTGAATGAAGATTCTGATTCAGATGATAGTTTACTTGACGAAGATGATGAGGATGACAAGAAAAGTCGAGCATCAACTAGAAAATCACGAAAAGCTCGATCCGAGACATTTATCGAAGAAAGAGGGGACGAAGAAGAAATTGTCGATCTATTGGCTCCAAATATCAACAGTCGAATCCATTCATCGAATCCACTAAAATCAGTTGCCCCGAAACCCAAAAAGAAGGACGAATATCATATGACAGCTGATGGTAAGATTTCGTTCAATTTCAAAGAGATGGAAAGAGGAACCAAAAGGAAACGAGGAGATGAAGAAAATAACAGGAGCGACGAAGATGATGAAGACGATGACGACATGGATGAAAGAGCTACAAAAACCAACGTTTCTCGAACCTCAAAACTTCAAGAACTTCGAAAATATCTAAAGTATCAGCGACAACCTCACATGGTACAAAAGCGAGCTACAAACCTGGAGGTCAAGGTATTCATAGACCTGTTAAGAAACGAAAAACAGGAATCAAAGGAGCCAAAACAGGAGAAGAGTTTTCATCGCGAAAAGCGGGAGGTGATGTTAAAAAGAAGGGTTCAGTTGACCCATTCGCTTATGTACCATTGAATGGTGCTCTTCTTAATCGTCGAAAGAAAAACAAGTTCAAAGGTTACTTCAATAAATTAATAACAACCAAAAGTAAACCAGGTAAACGACAAAAATAAATCCTTCACAAAGTTTAAATATTCTGGAAAAATAAAAACAAGTCAACTAATTGTTAACACAATTTAATAAATTGTATTTCTGTGCAAAAATGAATTTATTGCTTTAATTATGCATCAATATCAATACACTAAATATGTTTTCTCATTGATTGCTGATTTGTTGCCATCTAAATCAATATACCAAATTTTAACCTTGTAACGTTCACCAACGATCAAGTGTAAAGGTAAAGTGTTACCAATTTCAGGATAAACTGTCGCATGAATAACGGGATGTAGATCGTTGATACTTGTGACCTAAAGACAACGAAGATGAAAAAGAAGTTAATTGACAATCAATTAATGAAATTTTCTACATTAGAATGATTTTTACCCTATCAACTTGTACGAAATAATTTGCCACTTTGTTTCCTTCTAGTCTAATAATTAGCTCTCTGGTTACAAAGTTTTTAGGTGCCAATGGATGTAAGGTCACTTCGATATCCTTTTCGAATGCGGCTAAAAAGTATTCCGATGTACCATTCCTATTACCATAAATCGCGATAATGTTGAATATATATTGTCCATTTGGCTCGAGATCTTTGATCTCAACGTCATAACGATAACCAGTACTCGAAGGACGATAAGACTCTGTTCAGATGCAATCGACAATTAGAACTAAATTTCTTAGCAAATTGATCTAATTTCTTACCTGTTTTCGGTTGAGCCTGACCATCAACACCGACCAGTTGATAAGTTATATCGAACCTTTGAATATAATCATCGAGAACTGCAAGAGGAGCATAAATGGTGAAAATTACATTAGTATCACCAGCGGAAATCTCAGAGATTGAAATTGATTCATTAAATTGTTTCAACTCATCACAGGAAATCAAACTTGTGATTGTTAATAGAGTTATTAACGAAATTGACCAAATACAATTAAGAACCATGTTAACTTACTGAAAGAATTGACTGATTTGATTGACTTTTAAATGTCATTACAAGAACAATTTATTACACGTATCTAGTTGATTGAATATCTCTATTAATGGTTATCTAATCTAATAACAAACAATAGCTGATTAATTGTGAGATTAAAACATAAAATCAACTACTTTACATATGCAATGTAAAAATGATCGAGTCTAACATGTTATGAAAAGGATTTTCAACCTGATTATCAATAGTTGATTCGGTAATCAGTTGCGTGGAGACAATTGCTTCCATAATTAAGAATTCAAATTGATCAGATCTTTGGATAAGAAATAGTTTATCTCATAATTAAAATAAAAATGACAAATAAATTCACATAAATGCATCAAAATCAAATCAAAGGTAATTGGAAACATTTTAATATTAATTTTTTATTACAATCAAATCTCAAGGATATGAATCCATGTGTTATCAAAACTTAAAATATTGAGTTAACTTATTAACCATTTCATCAGGAATAATATTAACAAACTAAATCAAGTTAAACGTGGATATTAATTAATGTACAGAAACGGAAATTGTGAAAATTTATCCTTTTGAAAGAATGAGTCTTAATCTTTTCAATTGTGTTTTAATTATATCAACAATTAACTTCTCATCTGGTTGCGGTAAGACATTTGTTTCTATTATTTAGAACTAAACAATTTTCAATTAATACGAACTTTTACCTTTCAGAGTGTGGCCTTGAAGGTTCAATCAGCCGAATCTACAGAGGTCAAAAGACTCGACCCCATAAATATCCTTGGTTAGCACAAATTCAGTAAGATGGAATAAGGAATCTATTTTTTTTTTAATCACTGTCATTATTATAATGAATACTAAAAATTCATTTGCTTCTCAGTTCATATGAAAATCGTGATGATGATGAATTTCATTTTTGCGGTGGCTCATTGATTGATGACCAACACGTTATTACTGCAGCTCATTGTTTGAGCAAAACAACATATGGGAAGAAAATTCTGATCCTGTTTGACCCTAAAAACATCCATGTTTATCTTGGTTTATATGCATTCAACACAACAAACACTAGACCAGAATCAGTTTCTAGGATTTGGGTTCACCCAAAATTCAAAGATTTTACTAATTCACACGATATCGCCATCTTAACTCTCTCAAGACCAGTTAAATTTACTGAGAAAATTTTCCCTATATGTTTACCAAACGACGAGCTAGATTTGGATAATCTTGTTATTACAGGGTGGGGATTAACATCGCCAAATGGTAATGTAAGTGAATTTCCACAGGAAGTCGATGTTTCATATTTGACCAGTAAGTTCCATAAGATCCTCTAAATACCATTTATTAATAATTTCTCTGTCTCTTTCTTTCTTTCTCTGTAATCTGATCAGCCAAAGAGTGCCTGAGACAACAGAGTATATTCTTTATGAATGAATTTAATTTGGACCCGATAGTAAGAGAGATAATAAACTTTTCCGCTACTGGAGAAACTCATATTTGTGCCGTAAATCTGAAAACCCAAGGAAGTGTTTGTAAAGGTGATTCTGGAGGTCCTTTGATGCATAAAGACAAAGGAATATACTATCTTGTTGGTATAGCCTGTGCAGTGTGGGAACCATGTGGTCCAAGTATATCATCCACTGGTGTTTACACTCGAACTGATATTTATCGAGATTTTATCAAGAGTATTGCTATAAATTCATGTTGGAAAGATTAAAATATCATTAAATCTTTCCTGGTTGTCGAAAAGATAGATCATGAAATTTTCATTGTTTGTAATTATTTGGATTAAAAGATAAAATCGAAAAGTTTAATTCTAACCAGAACTAATTGTAAATCTGTTACTGAAAATGTATTATTTGCTTCTTATTAATAATATAATAGTTCATATATTAATAGAAATCGTAGTGACGATTACTTTATCTTTGCGGTGGCTCATTGATGTAGATCGTTGATACTTGTGACCTAAAGACAACGAAGATGAAAAAGAAGTTAATTGACAGTCAATTAATGAAATTTTCTACATTAGAATGATTTTTACCCTATCAACTTGTACGAAATAATTTGCCACTTTGTTTCCTTCTAGTCTAATAATTAGCTCTCTGGTTACAAAGTTTTTAGGTGCCAATGGATGTAAGGTCAATTCGATATCCTTTTCGAATGCGGCTAAAAAGTATTCCGATGTACCATTCCTATTACCATAAATCGCGATAATGTTGAATATATATTGTCCATTTGGCTCGAGATCTTTGATCTCAACGTCATAACGATAACCAGTACTCGAAGGGCGATAAGACTCTGTTCAGATGAAATCGACAATTAGAACTAAATTTAATTTGCAAATTAAAGTGATTTAATTTCTTACCTGTTTTCGGTTGAGACTGACCATCAACACCGATCAGTTGATAAGTTATATCGAACCTTTGAATATAATCATCGAGAACTGCAAGAGGAGCATAAATGGTGAAAATTACATTAGTATCACCAGCGGAAATCTCAGAGATTGAAATTGATTCATTAAATTGTTTCAACTCATCACAGGAAATACCACTTGTAATTGTTAATAGAGTGATTAAAGAAATTGACCAAATACAATTAAGAACCATGTTAACTTACTGAAAGAATTGACTGATTTGATTGACTTTTAAATGTCATTACAAGAACAATTTATTATACGTGTCTATTTGATTAATTGTTATCTAATCGAATAACAAACCATAGTTGATTTGTTATGAGATCAACTGATTAAAACAATAAAAGTAAACTTCTTTACATATGCAATGTAATAGTTAAAGTGAAAATGGCAAATACAGAATTAAATGTAGAATTAAATAACTGCATCAAAATCAAATCAAAGGTAATTATTAGAAACATTACAATATTGTAGTATACATGATATTCAATCTGTTCAGTGAAAATTTTCTATTATGATTACAATCGAATCTCAAGGTTAGAAATTTACAAATCCATATGTTATCGAAACTAAAGAAATCGAGTTATTTATTCATTATTTTACCAGGAAAATATTAACAAACTAGATCAATATCAACTTGGTTGTTAACTAATGTGAAGGAACCGAACTTTTGAAAGTTTTTCCTCTTCAAATAATGAGTCTTAATCTTTTCTATTGTGTTTTGATTATATCAACAATTAACTTCTCAATTGGTTGCGGTAAGATACAGGTATATATTTCCATTATTTAGAATTAAATAAATAATCAATCTTTTGTCTTTAAGAGTGTGGTATCGAAGGTTCAATCAGCCGAATCTATAGAGGTCAAAAGACTCGACCCCATAAATATCCTTGGTTAGCACAAATTCTGTAAGATGAAATAAAAAAAATTTTCTTCGTTCTTCATAGCCAATATTTTCCATAACAATTTATTTGTTTTTCAGTTTATACTCAGATCTTATTAATCACTACTATGCTTATTGTGGGGGCTCTTTGATTGATGATCAGCACGTCATCACTGCAGCTCATTGTGTAACCATCTACCAAAAGGAAACGCTCAATAATCCTAATAATATCCATGTTTACCTTGGTTTATATGCATTCAACACAACAAACACTAGACCAGAATCAGTTTCTAGGATTTGGGTTCACCCAAAATTCAAAGATTTTACTAATTCACACGATATCGCCATCTTAACCCTCTCAAAACCCGTAAAATTTACTCAAAAAATTTTACCGATTTGTTTACCGAATACTGAGATAGATTTGGATCATCTTGTTACTGCAGGATGGGGGAGGACATTGCCAAATGGTACAGCAAGTGAATTTCCACAGGAAGTTGATGTTTCATATTTGACCAGTAAGTTCCAATAAGCACATCTAAATACCATTTAATTTCTCTGTCTCTTTCTTTCTTTTTCGGTCTGATCAGCCAAAGAGTGTCAGAGACGACAGAGTATATTCTTCATGAATGAATTTAATTTGGACCCGATAGTAAGAGAGATAATAAACCTTTCCGCTACTGGAGAAACTCATATTTGTGCCGTAAATCTGAAAACCCAAGGAAGTGTTTGTCAAGGTGATTCTGGAGGTCCTTTGATGCATAAAAACAAAGGAATATACTATCTTGTGGGTATAGCCTGTGCAGTGTGGGAACCATGTGGTCCAAGTATATCATCCACTGGTGTTTACACTCGAATTGATCTTTATCGAGATTTTATCAAGAGTATTGCTTCAAATTCATGTTGGAAAGATTAAAATATCATTAAATCTTAGTTGATTGTTAACCAAAGATCAAATGATTTGAATGATGTTCTAATGTAGTGTTTGTCGTCTTATCGAAAAGAAAATGCGAGAGACTTTGTTTAGCTAACCTTCTGTCTCATTTGTTAGTCGATAAACGAGAATTAGAATAGTATACAGCCATTGACTTTGAGTTTGCAACCACTTTTAATTTACTCGCGACGATAATGATAATCAATGAGAGATTAAGTTAACCCAAAGATAATAATCAATGTCCTCTCATTTAATTGGTATTATCTTTTCAAATGGTCATCCGATTAGATTTATTTTTCACTAACTATCAGAAACTGCGCGAGTGAATTAAAAGTGGTTGCAAACTAAAAGTCGATGGCTGTATGTAG
Source organism: Panonychus citri (assembly GCF_014898815.1). Classification (NCBI taxonomy): domain Eukaryota; kingdom Metazoa; phylum Arthropoda; class Arachnida; order Trombidiformes; family Tetranychidae; genus Panonychus; species Panonychus citri. The sequence goes on along the minus strand of NW_026515524.1, from coordinate 38,673 downwards.
TATAGTTTGCCACTTTGTTTCCTTCTGGTCTAATAATTAGCTCTCTGGTTACAAAGTTTTTCGGTGCCAATGGATGTAAGGTCAATTCGATATCCTTTTCGAATGCGGCTAAAAAGTATTCCGATATACCATTCCTACTACCATAAACCTCGATAATGTTGAATATATATTGTCTATTTGGATCAAGATATTTGATCTCAACGTCATAACGATAACCAGTACTCGAAGGGCGATAAGACTCTGTTCAGATGAAATCGACAATTAGAACTAAATTTAATTTGCAAATTAAAGTGATTTAATTTCTTACCTGTTTTCGGTTGAGACTGACCATCAACACCGATCAGTTGATAAGTTATATCGAACCTTTGAATATAATCATCGAGAACTGCAAGAGTAGCCTAAATGGTGAAAATTACATTAGTATCACCAGCGGAATCTCAGAGATTGAAATTGATTCATTAAATTGTTTCAACTAATCACAGGAAATCAAACTTGTGATTGTTAATAGAGTTATTAACGAAATTGACCAAATACAATTAAGAACCATGTTAACTTACTGAAAGAATTGACTGATTTGATTGACTTTTAAATGTCATTACAAGAACAATTTATTACACGTATCTAGTTGATTGAATATTTCTATTAATTGTTATCTAATCTAATAACAAACAATATTTGATTCGGTAATCAGTTACTTGGAGACAATTGCTTCCATAATTAAGAATTAAAATTGATCAGATCTTTGGATAAGAAATAATTTATCTCATAATTAAAATGAAAATGACAAATAAATTCACATAAATGCATCAAAATCAAATCAAAGGTAATTGGAAACATTTTAATAATAATTTTTTATTTCAATCAAATCTCAAGGTTAGAAATTAACAAATCCATATGTTATCGAAACTTTAAAATATTGAATTAACTTATTAACCATTTCACCAGGAATAATATTAACAAAACTAAATCAAGTTGAACGTGGATTTTAATTGATGTGAAGAAACGGAAATTGTGAAAATTTATCGATTTAAAATGATGAGATTTAATCTTTTCAATTGTGTTTTAATTATATCAACAATTAACTTCTCATCTGGTTGCGGTAAGAAATTTGTTATCATTACTAAAGGGTGTTCAAAATTTTAAATTATCTCTGTATAGATAATGAAAAAATCAAGACTAAATGAAAAATAATCACTAAATTATCGAGCTAGCCAAAGATCATCTCAGATTCTCAGTTCATATGAAAATCGTGATGATGATGAATTTCATTTTTGCGGTGGCTCATTGATTGATGACCAACACGTTATTACTGCAGCTCATTGTTTGAGCAAAACAACATATGGGAAGAAAATTCTGATCCTGTTTGACCCTAAAAACATCCATGTTTATCTTGGTTTATATGCATTCAACACAACAAACACTAGACCAGAATCAGTTTCTAGGATTTGGGTTCACCCAAAATTCAACGATTTTACTAATTCACACGATATCGCCATCTTAACTCTCTCAAGACCAGTTAAATTTACTGAGAAAATTTTCCCTATATGTTTACCAAACGACGAGATAGATTTGGATAATCTTGTTATTACAGGGTGGGGATTAACATCGCCAAATGGTAATGTAAGTGAATTTCCACAGGAAGTCGATGTTTCATATTTGACCAGTAAGTTCCAATAAGCTCATCGAAATATCATTTATTAATAATTTCTCTGTCTCTTTCTTTCTTTTTCTGTAATCTGGTCAGCCAAAGATTGCCTGAGACAACAAAGTATATTCTTTATGAATGAATTTAATTTGGACCCGATAGTAAGAGAGATAATAAACTTTTCCGCTACTGGAGAAACTCATATTTGTGCCGTAAATCTGAAAACCCAAGGAAGTGTTTGTAAAGGTGATTCTGGAGGTCCTTTGATGCATAAGGCCAAAGGCTTATACTATCTTGTTGGTCTTGTTTCTGGTTCATGGGAACCATGTGGTCCAAGTGTAACATCCGCTGGTCTTTACACTCGAATTGATCTTTATCGAGATTTTATCAAGAGTATTGCTATAAATTCATGTTGGAAAGATTAAAATATCATTAAATCTTTCCTGGTTGTCGAAAAAATAGATCATGAAATTTTCATTGTTTGTAATTATTTGGATTAAAAGATAAAATCGAAAAGTTCAAAATTCTAACCAGACCTAATTGTAAATCTGTTACTGAAAATGTATTATTTGCTTCTTATTAATATAATAGTTCATATATTAATAGAAATCGTAGTGACGATTACTTTATCTTTGCGGTGGCTCATTGATGTAGATCGTTGATACTTGTGACCTAAAGACAACGCAGATGAAAAAGAAGTTAATTGACAGTCAATTAATGAAATTTTCTACATTAGAATGATTTTTACCCTATCAACTTGTACGAAATAATTTGCCACTTTGTTTCCTTCTAGTCTAATAATTAGCTCTCTGGTTACAAAGTTTTTAGGAGCCAATGGATGTAAGGTCACTTTGATATCCTTTTTGAATGCGGCTAAAAAGTACTCCGATGTACCATTCCTATTACCATAAATCACGATAATGTTGTCCATTTGGCTCGAGATCTTTGATCTCAACGTCATAACAATAACCACTACCCGAAGGACGATCGACAATTAGAAGTTCTAATTTAGAACTAAACTTCTTAGCACATTGATTTAATTTCTTACCTGTTTTCGGTTGAGACTGGACATCGACATTGAGGACTCCATTATCACACATCATTGGTTGATGATCCAAGAATAGTGAATGGTGATTGCGCATCATATTGTTGTATCTGTAAAGAAATGCAAAGAATTCTATATAAACGTATTCCAAGTCGACTAACGCGAAATTATCAAACAACATTATCACCTCCAGTTGAAGTAGTTCGTCAACATCTTAATCTTCACATCAACTATCGTCCATATGATGTTATTTATGTTGCAATGGTAACCAGGTTAGATTTGCTTCTGTTGGAGATACTGCTCTTAAACACTTGAAAACATGGATTTTCACCAATCGATTCTGCTTTTCTCAAAATTTTTCCACCACAAACCAATACTAGAATTGGAAAATTTTGTCAAAAATTATCTGATTACAGAATTTTATCCCTACTCAAATACCATTGGATATGGAAATAGGACTCAAACCAGTAAACAACCAACATCTTTCACATTAAATGGTTTTCAAAATCAAAAAAATTATTCAAGATGTGTTCACTAGAATTTGACAAAAAGTTTGCGTTATTTTTGTCGTGCTTTCTGATTGTTTATAATTAATTAAATTATAACAAATGATAGTTTAGCTTTTCATCTAAATACATGAAAAATTTCAAAAAAATTTGATGAAAGGTTTTCGAACAATTAAATTATTTTTAAAAAAATTTGATGAAAGGTTTTCGAACAATTAAATTATTTTTAAAATTTGATGAAAGGTTTTCGAACAATTAAATTATTTTTAAAAAATTTTTTGTGTGTTCTCTATGTAAATCTCTATGAGAAATTAACATGGTGAGTAAGAAGTGGGAGCCGGCAATTGATCAACAATTAAGTGCAAATTGAATCAAATGATTTGTCTAATTGGAATGATTATCAGCCGGCAATTGATCAACAATTAGGTAGAAATTGATTGAAATGATTTGTCTAATTGGAATGATTATCAGCCGGCAATTGATCAACAATTAGGTAGAAATTGATTGAAATGATTTGTATAATTGGACTGATTATCAGCCGGCAATTGATCAACAATTAGGTAGAAATTGATTGAAATGATTTGTACAATCGGACTGATCCAGTGTACAGCTACTCAACTTAAGTAGTTATAATATTTTAAATTCAATGGATATTTTAACTGTTACTCAAAAAGTGCAGCAATTGGATTCTCATCTCCAGGAAAAGATTATTATGGGATATTTGTATTACTTTAAATTTGACAATTTAACATTAATTAGGATAAGAATAACTAATTGTTATGTTCATCCATATATGATCCGATGGATATAAAAACCCAAGAAAAGGAAAAAAGAGGAATTAATGAGAAAGTTGTTTAACTTTGAATCACAACAATTATTCAATAAAATTGAGTAGCCATTGATTTTACTGAGTGTACCTTGAATTAAGGGTAAAGTGACTGTGTGAATTGTTAATAAATAAATTTAAAATGGGTAATTCTAAATTGTACAAAAAAAATATCTTCACTATTGTTCCAGTGATTCTTAAAAACTTTGTTTTAGTTTGTGATTTAAATTTTAAATGTTCAATATTAAGAAAATCAAGTTTGAACATCAAAAGGTTTTATGCCCTTGGAGAGCCCATCGTTATTGACCAGGATCTTCTTATTTTTTTAACTACTGGTAAGTAATATCTTTAATTTCGCTCGTTACTCTGAAATTTAATAAAGTATTCTTTTTCTTTAGTCAATAGAAAGCAGGATATTATATATTATGCGGAAACTTCAGATCTACCTGAAAAAACAAAAAATTTCTTTCGTTACCGAATGAACTATTTTCAAGAATCGCCGTCTCACCAACCGATAGAACCTTATCCATTGGAACCAGAATCAGAATCTGAACCTGAAACTGAACCTGAGCCGGCGTTATTGCAGATACGAATGGAACTCGAATCAGAACACAATCTAATATACAAAGGCACGCAATATTCAATCGTAGAAATCTCAACCTCAAAGATTGTGAGCGACTCATATTCGAAAAATTTCCTGGAAAAGTTCTATAGCCGGCAACCAGGAGAAAATAGCTACAAATGTTTGTTTCACCAAAATTGTCCTCATGCCTTGAAGAAAAAGTGTCATGTGGAAGATCATCTTTTTTCTAACTTTTTCATTTGGAATGTGCTTGTGGGGATATAATAAATAGTCATCGAAATATTCGACGACACATAAATAGAAAAAAACACTTTTAATTCATTAAAGTTTTGTATCAATTTCTGACTAATTGTTGATCAATTACTGGCTGATAATTTGAGCAATTGTACAAATCATTTGATTCAGTTTCTTTTGAATTCTTGATCAATTTCCGGCTGATAATTTGAGCAATTGTACAAATCATTTGATTCAGTTTCTTTTGAACTCTTGATCAATTGCCGGCTGATAATTTGAGCAATTGTAAAAATCATTTGATTCAGTTTCTTTTGAATTCTTAAACAATTGTTGGCTGATAATTTGAGCAATTGTACAAATCATTTGAATCAATTTCTACTTAAATGTTGATCAATTGCCGGCTGATAATCTTATGTTGCAAAGCTGGTAACCAGGTTAGATTTGCTTCTGTTGGAGATACTGCTCTTAAACACTTGAAAACCCATGGATTTTCACCAATCGATTCTGCTTTTCTCAAAGAATTTTTCACCATAAACCAATACGCGATACTACTCATTAGGTTTAACATTTTAAAGATATGATCAAACATCTAATGAGAATCTAAATCATACAAAGTGCCTGAAAAACATCACACATACTCACCTACTAATCTGTTAACAGTTTAACTTTCTCATCTATTTAAATTCACCTCAATTCATTTCTTATCTGTTTGGAGCCTGATAATAAGATGGAAGCTTAATCATCAACAAATCCACTAAGTTGATGAAGTTTTAGTAAAAACAATTGACTTATTTAAATCACAATTAATCAGAACGTTTCAATCTGTTCAATAAGAAAGTTTAAATTGCCATTGCAATCAAATCTCAAGGATGAAAATTATTGTATCCATATGTTATCGAAACTATTAAAAAACTTGGGTTAACTTAATTTCACTAAGAATAACATTAAAAAACTAAATCATTATGAGCTTGATTATTGATTAATGTAAAGAAACGAAAATTTTGAAAGTTTATCGAATTGAAATGAGATATAATCTTTTTTATTGTGTTTTATTAATAATTATGTCACCAATTAACTTGTCATCTGGTTGCGGTAAGATATTCATTAAGAAGTAAACAATTTTTTATTAATGTAAATTTTCATCCTCAAGAATGTGGCCTCGAAGGTTCAATCAGCCGAATCTACAGAGGTCAAAAGACTCGACCCCATAAATATCCTTGGTTAACCAAAATTCAGTAAGATGAAATAAAGAATTTGTTTTTTTCGTAGCTAATTTGTTGCTCAGTTTATATTCAGATATTAGTAGTGATTACAATGGTTTTTGTGGTGGCTCTTTGATTGATGATCAGCACGTCATCACTGCAGCTCATTGTGTAACCATCCACCAAAAGGAAACGCTCAATAATCCTAATAACATCTATGTTTACCTTGGTTTATCTAAAACTGACACTTTTAACTCGATACCAAAATTAGTTTCAAAAATTTGGGTTCATCCTAAATATAAACAGTCAAGTCTTTTGAACGATATCGCCATCTTAACTCTCTCAAGACCAGTTAAATTTACTCAGCAAATTTTTCCGATATGTTTACCGAACTGTAAAATAGATTTGGACCATCTCGTTACTTCAGGGTGGGGATTAACTTCCCCAAATGGTACACGAAGTGAATTTCTACAGGAAGTTGATGTTTCATATTTGAACAGTAAGTTCCAATAAGCTCATCTTGAGGCCATTTCATTCAATTCTCTCTCTCTCTCTCTCTCTCTCTCTCTCTCTCTTATTTTCATTTTTTAATCGGTTCAGTCGAAGAGTGTCAAAGACGACAGAGTGAATTCTTTCCGAATGATTCGGTAATAAGAGAGACAACAGACTATTACGAAATTTGGGAAACTCATATTTGTGCCATCAATCTGAGAACCCAGGGAGGTGCTTGTTCAGGTGATTCTGGTGGTCCTTTGATGCATAAGGCCAAAGGCTTATACTATCTTGTTGGGCTTGTTTCTGGTTCATGGGAACCATGTGGTCCAAGTGTAACTTCCGCTGGTCTTTACACACGAATTGATCTCTATCGAGATATCATCAAGAGTATCGCTCAAAATTCATGTTGGAAAGATTAAGATATCATTAAATCTTAGTTGATTGTTAACCAAACATCAAATGATCAAAATCTGATGCTCTATTATTTGTCGTCTCATTGGAAAGGAAAAGTGAGAGACTTGTCAATCTGTTTAACTAACAAACTATTTCATTTGTTGCCAGATAAACGAGAATTCAAATAGCCTAAATAATAAATTGTACCATCGTCACGATTAGTTGGTTGATGAAGTTTTCGGCTTTTGGTATTTGATTGGATTCGATTTGATCTTTTTATTTGTTTGACTGGACTCAGCAAGTTAGAAACTTTACCTAGATGACCAAATATTGAGAATCCAAACCATAAGCCAAGAATACTTCCCACAAATATAATATATTCACTCACTGAAAGTGCGGCAAATGAACGTAAATATGTAACTGGCTCTGTGGGAACTTCGAGGAAAATTGTTCCCCAAGAACCGTATACATTTCCAGGATAAGATTTGGTGCTAATAGAGTAGGTCACTCGCTTACACTGAGCAGTAACAAGTTTAGAGGCACATTGAAATGCTGCAAATTGAAGTAACTTGTTAGAATCATCCGATCCAGTGAAATTAAAACTCATTGGAAATTCATTCCATTCAATCAGTGAATCTTTCGATATGAAAGGATCAGCATCTTTGCTTGTATAATCATTGATACATTGAGATAAGTTTCTTTCAACATCATGATTAGTACATGAGCCATAAGGATGACCAAGTAAATTTACAATCGTCTTGGAGTATGTTAATATTTGAATATTTGTATTAGTGATTATCGTATATCTATTGAATCGTACCTCAGGCAGTCTATCTGGATCACTGAAACGAATTCCAAAAGCAAAGCTAAAGGTGTGTAAGATTTCAAGTAAATTGTCTGTTATGATCAAAGAATCTGATTGAACTTTGAACAGTTCATCATGATTTCGACATGAGAGACGAACATAGATAGCGTAACAACTAAAATAACGGGATAAAGTACAATTTCCATTGTCCAGAATATCGATGTTCTTGTAAAATACTGCGATAATTTCATCTCTTGGATCAACAGTTAACTCTTGAATATCGGCTATTTTAATGAAGCCACATAGCCAAGTTGATGAAGAAAATGATGATTCGAATAGTTGGAAACAGTTTTCACTAATATTCGTTATTACTAATTTATCAGAACAGAAAATTTCAAACCTATCTGCTATTGTTTCCCCATAACGATAGTAAAGTTCAGTAAAATTTATAACTGATATCATGGGAATCGCGAAATCAATATCGGGAATCTCAACAGAATTTGGAAATTCAAAAGTCACATCGTTTCGAACTTTAAATCTTAATAGCTCGTCCGTTATTTCGTACAACTGAGTAACACAACCAATTATACAAATTAAATGGAAAATTAATTTCAACAAATTGACTTTCATGATTGTAAACAAGTTCGCTAATGTCAAATACTAAGAGCTTACAATAGTATTTATTACAATGTGAATTAATCTTTATTAATTATGAATATATTTCGACATTTTAACTAATTAATAGTTAGATGAGATGAGATGATCTTTTTTGATCAATATTCGATAAAATTTATGAGAAATTATATCGATTAAATTGTTTCGATTTAGAATAATTCTCATTGAAACGAAAGACAGAATGTAAAAAGTTGAGATTTTCTGAATGTTTGGTGAGATTTTCATTCAATCATGGGTTCAATTGATTTCTTAATGAGACTTTCAATAGTATTTACTACTGGTAATACTAAAAGAAAGAGACTCTTCATTCATTGATCGACATTTGAAACCGATTGAGAATCAATTAATTCTTATTGATGGAACAAACTTTCAAGAGAAAAAAAAAGTTCTCATTTAATGAAGACAAATCGAATTAAATATTGAACAGAACAATGTTTTTATTCAATTTGACCAGAAATTCGTGGTGTGTCCAAAAAAAAGGTACATTTCCAACGATTAGAACTTTTTTTCAGCTCAATGTACATGTTATAAGAAATTCGAGATCAGGAAGCGAGAGGACAAAGTTTTTCATCGTAAAAAAATGTTACATTATGAATGAAAAACAGAAGTTAAATTGGTTAATTACAAATTTGATTGATGATTATGATACAATAGTAAAATTAAAACAATCACAGTTACTTTTTCATGTAATCACCTGAGTGAGAAACTTGATTTTATCCTCAGAATCATTTATATACACACACATTCAAATATTCATTGCAGGTTTAAATGAATTATATTGAATTCTGATCGGTATAAAATCAAAATTGATTTTCTTCAATCAATTGTATTTTTCTGTTGATCATAATTGGCAAATTTGGTTTACATTGAAACCGAAAACAGCAATTAAATTTGATCATTTTAAATACACAAAGGTTACAGAGGCAGTCAAAGAGATGGATATTATTTTTTACAATTAAGAGTCAATGGTGAAAATTATTAGGCAGATAGTTGATTAAATTGCAGCGAATATAAAATATATATTAAAATTTGGATGATTAATTTTCCTTAAACAATTAAGTTAATAATCGTTTAATTGTCTTTCCATCAATTGCGGATCCAGTATAAGCTCATGGTTGTTCTTGGTGATTAGTTTGATTTAATTGTTTGGAGTTTTCATTGGAAAATTGATTTTGTTACCCTGAAAGAAGCGGAGGAATTAAAGTTGATTAGAAAGGTGAAAAAATCGCAAAAAAAAGTTCGATGATTTATTCATTCTTACCTGGATTCTCCGAAATAATTTCAATACTCAATATCGAGGTGGAAGGTTAAATGGTCATCGTTTCCGTTTCCGTTTTTCTAATTGAATGTTTGTTAAACTCGTCGCATATAATTGGAAGCCGGATGACCGAAATAAGTATAATCAAGATTAACCTTTGACGAGTAACGAATGGCCGGTAGATTATCAATCGATTCGTAAATATGATCAGCGTTTGTCCGATTAAGAGTTCGTGTTGAACAACTTGTCCCAGCGATCATGGTTGTAGCCGTTGAGAGGGATGTTGGTGGACGAGCAGAGTAAATTGGAGCAGGTATTGTTGTCGATAGTGAATGTGGACCAATGGCTGGACCAAGTGTACGAGGTTTCAGGTCCACAGATTCTTTGCTAATGTTTGATGATTTATTTCGTATAAAAGTTAATAAGGCGAGGCTAAAAATGACCACAATTATACCGGCGATTGATGTTAAACCGATAAACATAAAGGGTGTTTCATATGACGTGTTACCGTCATAGCGTAAATATCCAATCTGTTTACGAATATTGTTTCCAATTGTAACTACAACCGCGGGTAAATTGGTCTGCGTTGAACGACCAAACAGATCGGTATAAGAGCTTATTGTAAAACCTTCGGTTGGCGGTGAGCAGACCAATTGATTCATGGTGAGAGAGGTTAGATTACATGGACGATTACCAACGGTGACATTTACATCTGATTCGATTGCGGCCAATCTTAAATTGTCACCATCGATCACTAAAGATTCACCGGTGTACAATTTAACTCCATCATTTTCAAATGATCTAAAAATTGGATCAGGTAGATAATAGAGAGATGAATCTATGGACGGAAAATGATCTCGAATATTGGTCACACTTTCAACTGAATCCATTTCGAAAGATATTTCAAAAGGTGAGAGATATGAAGAAGAGGAAGATGATGAAGTTGACAGGGATGATGGATGAAGATTGTGAAGATGTGGACGAGCATGTAAATGGTCAGATCGAGGTAGATCTCGGTGGACTGGTGAAGAAGACGGTGAAACGGGGAATCTTGACCAATGTCAGAGGACGAACCAGAGGACGATGACCCACCACCATGAGAGACAGAGAAAGATTCAAGATATGCTTTAATTGATGGAGTTGGACATTTGATGAGTGTATCATTGACCGGAATACAATTAGACCTTCCAATAATCTTTGATAAATGTTTAACTATCAATCGAGGTTGAACAATATACGAAAAATGATAACCATTGACCCAAATCAATCGACCACCCGAAATGTAGCTCTTGTTTGGACCAATTGAATGGATAATCGGATCTTTACCATAAATATAAGGCCGAGGTAAAGTGATATTCGAGCCATCAAGTAAAAGGGTCAACCTTTGAACCTTGTAAGGGGCAGTCGGTGAAGCTGAGGTTCTACAAGTGACCTGACGATTGGCAATCATTGACCTGATAGAAGAACAAAAAAAAAGAATAATAGAAAAGATTAAATGAGAATGTAAACAATCAATTTTTCTCTCATGTAATCAATCAATCGGTAAATCAGCTGATCAATTAATTCAATTCGATAACATTTCCATTTACAGTTATATAATTGGAACAAATTAACGAGAACTTTTTTCTTTCTGCTTTACTTATTCCCTCTACTAATTAATTGATCCATCGCAATTAAGTAAAATAATTAGAATGTATCATATACTTTAATCAATTGCAAGTTGGAAATTGGATACAAATTTATTTAGGCTAATTAAACCTAATCAACGAATCAATTAACAGAAACAATTAATAGATTTCATTGATTTTCCCCTTTCAATGTTCATTTACTAATCACATTTAGAGTTAACAATCAAAATCGATTTCTCTTTTTCGAAGACGAGAAGGAAAAAAAAGTCGAAATCGAGAGAAGAGAAAATCTAATAACAATTAAATATGTGATTTCGAATTGAAATTAATCAGTTAATCAGACAAATCACTTACTTTTTAATCTCACAAGGAATATTGTCAAGGTAAATCTCAATATTCGTTCCAATGTTGAAATTAAATCCATCCAGGTAAAGGTGAGTTCCACCGGATTGAGGTCCATACTTTGGATTAACATCAATTAATTGGACAGCCTAAAGATTAACCAAATTAAGAAGAAGAAAAAAAGTTAGATCAATCATCTTCAAGATTAATGTATTAATACTTTGATTAAACAAGAGTAGAAACTCAATTTAACTGATTAATCAAAAAGGAAAGGATTTAATTGACAACAACAAAATGGTAAACACAATCAACATGTTACCAAATCAGTTAACCGTTAATATCCTCAAATCTGGATAATAATAACAATCAAATGTTTACAAAGATCTTTCATCAAATCCTAACAAAGGATTAGAAGAGGAAAAATTTGAATATATAAACAATTCCTGTTCTCCCGCCGTAAATCAGTTATCATCTTCATCTTCATCTTCATCAGTAATTATTGTTTAAAAGTTAACCAATTTAACTCATTAACAATGGGTGATTACCCTTGTTCTCTTCACCATTTAATCATATTATTAATCACAATCTTATATTCTAATTTGATATAAATTCTATTCTCTTCGATTCCATAGTATCATGAGCCTTTTGTAGTTACATAATAGCAAATGGAAAATCAAATTAAAACTTTTCCAAAGTAAGTATTGTGATGATAACTTAAATCTTTTCGATATAATAATCATAATCTATTATTCACACTTGATAATCTAATGTGGTGTATGTGTGTTGTTCCCATTTTGTGCCTACTCTTTACATCCTTATCATCATTTTCAATCTTTTCGCCTCCATCATTTCCTCCTCCTCTTCTTCCTCATCCTCATCATTATCCTCTTTTTATCATCTTAATCATCATCATCATCATCAGTTCCATTCATAATACTCTTCACGTACATTTCTATTTCCTAATATCAAACATTTCTGTTTATTTTGAGTCGACAGTTTTTCCGCTTCCATTTCAAATCTCCAATCGGATTATAACTCTCATCACTTTCACCATGTTCACCTTTTATCCATCATCATCATCATCATCATCATCATTTCCATGATACTATTATGTATCTTAAAGTTTAAATCTTTTACAATAACGAAAACAATGGCCACATGCACATTAGTCAAAAAGAAAAGATTAGAAAAGTTTAAAGTGAAAACGAGCTTCGAATACCCTAAAGCTTAATAAATACAAAGGAATCAGATCAAAGCTCATTTACTTGTTAAGTAATAATATTAATCATATGTTGTTTAGATAAATTGTAATTCTCAGTATTGATCTTTATCCCTTCCTCACCTTCAACCTTTCATTTCTCTTTGAAACTTTTCTTTTACACTAATCCATCCATTGATTTTGACGAGCACAAGCAAAGAGGATGAAGAATATAATTGAGGATGAACATGGTGAAAGATGGAACAAATTAAAGGTATTTAACCCTTTTTCTAGTTGATTATATTCCTTAACCAGATTTTTGAGCTTCGTAAATACAACAATCTATGATTAGTCAAATGGAAGGTAAAATTGTTAAGACCAATGACAATTTCTGTTTAATCACTTGGATTAAATGTAGAATAGTTTTCCTTGATTAACTAACGTTCCCTCAAGATTTTTATCCTACTCTTGGATATTCACATTTTCTTTATCCTTCAATTTACCTTGTTTACCTTTTTTCCTTCCTAATATTGCTTAATTCTCTCTCTCTCTCTCTCTCTCTCTCTCTCTCTCTCTCTCTCTCTCTCTCTCTCATTCTATTCATCTTTTTCATTCTCAAGTTTCCCAAATTAACACCATCGGTTTGGCATGTTAATCTTATCCAATTTTCTTCTCATTTCAGGTTGATTGAGTTTTTGCGTTTCATGGGAACATCATGATAATAATGAAAATACACAAAAAGAGTAAAAGATGAAAATGAAAAAGTAGGAGAAGAAGAAGAAGAAGAAGAAAGTAAAAACCAAAAAGAAAGAGAATATTTAAAAGGATCACGAAAAATCTACTGATTAACAACAGAATTTAACAAATAACATGTAACCAGCTGATATTAGAATGAAAGTTACTTGTTAATAGAATCAAGTAATGAGCATGTACCATGTAAGTTCTGATTTTTCTTTGTTCACAGAAAAAGGAATAATATTCACTAGTGAATATCGGAATACCTTTGCTACTCCCATAATCATCATCATCATCTCTCTTTCTCTCTCTCACTTCCCTTCTCATCTTTATCCTCCTTCTCCTTCTGTGTATTACATTTCTGCAGGTTAAAGAAAGAGGAGGAAGATGAAAGAAAATGAAATAATAGGAAGAAAAAGAAGAAGAGAGAAAATCTTTCATCTTGATTAACAAAATGGATTAACCAACATAATGCAAGTCAATTAGCAATTAATCTGATTAGTTGACCTTAAACATGATTCATAGATAATTGTGTTCCTGAGATCATGTTTCTCGCTTAACTTTCGATGGATTTACCTGTATTATCACATCACGTGTAAATTTTATCGAAAAACTTTTCTCTCTCTCTCTCTCTCTCTCTCTCTAATATAATGGTTACCCTGTGGATCGATCAAATATCGACTTATATACAATATAAAAGGAAAACAAGGACAAAGTTCACATCAAAATTATCTCCATAGAAATACATTAGTAAGAAGAAGTGAAATCTAAACTGACCATTAGAGTTCAACGGTCAACTTACAATCGATATAATTATCTTATCAACATTCAATGTTAATGTTATCATCTAATTGAAAGTTCGTTTCCTTAACTTTTTTTTTCATTCCAATTCTGATAATACATGTTCAGTATATAAAAGTAAACACAATTGAAAAAAAAATCAGGGGAGCATCAAGAATAAAGATAATATAATGTTCATTTAATGATAATGAAAAACCTGATTAGTGTTGAATTGTATTAGAAATTCAAGTTGATTGTAATCAACTTGAATAGTGTGATGGTCATCATGATAATGGAGTAAAATTTTTCCCAATTCAACTATAATTTGGTATTAAATTGATTTCTGGTTGACCTTATATACTCTGAACTTGAGTATAAAGATTATATAGCCAACCCATTAGAAAGTAAGTTGATCGCCACTCTGGAAATCCACCTCATCCTCATCTTCATCCTCATCATCACTAACATCATCTTAACCATAATCATTTTCAAATTCAATTCTCATTCAAATTAAATTTCCTTTCTTCTTGTTGGAAATTTCTTCCTTTCTCTCTAATCAACTTTCACCAAATTAACCTTCATCATCCTCATGATTCACATGTTCATCCTCCCATCATCATCATCATCATCATCATCATCATACAATCCAATTTAATACAGTTAACCATCAATATCATCATCACCATCATCATCATCATGGATACCTACTAATTTCATCTTAACAAACCAACCCAATCAATGTCTATACACAAAATATCATAGATTTGATTCTCTCCCATTGATTCAATCATTCTCATCCTAATCATAGTCTCGAATATATAATTATTATAACTTCGTCTCTCTCTCTCTCTCTCTCTCTCTCTCTCTCTCTCTAACAATTTGATTGTTAACAGTTAACTTTTAAAACCACAATTACCTAATCACCATCGTCTCTTTTTCCCAACTGATACAATATATTCATCATGATAATAATATTAATATTTTAAGGGTTTGGTTTAAATGAATCAAGATGAAGAAAAAAAAATAGATTACAAACAATTACATCATCATTATCGTCATTTTCATTCAACTAATCACAATTTAATCTTTTCTTATTATTATTCCCAAATTGATCCAATAATACACAATAATAACAATAGACATCAATATATATTTACCATGTTTACCATGGGAAATACACTTCATGTTGTATTACAAGTAATATCAATGTGAGGAGAAATCTAATTCTTACCATGATTTAATTCTGATAACAGGAAAAAAAACTAAATAGAAAAAAACAAAACCTGATAGTTAATATATAATAACGATAATTGATAAAAATGAGTTTCCTTTTCCTCGGTTGATTGGTCAGTTTTACCAGAAAATAATAACTGACCAGTAAAAGTTTTGTTTTATTTTGGTTTTTTTTTTCATTTATACTTTTTGTTTAGTATCTTGGTAATAATAATAATTATCGTTACTATTATTTACTATCAACAATTACCGATAACAACAATCAATGATAATTTAACCAGAATCCAAATTCTGGTATCTCATTGAAATTGGGTTCATCTCTTGAGATTATCATGAATCAAAAGTGAATCGATTCTGTGTTTTTATCATAATAAGTTAATCTCACTTGATTATAACTCTGTTAATACAATAGATGATAAATTAATCAAGACAATTAAACCATGTGATCGTTGATTGTTTTACTTATTTAGTGATAAGTAAGTTTTTGTTAATCATCTCAAAATAATCAGTTTCCTTTTTTTTCTCGATTAAATTAAAATCAATCAAAATGTCAAGTAGATGGATATTTAATTATCTAATCTACCTAATTAACTCATCTAATTATAATCATGATCCGTTTACTAATATAATGATTAAATCTAAAAGGTCATTCAACTGATTTATTATTTTGTATATTATCAAAACAAATTGTAATCTCTTCCTGAATCAATCATTTAAATCATGGGTGTAAACAAGAGACAGATAATTTAATATTAATCGCATGAATCTTGATTGTTGATAATAACAATCAAGATTATCTTCATCATGATAATCACAATCTTCAAAACTGTCAATGAATTTTTTTTGCATCTTTCATTCATTTTCCCCTTTGTTAAATTAAATTACGTTCAACTTTGAGCCTTTTAAAGCTCATAATTATCATCATGATAATTATTATTATTAATTACTCTCAATGAAGAGAGGAGAGAGAGAGAGAGAGAGAGAGAGAGAGAGAGAGAGAGAGAGAGATTTGACTCTTCATTATCATGAATAGTGGACACAATAGTGGACACAACGATCCCTTTTAATATCGGGAATATGTTTATCTTCAATTTGAATGAGATTAACATATTGTTAGGTTGATGATGCGGAAGATAATTCTCATCATGATGATGATGATCACCATCATGATATCATCATCATCCCTCTTTATATCCACTAAAATTAATAGTTTTAACTCAAATACACTTTCCTGATGATCATTATCATCCTCATCATCATTATCATCACCACATATTATTAATATTATTTATACATATGTGTACTATTCAAATAGGCAAACCATTAGCAGTGTTTAATTTTCATCATCATGAAAACTATTTAATTAGTTTTCATTATTTTCTTTTTTCCACCAAATTTGTGCCTCTTGATGAGACCTAATTAGATGAGAGAGTGAGAGAGAGAGAGAGAGAGAGAGAGAAGCGGATAAATGAAATATCATCCTCATCTTCATAACATCATCAACAAGGGTTTTTACTTTACCAGCAAAGAAAATTTATCTTTAGTTTTTTTCTTCTTCTTCTTCATCTAATACAATCTAAATATAGTTAATGATGAAGATGCTCCTTCTCATTTATCCCTATGGAAAATAATCACCATCATAACTTTTGACCATCTCACATCATGTAAAAGTTTTTTTTCTCTCCCCAAAGGTTATCCTTTTGTTTAAATTTCATAACATAATGTTCAACGGTTAATTTATATATTGTTCACTATCATGGTGGTTAATACACATTCACCCTGATGGTATGATTTAAGTTAATTGTTGTTTACCATTTTAATGAATGAATAACCTCTTACCTTGTAAACAAAGTTTTCACTTGCTCGAGTTACTCCTGCTCGATTGCCTACAACAATATTTGCTGAATAAGGTCCAGTTGGAGAGGGTCCAGTACGACAGACAACCCTGTATATATATACAGGAGATTTTTTGATAGTAAGATGAAATGAAAAGAATAACAATTAATATAAATTGTTTGCCAATTGATTATCCAGAACTTTTTTATCATTTCAACTTTTCTCCAATGGTCAATACTCACCTTACTGATACATTATATTCAACTGGAGTACATGGTATACCTCCGATGGCGACTTTGTCTTTAATCTCATCTACACTTGATCCTAAATTGGAACCTTTAATTGTGATTAAAGTTCCACCCTCAATTGGACCAGAAAGAGGATAAATCTATTATCAATGGAAGAGCAAGAAAAAACCGTAAATTAGATGGTTAAATTAACGTTAATCAGCTCAATTAATATTATCATGAAAGATTTTTTCTTTTGCTTCTTGAATTTGAACACAATCAAGAAGGACAATCAAGTCCAAAATAATGATAATAAACTCAACCTGGAGCCAGAATAATATCAAATTCAATCCCAATTGTAATTCACCTTGAAGCTAAATTAAACCTACAGACTGTTAGGTTAAAGATACTTTCAATTTGTTTTTTGTTCCTCTTCTCCCCTGAACAATACAATCTCATTGATTGTGAATTAAATCAAGCGATTTACAGACAATCAACCAACCAACCAACCACTCACTCACTTACTCATTCATCATCCACCCCACCCAACATTTCATTCATAGTAAACCCTCAATCTACAACATACTGTTCAAAGATTGTATTGGCTATTGATTCATTCAAATTTTATTTATTCTCAATTTATATTTGTATTATTATTTTGATTGTTAAATTGAAATCAAATCGTATACTCTGAATACAATCAATTAATCATCATCAGTAAATCCACTGGCACGAGTCATTTTTAATACTCAAAACCAGATCAATTTACAATCAACAGTCATCAAATCAAATGATTCAGAAATTGTAACAATGGTTAAGAAAATATAAAAAAGTTTTCTATTCTTTTACATTGTAACTGACAAAAAGAATGACAAAAAATAATATCATAAATAATGGACCAACATTATTACATCAACAATGAGCACACACATGAAATTTCATGGTGATGATAACATGGAGAAAATAATTTCTGTTTTAATAAGAATAATAAAAATGTTATTATCTTATCATTTTTATCCCTTCAAAATTATATAATAATATCCATCTGATTCTGAGGCGATTCGGTGAGAGATTCAGGATTAAATCTCTAATCTTGGAAACATTAACATCAAATGAATGAACTTTTTTTTTCTTATGCTTTTGTCATTTTTTTCTGTTGTTGTTGTTGTCATGATGATAATGTTATTAAATCATCATTATCATCATCGTCATCTTATAATCTAATGATAATAAAAGATAAACAAGAAAACCGTTGGGTGTTCATGACAATGGGTGGGTAATTGGTGTCCAGAGATTTTCAGAATTTTTTTCAATTTCGATCTTCTTTTCATCTCTTTTTTACATATTGATTCAAACAAAAGAAAACTGAAATTGAAAGAGAAAGAGAAAATGGAAAACTCGAAAATTCAATGAAAAGGTGACCCTTGTCATCAGCATCATCATGAAGATACTGAAATCTCATGATAAGATATCAATAACAATATTCTGATGACAGAAAGTGGGAGTGGGAAAAGTTTTCTCTCTGTAAGATTATGGATGCGGTTCAAATTTAATAAACCAAAAGATTATAAAATAACCACAATTTTAAGATGATTCTTAGGAGGAGATATTGAAACTCGGTGGTTCATTCAAGATATTAATCATGAGAAGGAGGATAAACATCAGAGAAAGATAATTTTATTGGATTAATTTCAAACTAAGAACTTTGGAAGTGAACATTTAAGACCAGAACTCAATTCATGTTTTACATTTCAAATTTTGGAATCAATTTCAAACTCATCATTTGCTATTAACGATATGATATTAATATGGGAAAAAAGCTCTGAATTTAGATTATTATCATAAGCATCATGAAAATTTTTTCTATTCTATTTCTTTCTCAAACTCTTTACTCAACCTCTTCAGGAACAATCGTGGAAAATTCTGACAATTGAAATTGTTTATATTGTTTGAACCTTACGAATCTCATCTGTCATTTACAGTTAAAGTTGTTCTTCATTTTTCAATCATCATCTTAGTTTTCCAGCGAAAAATATTCAAGTTAGAATATCAAATTCTCTATCATGTATCATGGAAAAGTTGCTTTTACTCATCTGATAAAAATTCTGGTAAAATGCTCATTTTCCTGTCATTTATCAATTGAAATAGATTATACTGATTCTTTGTATCATCTCCATGAGTCACTTATCTATTTCTAAAGGGTTGAAAGTGAAAAGAAAATCTGAAACTTGAAATTCGAAATGAACTCATTTGATTATTGTACTAGTTCAATTAACGAAACTCAAGAGAAGCCGATAGAAGTTCATTCTGATTCAATTAAGATGGAAACTTCTCAGTGGAATCTCAGTAATATACAAGAATCGAATCAAATGTTTTACTATAATTCCAACCAATTCAAGATAATCGGCATCATGAAAATCCTTTTTTTTTCTTTATTTCAACTTGTTCATATTCTTAATCCTTTTCAGTTGATCCTTATTCTTTAACCTCTTTCTAATAATCATTATCCTCATTGTCGACCATTATTATCTCTGCATTCTAATATTTATCTTCATTATCATCATCTTTTCATCTTTATCTCTTCTTGATCTCTATCTTTATTGTTCTTAACATTTCAACTTCGCTATTTCGTCTTGGATTCAGTTTCAGAACTTTTTTCTCTTCTCACCATTGATTCATCTTAACTTCTTAACTTTTATTTCATCATCTTTATCGTTTCATTTCCTTCAACTCAATCATAAAAACGTTAATCCTCTTCCTCTTCTTTATGAATGAGGAAACATAAAGTCAACAATCTTAATCCGTAAACTACCTTAAATCACAAATGGATTAGTTGAAGAAAATTTTCTCGATTTTCTTTTCGATTTTTTTTCCACTAGAATTTAATTCTTTTACTTTCAATTCTCACTCATTCTATTCATGCTCATGAAAAATGGAACTTTTCGCTCTACCATTTATATATCTGAAAGCTGAAGTTCCAGATAAACATGATGATAATTTTTTCTCTTTCCAATCGAAAAGTTCAGTCATGTTGTTGATCTGAACTTGGCTACTCAGAGAATAGATTAAGCGAGAAAATGAAGAAAAAAAAATGTTCGAACAGGAAAATGAAACTTAAGACCTGAAGAAGAAGAAAAAAAGTTCCAATGATAAAAACATTAGCTCAGGGAATGAAACCATTGAGCGATTTTTTCTCCATTTCCAATTCCAGAGTCACCATGATAACTCATGTTATTGAGTTTTTTTTTCAGCAACTTCCCTTTTATGGTTGATAACTTTTTCCCTGTCAACAATCAATCATGATACTTAATTGTTTCCATTACAATCTGATCAAATTGTGAATCAAATTTTTCACCCAAACAAAAAATTATCAACAACTTTTTTCCTTCTCCACTTCATTTATATTGTAAACTAATCAAATCTAATGTTGAAATAGTTCATCAGGTATTTATTTTCACCATCAATTTAATCATAATCCACAACAATAGATGAAAACGTGATCATCGTTATGTGATTAATTGTCACTCAATTGTAATCATTTGAACCCTCCATTCACCCTGTCTGATCATCATGAACAAGAGATCAACAGGATAATCGTCTTGGTGAGAGGAAAACACCAGAAAATTCAGTCTCTATGAATCAATTCCAGATAAACATCATCATCATAAAGCTAACTCGTTATCAGAAATTATCGGATATTAAGATAATCCATTTCCAGGATAATGTTGAAATCAAATTTGATCAGTTGATTATTCAATTTGCTTTACTCTTAATCTTGATTATCAGTGTTGATAATTTTGATTACATTTGAACCAAAATAATGATGCAATTAAAATACAGGACAAATTTGATTATGCTAAATATCATATTCATCTTTATCTTCATCATCATAATCTAATTATCATCATTATGTATTGTTAATGAAGATAATTATTAATCTTCCATGATGATTTCATTTTCATCTTGCTCAAGGTGAGAATTGAAATTAACATTTAACATTCATGTAAATTGGAAAATTGTAAATTCAATTCTGTCAATTATGATAATTGAAAGATTTCAAATTTCCTATTACTTAATATTCAATATGTGAATTCTTATATTTTATCAACTGATAATACATAAGAAATATATGATAATTCATATTGATATGTAAAAGCAATTTGAATAATAATAAATTGCTGATAATCATTCATGATAAAATCAACATTATAATATAATTATTCAAATTACTTTGAACTTTTTTTACCTTTGGGTGACCAGAACCTCTGAATTGTTCAGATTAAGAAATCAGAATTGTTTAGAAATTCAATCTCAATGGGAAACACTGAAAGAGAATCTCTGTCTTTCTTATACAGAATTTAATAGATTGTATCATGTATTATGAACAATGTTAACATGAATAGCAGGATGATTCTGTAAGATTCTGAGTAGTTGTTACAATAGATAATCAAATGATAAAGGTGATGATAAGAGATGATGAGGGAAAACAAAGATAATTCTGAGGCTGATAATTGAATTTAATTAACTCACAATTTTGGTTGATTGTCATTCAAGAGGAAATTATGTCCACTCAACTGTGAGTTCTCATCTTTCATCATTTTCTCATCAAAACGATAACTTTGAGTGACAAAAATGTTGACGATCATCATCATCATGGCTCAATAAATTTTCATTTACCGTTACAACGTAATCGTGTATAACTTTACCAACTATAATTCTCGTTCATTTCCATGATTATGAGACTAAAATTTCATTCTAATTATTGTTATTATCATTTTGGTGACATTGTTGATGGATAATTTCAGATTGTTCTGAATAAAAAAACTTTTCTCAATCAGAAATTGTTCATCATCATGTTCCTTCCTATTTCTTTATACCTTTTCTACAGCATCATCATGGTGAAAAAGATTCAATTTTCTTCAACAATTCCAATTCATGGTGAATTATGATTACATCTAAAGGAAGTGATTCAAGTTAATGATTTTCGTTTGATTTTTTTTATTACTTATCATGATACTCTTTTGATAATCATCAATTGACTATGTAATAGGATCTCATTATTACTATTCATCGATTTTACTTTTAATTGTATCATTCATTTCATCATTTTCTTTCCCTTGTCTAGAAATTTGTTCAAATTCAATGTTCCAATCATTCAATTGAGACTCAGCTCTTTTCATATCTTTCAATCATGGTTACCATGTTAACTCAATCTCATCTGAATTTTTTTTAAATTAAATTCATTTGAAAATTCAATTTTATGGCTAACCTTGTAAAAGTATATGTGAACATTGTTCAGAATCAGAGTTTCCATAGTATCGGTGAGACCATTCACCATGAACCAAATTCTGGGCCATTTTGAACTTTTTGATTTTTTTTGTTAATAATCAATTTTGAAAATTTTCTCATTTCATTATTTCCTATTCCATTAACTATCATTAGAGCTATTTGATCACATTTACTATTTGGAAAACATATACAACAATAACAATTGGAAAATTAGTCCAATCAATCAATAAGTTCAGAGTTCTAATAAAAGTTATTAGATTTTCATTATTTTCGAAATTTTTTTTTCTCTTTCACCAATAAATTTCAAATCATATCTTCTTCTTGTTATCGATTATCATCTTTTAAATTTCAGATGATGAGCAAAAGGCCAACATGATGAAGCTCAAAGCTCATGAGTCGAAATTTTCTGAATCCAAAATTCTAATACTATGAAAATTTCAAAATTCTATTTACATGAAAAGAGAAATAGAAAAATAAATAAACAGAGAGAGAGAGAGAGAGAGAGAGAGAGAGAGAAACAACTTCATTCCAGGATAAATATTATCATTATCAGAATTAATCGAATCAAAATAATTCTCTTATCATTTCAACGATTCTTTCCAATTTATTATAACGATAAAAGTGTCAGTAGATGAATAGATTCAGTAGAAAATATTACTTTACATGATAAACTGGAAAAGTTGTTAAGTTATCAATCTTATTGCTTTTTTTACTTCTTCTGAATGTGAACCATTGATTCTGACGATGTTCATGATGATGATTCTGGCTTTTAGGGTTGAATTTGATTCAATTGATAATACACCAATTTCTTGCCGTGATACAGATTAATCCAATCGCAATGTCAACAATTTGATTTGATTTGATCAGTTGATTGTAAGGAAGAAGAAAAATGTTGATTATCATCATCATCTTCTCGAAGATGATGTTGTTGATGAGAGAGAGAAACAGCAATTGACACTTTTTCTTTCATCATCTATCAACCTATGAAAAGAGCTAAAAATTCAGTTGATTCCATGTAACTGATAATGATTCTGATGAATCTTATGATGAGCATCAGAAGAAATTACCTTCAAATTGTTCAGAGAAAAACAAAAGTAAAAGAAACTCTCAAAGTGATGATCAATCATTCAAATGATGCTGAGTTTTCATTGATGAAAATCATAGTAGATTCTGATTGATAGAAGAAAAAATCTTCTCTATTATCTTCATCACCATCATGAGAAATGTTTTCTTTTTCTTTCCTTTCTCAGAGAATCAAATCAGAACAGAGATTTGATATATTTGAGAGATGAAAATTTCAAGAGATAAACAATTCATCGAATCATCAATTCAGTCTAAAACGATTGCAACACATTAGATTAACTTTTCCAAGGTAACAGTTTATCATTATGGTAAATTGTTCCCAACGAAAAACAATCAACTCATTGGGAAGAAAGAAAGAAAAATTTTCACCGAAAAAATGAAATTCGAAATCAGAAAATTGTAATAAATTCATTCATAGGATTTCTGGTAATGAATCTGCTAGTAAATTAGAACAATAAGAATATTGATCATGGTAGCAACTGTATTCTCCTATTAAATGATCTGAGTATCAATTCAATCATCATGTTGATCGTTAATGAACAATTTTGCCAACAGCAAGGAAACTGTAACAATACATTGAAGGTTAACCAATCATTTAGAGTAACAATTTATTGTTTATTTCGGGTCCAGAATAGTTTTCATGGTAAATCAGGGCGAGTGTTTGGAATGGAGACAAATTTTGACAAATTGAATTGGAAATTGAATGAAAAAAGTTAACCTGCCACAGAAAATTGAATAATTCTCCTAGTAAATATTCAGAGTGTAAGAAAATCTCATGAAAAAAAACGAGATAAATTTGATTTTCTCTAAAAGAAAAGGTAACAAGATATTGGACAAAATGTATGGAAATAGACTGAAAAGATGAAACCACGATAATGAATTGAAAGGTAACATGATATTAAGATAATTTCGAGATGAATGAATTATTTTATTCTTTCATCTATTGAAAATCATCGAAAAGATAAGTATTCACTTGGAGAAAAGGATCTGAATCAGTTAATAGGTCAATTCTTTGATGACCATCAATTGTACCGAAAAGAAAGACCACATCGAATCAAAAACTAAGAAGAAGAAACCGAAAATTATCCATTATCGAGTTGTCATGTTACATATTATTAATATACGAATATAATAACTGACCTAATGGCCACTTTACAGCGAAATGAGATAACTTTTATCTGGAAATCCCTTGTTAATCCTTAACCATAATTGCTTGAGAATTCATGATGATGACAATTGACGGAAATGGGGTAACCTTATTTCCTCACCATCTCCCTGATTATTCAACTCGGAAATTAGTTTCATTTATGGGAAACAACATTTTCCAAGTGTATAAATTGAATTTTCAGTTTATCTTATTCATATTCCCAGAGAAAAAAAAATATTATCTTTCATTTCAATTGATTATCATGGAGTTGTTATTGTTAATAACCTGAAATTTACATGATTAATACACCAAACTAGTGAGAGAGTTGAATATTTTTAAAAAAAGAGGAATCAGAAAAATCTCATATCCTCATTTCCGTTTGAACTTGACTTGACCTTACCTAATGAGCTAATTTAATGATCAACTTACATAACAAATGAGTTGATTAATCAACATACTCCCAATCATTTAATCAAAACGATTGATAATCATGATGATAATTCAATTGTCATATAATTTCATTAGAAAAAAAAAGTTCAATTTCTTTTATTTCTCCACATCTCTTCAACTATGCTTTCAGCAAATTAAATAATCAACTATTACATATGAATATCATCATGAAAGTATTTATCTCAATTCACTCATTCAACAAACTGGGAATTGATAATTGAATATACATATGAAAATATATCCAACTAAGTCTGATTCGTATTATTTTTAGTGCAATGAGTATGATTAATGATGATTATTCAGTCATGATGAATTTCACCCAAAGTTCTGATGATAACTTTGTATTCGTCGGTAGAAAAACATTATTAATATTATCACCATGATGATGATGAAAAAAAAACCGGAACACAAGGTTAAATAAATAGGGAAGATGATGATGACTTAAGAGAGGCAGAGAGAGAGAGAGAGAGAGAGAGAGAGAGAGAGAGAGAGTATAAACATAATATTACAAGAATATGAATTTCATCCAGAATCATCATGGTTTCTCTTTCACTCAAATTACCATAAATTTGCATTATTTTTCTTATCAGTTTCAATCTTCTCTCTCTCTCTCTCTCTTCTTCCTTTCCATCATCACCATCATCATCTTCTTTATGCTCACACACCTTTACCAGAACTTTTGTTACCCCACTTACTAGAATATCATCTCCTCTCTTTCAACCAGAATTTGGAAAAAAAAACTCAACATGGTTTCAAGATGATAAGCAAATCAATATTCACACAGGTAACATGATACAATACAATTGGAGTTTGCCCTTAGTTCTTGGATATGATTCAGTGATCGAGATACAGACAAATAAAATCCAATTTGAAAAGAGAACAAAATTTTACTTTTTCTTATTCCAACTTACTGAATTCTCGTTCAATTTAATATTACAACTTACAAGTGTATCTTTCTGGAGAAAGATTTTTACCTTGAAATGAGAACATGTTACCTGAATATAACAATAGAATTGATGAATATTCTTGTTAACTGTATATCATTGAAATTACAACGAAATTCGGGTAAAGTGATGAGTGATTAAATTCCAAATACCTGGAGGCTTTTTTTTTCATTCCATGAAATTTTCCTTCTCCTTGAAATACAATTTCTCGAATTATTTTAATGATAATTTCAAGTGTTTACAGAATTTCTCTCATTTTCTTATTGTTTGTTTATGAATTTCAATTCGTATTCTTATTATTATAACTGTTAATATTTTCTTACTTATCTCATAGGTACTAATGAGATCCTAATTACTTATACCCTGAGGGTAGTGAAAATAAGTTTCCATCAGATTTCAAATGTCTTTACATGAGATTGGTTTATTGTGAGAAATTCAGTAAATATATTGTCATGAACAATGAGACAGAAAACGGAATAAGATTGACATTCAACTGCTTGGAGTAAAATTAAATTCTAAACTGAATTAGAGGGAAAACTTTTCATAAAATAATTGTTCCGAAATTCCAACAGAATCAAATTATCAGAATGAGAAAATTTCACTTTCTTTTAGTTTCAATTTCGAGGTTAATTTCATGATATTTGGTCGCTGTGGCTGATTGATTGTGGATATTTACTATCGATATAATGTTGAGATGATTGATTATATCGAAATGTCAAAAGCATTTTCTACAATTACGATGCTAAGATGAAAATGAAAGAGAAAAAGTGTAAGCAAAAGTTATTTCTCCTTGTCGAATAGTAAAGAAAAAACTTTAAAGATGAAATTAAGAATAAGAGAAGAAAAGAAAAGTTCGAAATCGAACAAAAAACCAAAGTATTATTGCTAACAAGAGAATAATCGAGATGAACATTTTCTCTCTCTCTCTCTCTCTCTTTTCTTTTATCTTCTCTCAGAATAATAACAATACATAAGAGAATGGAAAATAATGGAAAATCAAAACTTCGTAACTGTATCAAGTTGAGTGTATGAAAATAATGGCAACGAAAATAAAAGTAGCAACGATTTCCTTTAGATGATAATAGTAGTAGGTGAAAGTTGGAATGGGTTGAAGGTGCGATAGAAAATGATGAAAATATATTTTTCTTTTATGCCAAGTTATCATTTTCATTGTTTTTCTTTGATGTTTTTTTCTTTTGCCATGGATATTATTACTTTATGAAATTCAATCGAGTCTTTTTCGTTTGGAGTCAAATGCTTACAGTTGTGTCTCATGTGGAAAAAGAGGAAACCTAATTTTCAGGGTAGCCTCAGAGCGAAAGGGAGAAAGAAGATAAACCCATCATAGTGGTTGATTTTTACTCTCATCATTATAATGGTGATGATAATGATGGTGGAAATCAAGAAAGAAAATGAAAATATGTCAACGATAATCAAGTTCTCAATTCTAATAATCAAAATTATGTCAAGTAATGATGATATTCAGAGAGAGAGAGAGAGAGAGATGAAAAAGTTGCTCGATTCTAGTAGTTTAAAGGTTATCTACATTTTGACACAAATTCTGATCTTTTTGAGTAAAACTTTCTCTATTTGATTAAGTCAAGTTGATATTATTAATATATCATAATAATCAGAATTTTATACTTGGTATAATATTAATATAACTTTTGGATATCGTTATTTTCATGTATTTATTATTGAGATGCTGTAGTAACATTTTTACTCTCTCATTTTCAGGTTCATTTTGGGTTAACTCATGAGTTTTAATGGTTCATAAGTATCTTGACTTATGATAAAAATGATGATGGCTCCATATTATCATCTGATGTTGGCTTTTGCATTTGCGAAATCATTTGATAAGGTTTTCTTTTCTTTCTCTCTCTCCATGAGTATAAATACATTAATGGTGATGAGGTGGATGGAGAGAGTGGTTTGTGGAAGGTTTTACTTTCTGGATGAAATTAAGTGTATTCTTGTAGGGAGTGGAGAGGATAAATGGTAGAGTGGAAAAGGTGAAGAGTAGGCCAAGTAAATTTAATAATAAAAGGGTGAAGAATAGGGTGAGTTAAGGAGGGAAATGAGGTAGATGTATGAGAGTGGGAAGGTGAGTGCACATATATATGAGATTCGGGAAATGATCATGATATTAGATAAGAAGATGATATCAAATTGCTGAGAAAATTATATCAGAAGAAACTTAAGATAATCGTGTTTTCTGCTCAACAGAATTCTAGACGAATATGAGAGAGAAAGATAGTGTGAGAGAGAGAGAGAGAGAGAAAGACCAATTCGAGGATAATGAAGAAGATGGTGATAAGGATGATGATCTAAAGTAACTAAAAGAGGACTTTCTTTTCCTCCTCTTTTTTCTCCCTCTTTCACCCGATCATCTTTATCATCATGGTTATCAGAACCTAGTGACCCATAGATCTTCCTTGAATCATCCTCACAATCTTCAAATCATTCATCCATATTGAGTCTCATTTCTCTAACTTCATCTTTTATCTAACAATAATACAAATATAGAAAGAGAGAGAGAGAGAGATTGATGATAATGATAATAATGATTATGATGGTGGTAAAGATGAAGATTTAGTAACAATGATCAAAGATGGATGAAAGTTTCACATATTATTTGAATTGGCGCTTAACAGGGAAGCGTAAGGAAAAAGTTCTGAACCAGGAATATTAATCTTTTCATGGACATGATGAAAAAGGAGAGTAAAAAAGTCTCATGGTGATGACATTTTTACCTATTATCAGTGATGAAGATAAGGAAATGATGATAATCTTTGACGATGCTAAACAACAATAATAAACAGACATTAAACAACGACAACAACAACAATAATAAGAAGATGATATTAATAACAATAATAGTAGCAACCAGAATCGGATGATCAGAAGACAAAGAATAGGAAGATGAAAGAAAAGTTATACTAACACATGGAAGAGAAAGAAAGACAAAACTCATGGAACTGAGGATAGAGATTCAGATTTATCATTTTCTCTTTTCTCTTTTTTTTCTGATATTCTCTCTTTTTTATCTTCTTTTGTGCAAAGAAAATCATTCTCACTACCACACCATCCGCTCTCATTATCAACAGAATCTTCATCATCACAAAGAAGAGAATGAGAGAGAGAGAGAGCAAAGAATATCCATCATTATTCAGTTCATTTAATTCCAAGTATCCGTTGAGATAATTGAGTCGGTGAAGCAATGATAATGATAATGGCGGAAAATTGTAGATACACTGGTGGAAAAAAACAATGACCCACCACCTAGAACTTGTAAACGTTTTCTGAGTAAAGTTCCAGCACAAGGAAAAGTCAATTGATTCTAAATTGAGGTTTATCTCAACATCATCATGATCACACATGTAATTAGTTGATTGTATTCATAGTTTTAGATTAGGCTGAAAATCCTTCAATCATTTAATTCTGGAGATAATTATTCATCCAACTTACCAGGTCTATTCTTGGAGGTGGACATGAGGGTGCTGGAGGTTCTGAGCAAGCATCAACAAATGAACATGAACCAGAACACCAGACACATTGATATTTCCTCTCAGTTGTTTGGCACAATGAACAATCAGGCTTAGCCTGATGACTTCCTAAATGATCACATTTATATAAGGTAACTAAAGAAAAGGAGGTAAAAAAAATCAATCGATTATGATGATTAATTGATTATCCATGATAAACAAACAAGCAATCAATTGATTACTATTCTTATTACCATTTGTTTTATCAATCAAAGTATCTCCATCCCAAAGGACTGATAATTGTGCGTAAATTTTACCAGCATCACTTTGATATGTATACTGTATGGAAAGAAGATGAAATAATTAATTACCATGAGTAAAATTACAGTTATAATATTTGTGAGAAGAGAGAAAAATTAAATTTCTTTCAACAATTAAAGAGACAATTAAAGTTTACCATGTTAGATGAACAGATTATCTTGTCTCCTTTCAATCGAGCTGGAATCCGAGCTCGAGCTCCTTCAATTTCAATGATACATTCAAGATCAGCCTGGAAATAAATTGAATCAATCATTTATTTGGGTTAATTAATTTGTAACAATTAACATGATAAAATTAAATAGTAATAGTAAACAAATTAAGATCCCTTGTAAACTTTTCAATCAAATTGTGTACCAATTGTTTCGTGTGTGTGTTTCTGATTGTTTATTTTACCGATTAACTTAATGCATTACATTTATCCTTTCATTTGATTATTGGAACTTTTTTTTCATCCCTTTCTTTATGTTACTCATGTTTACTTTTATTTCATGATAATATCATCATCATGAAAACATCACAAATGAACAAAGTTTTACTTTATGTATACTTTTCATTCATGTTTTATTGTCAACTGTCAACAACAAAAACAACAACAATAACAAAGTAAAAAAGAGTAACAATGAAATGAAACATGGATGATGATGAAAATTCAATCTACTATTTAGATGAGATTAAATTAATCTAATAAATCAATAGGCAAATAGATACAAAAACAACAACAACAACAATTGGATCAACTAACAATCAAACAATCAAGAGTGTATTTAAAGGGTAATGGTAATGAACACAAGGAATCAATTGATTTACATTTGATTGAATATTGAATATTAATGAAGAGGAAATTGATAAAATCATGTGTATGTAATATTTCATATGATATTCTTACCATTGGATTACCAAAGTTCTGAACATGAATGGTTATCTCACGTTTAGCACCGTTTGGAATTAAAATTTCACGATCGATTCGGAAACTTGGACAATATTCAGAGGCAGGATCAGATGGGGAAGATGATGAAGAGCCAATTGAAAGCTATTATCAAGAGGAAAAGAGAAAGTTTTTCAAAATAATAACAAATTAATGAGAAATTGGATTCATTTGAATGATAGTCGATTCTAATATTTATCAATAAGGTCAACTTACATTCTCACTGGACAGTACATGATGACCTGAACAGAAACTACTATTATGTGTACATATATTATCTTGGATACACCAATTACAAGGCCACTTTGCTTTGACACATGATCGACATCTACATGATTGATAAAGGGGATAAAGTTTCATGAGAAAAGTTCTGAAAATATTTCTTATATTCGGTTATTGATAAAAGTTGATATTCCATTATGGTTATTGTAATAATAATAGAATCAATTTTACTCACGTTTTGTGAACTGAACACTCATAGAAAACAAAAGGTTTCGATATGAAATCTTTTTGAGTTACTGTACTTCGAACTGAAAGATTCACCGAGACATGATCTGAAACATGATATTAGAAAATGAGAAAATGAATTTTTCTTATTCTTACTTTTTTTTGGATAATGGAAAATTTAAAATTCCAATGATAATAAATATGAAATAAAGACAAAGAAAAAATAATGAGCTGATATTTATGATGGAAATAAATTATCTCCATCAGAATCGTGGTTTTTACAACTTAGATTTTCAATCCAATTGAATTTGAATGTTAATTTATCAAGGGAGTTGATTATATGTTATCAAAGATGAGAAGATAAATATTAACATGGTTTAAGAGGTTTTCTTAATATTGATCATTAAAAAGAATCGAGAATCTGATTTTATTCTGGTTTGTACATGAAAATTTCCCATGAAAAACTGAGAAAATTAGTTTTCAGCTTTTGGTTTTCTTTTATGTGTCAAATGAGAATTCATCATGTTTGAAATACTCACCTTTTCCCAGAGGTAATTGCGGCCTTTCGTCCAAGGCTGGAGTTCGACACGAAAGGCCAGTGTGAGTTTGTCGAGCGGGTAAAGGCCTACTTTGGTCACCGAAAAGGCATAAATAAGAGGAATGGAAAGGCGAAGGTGGAAGCTGAGTGATATATAATTCAACCTGAAGGAGAATAAGAAAAAAAGTTTCATTCACCATACATTCAGTATACGGAAATAGTGATGGTCAGTTAACTTACAGTGGACATTGCGGTTAAAGGTAATGAGTTTGGACGAATCTCTTCAAATTCAATACATTGAGGTGTACCCATTGGGAGCCAACGGGGTGAGGTAAATATCTTTTCGGTCATGGACCAACTAATATTATCATCACAATCACTTCGAGCAGTACACCTAAAGACCATTAAAATGTCGGGAAATTAAAAAAAAAATGAATAACAATCGAAAACGTTGAGAATAAAAATCAAAATCTAAAATTACCTGCGTTCTAATGAGCACCAACCACAATAAGGATTGTGTGAATTTAAACAAGAACTACAACTATTATAATGTTGACATCTTTCAATTTTCACTTTGGCAACCTAATTAGATGAGATAGAAAAGTCAATCGAAATGAAAACATTTAAAGATTCACAAGGAATTAGTTGAAAAAACTTGAAAGAAATTAAATTTACCTTGTAGGAAGAAGCGGTAATTACAAATTTATGTGTATGATCAAGTTGAATATCCTTAATTATTGGATTACCTTTATCAATCATGATCTCTTCAAATTCATCAGCATTTTCATGGTTTGATATAAGAACCTGAATGAAAAATAAAATAAAAATTTACCAATTAGTATAAAAAGATAATCAATATAATATATATCAAGATATTAATGGTGAAAATCAAATATTCATTCAATTGTGAACAAATTTAAATGGTAAACGGTAAAAAGCATTTTCTTCAATATTTCAAATGAATCAATTGGGAACAAAAATATCATAATAATAATAATATTTTCATACCACATTTTATATCATTTACATTCATGTGTATAAGTGATAATATCAATACATTTGTTGAAAGTTCACAACAATTTATATTGATGATGATGAGGATGATTGAACTGATACAATTTTACCAATGTAAAAATGATGCTAAATTTATTTATCACTTATACTTATTACTTATTGACTGATAATAATAATAGCACTTTTCAAGCGTTAAATTTGCTTAAACTAATACAATTGTCACTGAATTTTAAATTATATTGATCAAATTTGATTGTTGTTTATCATCATCACCATTCATTGGCAAAACAATGGTGACTTATTATATTAAATCATCACCATGTAAATATAAGCATGAATGAGTTTTCCCCCCCCTTGAATTGAACTTGGGAAGGAAAAATTTACTAATTCATTGAACCTGAAATCCTATGTGAATATCAATACAAACTGATAATTGCAATATTAAGACAGACAATCAATTGATCATCTAAATTATAATCAATATTAGATTTATATTATAATAGTGTTGTAATTAATCATGATTAAGTATTGAAATTTGATTATTCATCATTCATTAGTAATTGATAGTTGTTTAAGTGAATATCATGATTATGATGAATTTTTTTCATAAATCGAAGGAAAAATTTTTCTTAATAACCAAATATTAATATCATTCCAATGTAAGTGGTGTATAATTAATCAATCTAATTGTCAAGGTTAAGGGTTAATTGATTCTCTCTCTCTCTCTCTCTGTCAATTAATAGCTCTTTCTTACTGTAGTATTTTCACCTCATCTTCATCTTCCATCTCCTCCTCGTATCATCATCATCACCACCATAATAATAATAATTATCATCATCACACCAACATCATTAGACTTTGAATGTGTACATAATATTTGACACTTTTTTTCATCTCCTTTGTGAATAATTGACTGAATAAATAGATGAGATAAATGAATGGAACAAGAAGAAGACAGAACAAAAAGTTGAGTCTAGCTGAGGAAAAAGTTCCAAACTTAGAGTTTAAATTGACTGAATGAATAATAATTCTCATGCCTTGAGAGATGATTCACCATGAAAGAAAATATCATGTAGAGATAACATATTACATTACAATACAAAGTTCTATACCCATGATACTGAAACCATTGAGATAATTCATTGTTAAGTATAATAAGAAACCCTTAATCAATGGTTTCCTAAATGATAATCCATCTTACCATGGAGATAAACCTCTAATACATTTTCTCATGGTAAATGAAATTTGTGAAAACTTTGATATCAAATTATCATCAAGAAAATTGAATGAATAATTTATAAATATATAATTGTAAACTCTTTGATTCCAATTGCATTGCAATTGATAATAAATTACATGAATCATTCAACATTTTTGGGCTGAATCTTTTTCTTACAGATAATTAATCAACTATCATCATCATCATCATCATCATCATCATCATCATCATAATCATTTGCAATATAATTAATTGTTGTTGCATCAATGGTTAGTTTTTTTTTGTGTTATTGTGGTTTCTAGGGTTGGGATTTTTGTGATTACAGTTGGGAAACTATTCTGATTGTAATGACCATCTCTCTGAGTAATAATCATCTTGTGAAAGGACAATTAGGGATTTTATCACAATCCACCCACAAATTACGATGTAACAGTAGTTTTAGCAGTGTTAGTGACCAATGGTCATCATGGTTCACCTAATTTCTAATAAATTGTCATCAAACCCTAAAACACAATAACGACTTCATTTGCTTAACTCTTTCCACCATGTAATCCATTACTCCACCTTCAACATCCTCTCTCTACCTTCTCTCCCACCACCTAATTTTTTTCTTCCTCTGAATCATTTTCCACCATGATAATTGTTTCATCATCTCATGATAGTTTTCATTGAAATGTCCAGTTAACTATCAATTCTAATTTGGTTAATTAATTAAGACCATCAACTTATTGAAATTTGTCACCAGAAAGTGAGAAAAATCAAAAATTGATTAATTGAATCAAAATCTTTCACCATATTGGACAATTAGGATTATACTCAACATTAAATTGTTAATCAATTGACTAACATGTTAATATAATCCTGGTACAATCAGTTAATTGTGAGATAATGTACAAAAAAATCAAAGGGATATTTAAAGTTTTACTCAATCCAATTTTAAAACAGTCAATAAATATAATTAACTTTATAATTGTTCAACGATACATGTAAACAAATTAATTCGTTAATTGTAAACAATTAATGAGACAAAGGTATTAATAGAATACAAAATAATACAAAAAGATATAACTAATCAATGTGATTAAGGGATAATCTTGATTGAAACTTTACCTTCCTCATCTCTCATGTAATAATAAGATAATATGTATATATCTGGTTAATTAATGCAATTGCTCAATTAATTAGCCAAAGACAAAGCTCCTAATTATCAATTTTAATCATCATCTTCTTATAGTTTAATCCCTTTCTGTCTAATACAAAGGTAATATTATTATCATCATGCTATTACATCATCATCATCATCACTATCGTCATTATAATCAGAAGCTTTAAAAAAGTTTCCATAGATAATCATGAGCCGATAGTAAAAAAAGTTCAGAGATTCATTCATGATGACACATGATTGATTATCTTCATCATCTTTTGCATATTTGCATTGTCATTATAAATGCGAAAATAAACTAGAGCGAAAATGTCACCCCCACTCTCCACCTTCATCTTCATCTTCATCCTCATCTCACTTAATCATCATCACCCAAGTTCTGGTTACATCAGAGTTATTTTTCGCTCTCTCTCTCTCTCTCTCTCTCTCACTTCATCTTCATAATGTCAATAAGATGAGAGAACGATAATCAACTAGCTAATTATCAGAAATTCATTTTTTTTTCTCGTTCTCAAACATAAATTTCAATTTGTGCAACCAAATCAATCAATTAATTTAAATTGTGACAAATTATTGGCTCTGGTCTGGTTATTTTTTTGTCTAATTGAAATGACATCTTCCTTACAATAACTGTTAGACTTGTCATTTTGAGCAATTTGTATTAATCATAATTGATCATTCAATTGATTAGATAAACTATTATCATTACTGATTGTGTCAGCAAAAGTAAATGATTAGAAAGTATTTAAATTGTAGACAATTAATTAGCTAAGATGGTGGATAATGAGTCAGAAAATAATGAATCGTTCATGTTGAATAACGTTTCATGTGTGCGATTGTCAGTTGAATGTATAATTAAAAGTTTCGTTTGCATAGGAATTAATGATGAGAGCAAGAAGAAGAAGAAGAAAAGAAAAATACAATTATCATCAATGGGAGAAAGAGGAGATGATGAGGATGGAGATAAGAAGATGGTGAGGAAGAGGAAATGAAAGGAACTGTTTACTTTTTTACTCCAACTTACTTGTGTGTTAATTGATCTTTTTTAATTGGATCTTTAGAAGTGAAGATTTTTAAACTGTTCTTTTCTTTTTTATCTTCTTTTTCATCTTTGATGAGAGAGAAATAAAAGACTAACAAGATGATGGAGATAATGATGATTAAGCTGGAAAGGTAATGTTTCTTTTCTTTACGTGAAGATGATGATGAGGAAAATGAAGATATTGACTCAGAAGAGACAAAGATGATAAGAGATGTAAATATAATTCAGTGATTTTCAGGGTATCATGGAATCGAGAAGATGAATTTCTCCTCTCTATTTCTCTCCCTCTCTCTCTCTTTTCATACTTGCAATTTTTAGGGGTAAATAATAGATGAAGATGCTGAGATGAAAAGTAAACGATAAAGACAATGATGAGGGTTTTTTTCATCTTCTAAGTTAACAGAATGCAAAAACTCAGCATATTTTTAGTTTACCTTTTTTTTCCTGCATGAAAAACGTTTAGCATCCTCATCTCTTATCATCATTTGCATCTTCTTCATCATCACTGTATTTTTTTCCTCTCATCTCCATTTTCTAAGAATCTTTTTCTTTCATCCTTATTCGACTATTACACCTCCCTCACCTTCATCATTCCTCTTCTTACAATCGATTAGAATCTCTTCTTGTCTCCAAAAGAAACTTTCTCTCTTTCTCTCATCTTCCTCTCTTCATCTTCTTCTCCATTATCATTATCATCTCTATTGTTTTTCTATCAAAAGAGAAACAAAAAAAGAAGATGCATAATCTCTCTCTCTCTCTCTCTCTCTCTCTCTCTGATTCTCACCCAGAATAATCATTATCATCCTCCCTCTTTACTCCCATCATCTTCATTGTCATTACAAAACAATCAAAGAAAAACTTTTACTATCATTAAAAAATTATCTTCATCAATTATTTTCCATAGATTTTATTAATTTTAAAGTCTAATATCATCATCGTTTTTAATGATTAAACAATTACAGAGACAAACATTTACAAATTGACATCATCAGTATTATCATGAGAAACAATTAATAGATTAATCAATTTGTTTATACAACAATCATATTGATCTTGTATTAATTATTAATAAATTGTACACAAAGGTAAACATGAAAACTTTATTACTAATATTATAAAGTATCAATGATGATGAATCTGATTATTGTTTATCCTGATAATTCAATTGAGACAAACTAATAATAATCTAATCAAGTTGATTACCCTGAAAACCCAATAACTTTAAACCTCCAATACAATTGAAGTAATTTATCAAATTAAATTTAAATTCTCATTTTATTTTCACTGTTACCACAAAACTTATCCAATGTTTATTCATTCATGATTATCATTCACCTGCACTCCCATGAACACATACACACACACACTATGGGAATTAATCATATAAATTGAATAGACAATCAAAAGTTAACAATAACAATCAACAAGATTAGATTCAAATATTCAATCTCATTGAAATAAATCATAATAGACAAATGAACTTCAATTTAACTTTTAATCCTATCATTTAATTTTCCATTCAGATTAAACCCTTGAGCCTTTTAAATACAGTTACTCAATTAGCTGATTGATAATTTAGGAAGATGAAAGTTAATCAAGAATGTTGATTGTTTTTTCATTCCTTCTTCATGGTTCCTCGATTGTTTATCTAATGGGAATATCGAGCATCACTATCATCATGTAAGTTTCGGTTCTAATGCTTCGTGAGGCTTGATCATCATCTTCATCTTCATTTCTCTCTCTCTCTCCTTTTCTGCATGATTTTCTGATGGAATGTTTTTTTCTCCATCTAATTCTTTGGGTTTCAAAGATATTCAGTTCATCATCATGTTGAATCTCAATTGTTTTCTTGTGATGCTCATTTGTGGTTTCAATAAACAACCATTATTCAGAACTCGATAATCATTTTTCACGTAAAAATGAGAGATAAATATACTCAGTTGAGTTCATTCATTCATTCA